>NC_056741.1:1398791628-1399144128 GCF_019279795.1 Protopterus annectens | reverse complement strand
GTCATTTGATCTATATAGCTTTTGTTAATGTTAATTACACTTTCTTCACTATTTTGTAAGATTTTTAATGCATGGATTCCAGAAAGTGTAGTAGTCTACAAATGGCCTTCCTAAGAATCTATATGAAGAAACAGTCGGATACGTGTTCCAGTAAATATCCAGTATTCTTCTCAAATTTCCTTCAAACATTCCAGCCCAGTTGTTCTACTAATGGTCCAATAACCAGTACACATTGTTACTTATCAATCAGAACTGAACAATCTGCAATTCACTGACTGACATTTGTCTTAGGAAATAATTGCTGGTCCTGTTTTATTGCAGTGTCAGCAGCAGTTTCCTGTTTTTTTAAAAACTGTTTTCCCCTTTTAAGACAGTGTTCAGGTGCATAGAGAACCCCCTACAAAAATGCATTTTTTTATTCAAGATTAAATTATGACCAGTTGTTTTGCAGTGTTGTAACTCCATCTGCATGTTATTTGACAATTCACAGTGGAATTTTGCAACCCTTTGTTGAATAATATGATGCATTGGAAAATGTAATGCTATTATGTGGAGAAGTTGAAGGGACTTCACTGTCAGTGAAATGGGCTTGTCCAGTTTTGTTTTGATATTTATGAAGTACTATGCATTAAAGTTTAAGTTTTACATATAATACAAAAAATATAAACACACGCACAAAGCAACTGCTATGTTTGGTTTATATTGTTTAGTTGTTTATTTATGTGTACTATTTCCTTTGTGGAGAGTTGTACATATTTTTTTTCTCTTTTGTAGGTGTTTCCCCTTACTCTACAGAATTGTGCTGATGTAGAGTTAGTGCATTTAAGTAAAGGAAATGTGATAAGCCTTCGTCATCACCATCATCCCCCTTTTCCCATTTTCTACATGGGGTCAGGGTGCCAACTGTCGCCATCTCTCTCTATTCAATGACAGTCTCTTGCCTTCTTCGACACTCATGCCTGAGTGTCGCAGGTCTTATCTTACACAATCCATCTACCTGTTTGCTGGATGCTCTCATTTCCTCTTGCCTTCTTCCTGTGTGTACCAAATCTTCTTCACCAGTTTGTCTTCAGCTTTTCTGCCATGTGCCTGAACCACTGTAATCTGTTCTCTTTGATATTTTCTGCAATTGGAGCCACTTTGGCTTCTGCTGTCATGTCCTCATTTCTTTATCTATGCATCCTACCACCCATCTCAGACACTTCATCTCCATCACCTCTAGCTTCCTCATCTGGTCTGCCTTTACTGCCCAGGTTTCTGTACCATACAGCAGTACTGGTTGTACCACTGTTTTGTACACTTACTTTTCAGGTTCTTTGGCTTTCTTCTGTCTTATGCTGTACCTGACATTCTGTGCCAATTGGCTACAGCCCCTCTGATTCTAGCTTTGACTTCCTCATTCAGACTTCCCTTCTCCTCAACCACCCCTCTAGGATACTTGAAGCTGTTTACCTGTTCTACTATTTTCCCTTATATCTCAATTCTCAGCTTCTTCTGATTTCCCCCATTTGCTGCCATTACAGCTGTGTTATCTGTACTCAGTTTCTTCCCATGTGCGTCAGTTTTGCATTCAATTTCTCTATTCTTTGCTGAAGGTCTTGCTTAGAGTCTGCCTGTAATGCCACATGGTCAGCATACAACAACTTTGTCGATCTGTCCCCTCCAACCTGTTTGCTAATGTACTTCATCACCATTATGGACAGCAGTGGGATTGGAGCTGAACCCTGATGCACACGTACTTCCACTGTGAATTTCACAGAAAAATAAGTTTCAGAATACCAATGGAAGCTCTGTCTTATCAGTTTCAGTGAGGAAATAAATAATTCCACCAAAGAAAGTATACATAACACTTGCTGCTACAGACAGTGATATTGCTTTTGCAATGCATGCAAAACAAAAGCTGAATCCTTAAAAAACACTTTAATAAAAGTTATGTTTTAACAGCAGAAACAGTGGCAGTTTCGGGTTCATTCTTTGCTCTGCTCATCTTCTCTTATATTCCTTATTTACCCTATTGAAAGTTGTTATTTGTATGATATGCAGCCTCAACTTTTTCTTTTTTTTGCAAAGTGCATGGCTTAGCCACATTAATATATCTTTTTCTTCATTATTTATCTTTGAAGTACTAAGTCAAAAGTATCATAGCTATCAACATAGCCTACATCCTCACCTCAGGCTGATCCATGTTTAATCATTTCATTTACTGACTAAAGAAACTGTCAAGTTAAACTTTTTGTACATATGCCATCATTCGGGTCACCATGTGTGACTCGGCTCTTGTCCAATGACTCTGTAAGGACTAGTTTGATCATTCCCATTATGAACTTATATAAGAATGTGCAGGATTGACAGAATAATTATTTTTTGCCACTGATCAGCTCCTTAGAGTCACACATAGCATTGGTCAGATAATAAAGACACCGCACAGGTCTTTATGTAGTACCATTGCAAACTTACTCAGCAACAGGGGCTCTAATCTTTCTAGTCCTGAGTCTTATATGGTTAGACAAAAAAATAAAATGCAGTTTCTTTTATTAATAAGCAATATTACTATCATTAATAAAACCTTCCGCTGACAAAGTTAGATGCTCTATTACTTATTTATATAAATATTTACGTAAATATGTAATACAGAATAGCTGTACTACATAATGCAAAGTAAAAAATACACAGTCACAATAAACATTAATCAAAATGCCAAAAAGCAATATCAATGTAGGAGAGTCAGTTTTGCATACTGTACATCAAAACAAACAGTTCCTTTAATAATCACAATGCAAACAGCAAAATGCAGAAATAACTCAGCTGTCTTTTCCTAACGGGGACAGTTTGAACACTTTTAAATTCTATACTGCATTTATTTGGAACAGTCATGTAGGCACACATTAGACATGTTGGAACTATTTCCTTTGCAAACACTCTTGGTTCAGTGTCTGGCTTTTTTTATATGGCTTAGTTACCCAATGTTTCTCATACTTTTGTGATGGGGCATATCTATCACATAACAGATAATAAAGGGAATAGTAAAGGAGTGTAACACAATGTTTACCATCTGTTCTGGTAGGTTGGTTGCTCCATTTGTTTCACTTAGCCAGGCCAAAGGAATGTACAGTCTAGGTGAACAGCACGAATACCGTTGTTTACACCTACTGCCCACTAGGTTAAACAAGACCGGAGACTGGTTACTAAGGGATGTGGCAAGCACAGTTGACTTCTCAGCATTTGTGAACTGGTTAGTAAGTATCCAGTCATTATGAAATTATTACTAGTTCTGGGATTAGATAATGTATTCTCCATAATGCAACCATCAGCTGAGATTAAAATAAAAGGTAACTATTCAGTATAGTAGGAGTTATCCAAATATGTCTACATATGAAGGCTTTGCTGAACCTATTCTGCTTTTTTTGTGTGACTAACAGAGATTACTACTGTAATTTGGAAAGGAGAACAGTTTAGGGTTGCATCAACTTTAGGAATGAATGCTTGTTTCTTGTCTGGATACAGTTAGTAGGCCATCTGCTACTCTTTTTCCCAGCCTGTCAGTCCTGTAGCAATTGTATTAACTTTGCAGTATAGGGCAGAATGGATGTCAGGGCTTCAACCAGGTTTCATTGACATGTAGACATAACCATGAAACAACTGTTGGAAAGACCTAGGGAATTAAAACAAACTACCAACACGATGAGAAAATGTGGGCGGTGTGGTTAATGTAAATATCTTCAGGAAATCCAACAGGTTGAGATAACAGGGAGACATATAAAAACGAGGTTAGGTTTGATTGTTCTAGTAAAGGTGTGGTATGTATAGCTATATGTCAGGATTTCCCAGCCTTTTACATTGGGAAGAACGAGCGTACCTAAAAGAAAGAATATATGAACATCTATCTGATATTAGGAAAGAAAAAACAGCCAATGCACTATATAAACATATTCAAGGGCACTTGGACCACAAATTTAAGTTTGTGGTGTCACAGCAGGTTAACCAACAAAAAAGGGGGGAGCTTAGAATCTTAGATTGGAAAGAGCAGCACTTCAGTGGCAATTATCCTTGAATGCTGGAAGCTGGCCTGGGCTAAACGATCTGTGTTCAGTAATGTGTGTCCTAAGACTTAAAGCTTTAGAGAGATGAAAGGAGTGTACTAAAAAGGGAAAACAAAGACTTGTACACTCAAAAGAACAAAACTCTTAAAGACCATGACAGCAGTAAGTATTTTACTGTAAAAACATACATGTTTTCATATACTGTAATATGTACTTTTTACATATCATAATGTATTTGTTTAATATTTTTTATTGACGTGGGTTGTATATGGGTTAAATATTGGTATTAGGGTGTTTTAAGGGTTTCACTTAAGAATCATTAGGGTGGAAAGAGAGGGACATACAAAATGTACTATTTCTCTTTAAATGGGGCTGCCTTTTGGATCACATGACTATTTAGGATCTGATGTAAAAACAGGGAAGTAAACTGTTTTTAAATTATCTTTGAAAAAGTCTCTGATGTAGAGGGATGAAAGCTTTAGGATTTAAACAGTATTACCAGTCTACCGGTGTTTTGTTTTTACAAAGACTGTTTTGGATTTAAAAACAGTATTACTGGTTTTATCAGTGCTTTGTTTTACATGGACTGCTTTTATTTTCCATTGGAATAAACTGGTGGTGAGAAATTAGCAAAGCTTGCGGCACTTTTGCTTGTTTTTTACTTGACCACAGATCTGGGGTTGTTGATCACACTCAGACTGGACCACATAGTGCTGAATGAAGGAACTGCAGTCGCTGCACACAGAATGCTGTGGTGGATTTCCAGTACTATAAGGTCTAGAACAAAAATACATCCCCTTGGGTTAAGCCCAAACCTTAAGTAGTGCATGCAGTTCTGGATATCATACAAGGGCAGAGGTTTTGGACTCCTAGAAGAAGTCCAGAAGAAAGCAACCAAAAGAGTGTTTGAGACAGAAGGAAAGTATATGTCCAGAGATTAGAGGTACTAACCATCTCAAAGATCAGAAGGGACAGCAGAGACATTGTATGGGTGAAGAGCACCATAGCTGGAGGTTGAAAGGGTCATAACAAACAGAAAATATTATGGAGGAGAACCATAAATTGCAGACTGTAGACAGTTACTGAAAAGATCAGGTAAAGTACTTGATGCATAGGGTCAGACATCCATTGAAGGGGCTACCAGACTGGGTGGTGGTGAGAACACCTAAAGGGCATAGGAGAGGGTGGGGAAGAGGGAAGGTCGGCAGGGAGGGTAAATATTACACTCAGTAAAAGGTTAGACCAGACACATGAATTGCCTTCTTCTGCCATCACACAAAAGTAAGATAATCAGAGGCTCAAAGGAATCAAAGTGAAATCTAACTAAAACATGACTTTTCATAGTAATCTTTGCTCCGAGTGTCAGATTAAATGAGATAAAAAGCACTCTGATGAGCAGAACTTGACATTTCTATGTAGTTGTCACTTAATCCTGTTGGTTTAAAAACTGACAGCCTCACCTGTGTTCCTGTAATTGCTGCTCCAGACTCCTTGGTGTTTCCTTGCCATATATCTGACAACTGTTTTGCGCTTTTGCAAGTAGGTTTGCTTTCTGTAACAATGAAAAAAATTGAAGTAATGTGACTGTTTCTGAATTTAAGATGAAAATGCTTACAAAATATTTGCAAGCCCTGTACTTAGACTATAACTATTTTTATTAACTTCTAAAAATGATAACAGTCCAGGGGTCCACTTTTTCAAAAGAATTAAAATGGTACGGCTATGAAGTTCCATAATGCAAGCTAGTACAGTGGGACAAACTTAACTATGATGACAAGCATATACTCATTTCCCTGGACAAATGGTTAGTAACCTAATGGCACAGCTCTATATAGTCCTTGTGCCTGCTAAGTAATGCCACTGGGGGCAGTATTTTGCCATGTAAGACAGCAACACATACTTAGATATTCAGTCAGTTGGTAATAGAATCAACACAGATCTGTCCATCACAGATTTCACATAGATACCGTTCAGCTTTTTCTGATTTTCAGGAACATTCTTGAGTTTTGGTACAATTATTTTGCTTGTTCCCTCTAAAAACTGTTGATTTTTTTGGGAAAACATAGTGAATTGTGCTCAGTAACTAATGATAATCATTACAGTTACAGAAATCTTTTACTTCAGAAAATGCATGGTAATTCACATCCCTTTACTATGTCAAATTTCCAGGATAACAGTATCAAGATTTAAAAAAAAGTGCCCTTGATTTATGACCTTTCTTCCTGTTTCTGAAGATAAGAGGTTGGAAGTTATGCTTCACATGCATCCACAGATCTTGCAGTGCGTCTGACCTTGGATATGGTCTTGTAGCCTAGTGTGGGATTAATTTCATAGACCGTTATGAAGCGAGTGATCCAGAAGACCATTGCAGAGCTTAGCTCAATTTTCTAATTGCCCAGTCTGCATAACTGACTTGCTCAAAGTCACACAGGGGGTAAATGGAAGCTGAGGGAATCAAACCCTGGACCAGTAAGCAGCTTATCAACAAGTAAATAGGTCAGGTCCCTCTACCATACGGAGGACTGAACTGCAACCAGAAACCTACCATCCAGCTAGACTCAAATGTAAATAACAGAACACGAAATTCAATGCATGCAGAATTCAGTGCATGCAGTCATATACAATGAGGCTATCTAGCAATTAAGGTATTTTCACAGTAAAAAGTAACTGGTGTGGCATTTAGTTATCAGTTTATATAACAAATTGTTATATTAATGTATTTTATTTGCCACCTTAGGAATACAGTGTGGTATCACAATTATTTTTGGCTTCTCTAAAGCAAACTGTACTTGTTTTTTAATGTATTTGTAACATTGTATACAATAAACTGCTATGATATTTCAGTGAATCTATTGGGCACTTGTCTAATGCACATACCTGGCTGAAAAAAAGGATAAATAAAAATAAGAGAGAACTTTCACAGTGCACAACTTTAGTAGATGCAATATTGATGCAACAAACATCATTGCATATATTTTTGTCTATGACAATCCATGAGTATTTTGTTATAGTACATAGGGAAACCATGTCTCCGTCATGTAAGAGTATTTTTAGGATTGTTAAAAGTCTTAATATCAATGCCATAATTTTCTGCAAAAACTACTGCCCTATGCCCTACACATACACAGTGACACACTCTATGGTTATGATTGTGTTACAGTAGTGACTTAGCCAGTACAGAGCAACATATCAACACAGACAGAAATATAAAAGGCATGTTACAATAATGTGCTTGTGTTTGTGATTGTGATCTATATACCTTATAACAGAAGTACTGGAATACTAATACAAATATAACATTGTTTCCTCTGACTGTTAATATTCAGAAAACTTGGCTGCTGAATGGCAATGCTTTTAAAACTGTTTAATACAAAAGCAATAAAAGAAAACTACTGTTGCATGGACATTTAACATTTTATATTTCAATTCCTGAGGGAACAATTAGTTACATATATATCGGGGGGAAAGCTCATTTGAGTACTTTCTTTCTAAGTGAATTTAAAAAAATGATGAAAATCATACAATGAAACTGGTATCAAAACTGAACATTAGGAAGAAACTAAAACTAGAATATTGGTTCAGCAATTAATCTGTTATTACATATAAATATATTTTGCAAATTGTAAACTGTTCTTGTAATTTTGGAAATATCAGACAGTATGAAGCAATTTAGAACTAAAAAGTTTTTATATACCAATGATGTGGCTTTTCTTGTTTTATAGAAAGGCTTTTTGAAAATTACTAGAGTGATAGGGTGATTCAGCTGAATTTAAAGCCTCTGTCAAAGACAGTCAAACAGCACAATGAATACCCTTAGTATACTGAAACATGAAACGGCAAAAAGAACAAATTGCTCTATTTTGTGATGCTAACTGAATGGCTATTGTATCTGTGACAGATGAAAGGCAATAATATGAGCCGTTCTGAATTTCCCTAGGAACTCCTTTTATCATATATCACGTCCGTGTCTTACTACTGTTCATATCCACATTATGGCCTGACTTCATTTATTTTAACATTCTCTGACTTTAATATTATTTAACTGCAGGACTGCAGTATGAAAAAAAAAATGTTAGCTTTAAGTACAGATAGCATCAGCTCAAGATATAAAGAAGACGTATTCTTAAATAGTAATGAACAATGCAGCGTAGATGAAAAAGAAAGAGAAATGAACAGAGAACAGAAAATAAATCTGATAGAAACAGGATGACCCATGTGGAACACCAATCCCAGTGATTTGCTTCTTGTAATTTAGATGGAAACTTCAAAATGCCTCTCACTAATTTTCATACTCATGGCATTTTCTATTATTTAATATATATATTTTTTAAACATTTTCATATACTATTTATCTATATACTTTTATATTTTTACTAAAAAGTGCTTTTTGTATGTTTATATGTATATACCTTTAGGAAATGTTTTATATATATATATATATATATATATATATATATATATATATATATACCTTTAAGAAATGAATTTTCCAATTAAATTAATTGGGTGTTATTTACAATTGGTGTATTTAAATGGAAGCTTTTTGAGTTCTCTGTAGATACGTCTGAAGAAGCAGTTGGTTACACTGTGAAAGCGCTTACATGTTTTCTGTGTTTTTGTTTCATTAAACATACTGTTTGAAATAGCTATATAGTGCCGTTGTTTTGCCTCACACCTTTTTGCCTTTTAATACATATTTAGTTTAGAAAACTTGTAACTAGTTTTAACGATGATGGGAAATGGACCGCATAATATTGTCTGAATCAAAACCTGCCAAGCACCTTGGCATAAGTCTCTGGCAAGCAGTTTAGCTGAAGCTAAGTGTTAACGAAAATTTCAGAAAGTAGGCCGTGATAAAATGGGCACTTTGAAATGCTGTGCTAAACAGCAAGCTGGATTAACACAGTCACTCTTTACTCAGCAAGCTCCTGGCCCTCAGCAACCTGCAGTGACATATGGAGGTGAACCGCATTTCCTGTGCTGCTTGGTGAATGAATGAATTAAGCATAATCATTGTATTTAAGTTGTGGACTATAAATGGATAAATGTTGGAAAACAAAGATTGGCAATATGTAGAGAAAAATCTAATTGTATATAAATAATTTTAGGAGTACCCCAGAGATCTGTCCAGGGACCAGTATTGTGTAATATGTTGTTCTCGAGTTTCCATAGCTCTATGGAGTTTTATCTGGGCATGTATGATGATGACTCTAAAATTGGTGCAGTTGCTTGTAATAATGGAGGTTACTTTTCATTAACTATTTGGAATAATTAAATTTATGGCCACCCAAAACAGGTTTATGGTTTAACATTAGTAAATATACATTAATGACTTTTGGTAAGTTTGAATGTAATTTGGTAATCATGAATAGCAGTTTGAATTTGTAGACGGTGTTAAAGATGTGAGAATACAGATTAACCAAGGACTAAATTTTAAAACGTGTTAAAGATAAAGAATAAGACATTAAGAAAATTAGAACCATTATTTAGAACAATAAAACAAGAGAAACCTCACTATAATATTCTTTGTAAATGGCTACAATTAAGCCTATTTTTTATTTTAACAGTATGAAAACTGTAGAATTTGAAAATCGTTCAGAGAAAATTTACTAAAGGGCTAGTGGGTTTCACATGTCAAGCATATAGTCAGAGACTTCAGAAATTACAGTTATTCAGTTTAGGGTATAGTCAGCTTTGTGCTAAGTTTTGTCTTTTATTTAAAGCTGCAGTTTCTAGTGTGGGATCTTTTGAAGTAACAGTGAGGTTAGGCCTTGGACTGAAAATAGAAATAGACAACATTAGACCCAAAGATCCACCCTTTACATTTAATAAAAGCAGGAATATGAAAAGGAATATTCATTTCTGTCAGTCCATTTTTCGAAAATAAGTTACGAGTGAATATGTGTATGGCAACATCACATAGTTTTATTTATTTATTTTTTAATGAAGCTGAACGATTTTAAAGGAATTAGAAAGCATATACTTGGGTTAAACAATTCTGTACCAAACTATGAAACAATTATTACATCACACAGGCTGCAAGAAATGTGAATATTCACTATACTAATGCAGGGCAGTTGCATTATTGGCTTCATGTTTTCAAAGTGCAGCAGGCTCTGATAACTGAACATATAGATCACATATACTGGTATACAGCATTGAAACAGAGTGCAGCTTGCATTGTCTGAATATGGTTTCTGAACTGGGCAATGATTGATGCTTCGTGCTGGTGGTTGTGCCAGAGGTGCCGAGGAGAAACAGGTTACACTCCAACAGGCAGCTAGCATTAAAATAACATTTTACCCACGTCACTTCTCTTAATCAGCTGACAAGTCATTAAAAATCTAATTACCTGTATGAATAAATGTTACTTAGAAGAACAGGTATCTTACAGCAAGCAAGTCATCTGTGTCTCGGTACAGAAAAGTAGAGCTTATTTATGAAATATTTCACAACAGTAAAGTAATTCAAGCGAGTTGGGAAAAAACTACAGAAAAAGAGAGAGCAATATCACTGAAATAAATTCGGGTTACTTTTGCTATGAAATCAAATGGATTAATGCTGGAGTGTATGAACAAATACAACAGAATATTAACTACAACAGAATAGTGATCATTTGACTTACCTATTTTTATTTACTTATTTTATTTGTATTTGCTAACCTGGATGGAGCAGTGATATACATGGACGTTCCCAGTCCCTGCTTGGGAGCATTATCTGTGTAAATGTCTTACTTAGAATCACACAGTACACACATGAAAGCCGAAGGGATCAAATCCTAGGCTACAAGAAGCAGCTCATTAACAGCTCATAGTATTAATCCTTTGTGCAAGCTGATTTAAATAATTAGTTGTTTAATTATTTCTTAATTATTTACCTGCTGAGTCAGCTGACTTAGCTAGACCTTCTTTAGCCATGGCATCAGCCTGAAGCAAGTCATGACAATCAAAGAGAATTTTTATTTCGAGTTTTCAGAATCTCTTTCTTATGGTCTTGACCATATGAATTTCAAGTTTCCGAAAACTTGATGAAGTCATATAAACACACACACACACACACATATATATATATATATATATATATATATATATATATATATATATATATATACGTAAGTTCATGATGAATTATCACCACCAAGTTTGAGTGAAACACAAAACGTGTAGAACAAACTCATCAATACTTAGTACTTGAACACCTCTAAAATCATTGGAAAAAAAGTTACCGCAAATGTAAACTAAGATGTTACATTTACGATTACCAAGTGTGTGTGTGTGTGTGTGTGTGTGTGCATATTTATATATATATATATATATATATATATATATATATATATATATATATATATATATATATATATATATATATATATATATATATATATATATACACACACACATATATATATATATATATATATATATATATATATATATATATATATATATATATATATATATATATATATATATATATATATATATATATATATATATATATATATATATATGTATATATATAGGTGTACTTATAACTGAAATTTCAGTTTCACCTGAAACTTACTTTACTGAGATAACACTGAAAGTTGAATAAACTGAACAGTCACATTATTGGATTGCCAGCATGGGGAAATTTGCCCTTTTCCTCAGTGCAGTGCGATCCCGGATTTTGTATATTTAGTTAGGGTGGGGGGGGTGCAGCCCCCAACATTAGGGGGGTAAAGGGGGCATTGGACCTCACCTTAGTGGGTTTGTATATTGAATGTTGGCCAAGTGCCTCCATTCTGTGTTAAAAAATCTGGTAATGTGAATGTTCGGTTTATTCAACATTCGGTGTTGTCTTGATAAAGTAAGTTTCGGGTAAGTGAAATTTCGGTTATTAGAAGTAGACCCATATTGTGTGTACTATCTTTCCTTGAAAATTCAAAACAATTAACCAAAAATGACTAAGTCAAAGTATAGAAAAATAAAAATACCCCCACACCCATGCTAATTATATTTACCATCTCCAAGATCACAAAACAGCAGGGATAGGGCAAATTCCCACTTCCCACTGTACTGCAATCTTGCACAAAGTACTGACCACATTTTATGATCATATGAATTTTTAATCACTTTTGCAAGCATTACAAACATTCAATATTTTGAAAATTGAACCAAAAGTACAGTTGTGTACACTTACCATAAATGTAGATGTTCGAGTGTATTCACTGTTGCAGTCAACACACTTGGGTTATCTGCCTGCAGTTAGCCCTCAGTTAGTCCGAATACCAGAGTCTTAGTATTTCTGTGTCGGATGCTGTCGCTTCTTCCATGATGTCAGGTCGTCAGAGGTATAAAAACAGGCAGCCGACACCATTGCATCGGTTTTTCTTGCCCTAAATGTCAGGAGCTCCCAAATAGGCAGCTAGTATATGGTGTGGAAACCACCACCAGTAAAAACGAAATACCAATACCATTAGGAATAGCCATAGAGAGGAGAGATAGAAAGATAGAAAAAATCAGGGGGCTGGAGGGAGGGAAACCAGGACTGCAACAGTGAATACACTGGAACATCTACATTTATGGTAAGTGTACACAACTGTACTATGTTCTTCGTGTTTCACTGTTGCAATCATCACACTTGGGTTGATTCCCAAAGTTGAGGAAGGGTGGAGGCAGTTAAGAAGGGTTAGGGCTGGCTAGTAGGCCCTGCAAGACTGCTGTAGCAAATCCTGCCCTGGATTGGAAAAGATAGGTAAGTGGTAATGCTTGGTGAAGGTGTGTACAGAACTCCAGGTTGCAGCTTCCAGAATGTCCCTGGTACGGACTCCCCTGAGAAATGCTGTAGAAGTAGAAGTACCCTTAGTGGAATGTGTTCCGACTCCCTGAGGGGTTGGTTTTCCATGGCGCTTGTAGCAGAAATGGATGAAGTGTGCTATCCATTTGGAAATGGTTTGTTTAGAAATGGCCTTGCTCTCTGCCCCTGTTGCAAAGCTGACTAGCAGCTGGTCAGATTTTCTGAAAGGCTTAGTCCTTTCAAGGTAGAACCTGAGCTGTCTGTGCACATCCAAAGAGTGCAGGATCCTTTCCCCTTTATTCTGAGGGTTAGGGAAGAAGGATGGTAAATGAATGGATTGGTTTATGGCCACACTGGACACCACCGTAGGCATAAAGGACGGAAGCCCTGTCAGCATGGAAGATAATAAAGGGTTCCACAGCCATCAGTGTCTGTAGCTCAGACACTCTTTTAGCTGAAGTGATGGCTAGAAGCAAGGCTGTTTTCCAAGAGAGGAATTTTAACTCTGCTGAAGCAGCAGGTTCAAAAGGGGGAAGTGTGAGCTTTTCCAGTACAAAGTTAAGGTCCCAAGCAGGGGTGGGTGCTCTCCTTGGGGGCCTTAAGTTCTTAGCCCCTCTCAGGAACTGTTTGATGAGAGGTTGAGAAAATAGAGGTGGCTCAGTATTGTAATGAGGCAAAATGGCAGAGGCATGAATCTTAATGGAGGAGAAAGATAGGCCTCTGTGGAGTAGCTCTGCTAGGTAATCCAGGATTAGAGGTAAGGAGGGCACAGCTGTGTCCTTTCCTTTAGACTGAATCTAAAAACAATATCTTTTCCGCATAGGATTTCCTAGTACTAGGCCTTCTGGCTTCAAGAATGATGTCCAGCACCTGTTTACGTAGGGTTACTGGTGGAGTATTCAAGGAATAAGCCAGGCTGCAAGATTTAGGGTTTGTAATTGTGGATGCAAAATCTATCCCTCCTGCTGTGACAGCAGGGTAGGGGTCTGGTGTAGGTGCCAGGGTGGCACTGTTGTCAGGCTGCGCAGGAGTGGGTACCAGTGCTGGTATGGCCAGTCCAGAGCAATCAGAATTGCCCTTGGCCTGTCTTCTTTTATCTTGAGTAGTACTCTTGAGAGAAGGTGCAGATAGGGAAAGGCATAGATTGAGAAGTTTTCCCATTGAAAGGATAGGGCATCCACTTTCCAGGCCCTGCTGTGGGGGTTCCTGGTGCAGAATTTGCTTAACTGGTGGTTGTGGGGGGAGGCAAAGAACTCCACCTCTGGGGTCCCCCACCTCTGGATCAGGAAGTTGAAGGTGCTGGGCTCCAATTTCCACTTGTGTGGGTCTAGGAGATTTCTGCTGAAGTCATCTGCCAGTGAATTTTGTTTGCCTGTCAAGAATTGAGCTTGTAGATGGACTTAGTTGTCCAAAGCTGTGCTCCCCAGAGTCATGGCTAACCTGCAGAGTGGGTAAGAATGGGTTCCCCCCCTGCTTGTTTATGTACCACATAACTGTGGTGTTGTCTGTTTTTATCAGCAGTTGTCCTGGAAGGATTAGGTAGCTGAAAGCTGTCAGGGCATTCTGTACAGCTAGAATCTCCTTTTAGTTGATGTGCAGGAGAATTTGGCTTGGGGTCCAGTGGCCCTGAATGCATTTGCCAGCCATGTGGACCCCCCCCCATGCATAGTCTGATGCATCTGTGGTCAGGGTTTGGGCAGCATGAGGTAGAGTAAAATGCAGTCCCTTGTTGTGGTTGCATGCTTCTGCCCACCAAAGGAACTCTGCCCTCAGACAAGGTATGATAGGAATGACTGTTTCCGGGTCCTGAGAATGTTGGCACCAAAGACTTTTTAAGTACCACTGAAGTTTCTTCATATGCAGTCTTGCATATGGAATTAGCAGAACACATGAGGCCATGAACTCTAGTGCTTGCAGTATTTTTCTTGCAGTTAGCTGGGTTCTGGTGGCCATTTGCTTGAAGTAGTCTGTCAGACAGACTTGTTTTTCTGAAGTGAGAAATGCCATCTGGGAAGTTGTGTTCAAGCTTGCTCCCAGGAATACAATTTTTTGACTGGGCATCAGTTGTGATTTCTTTTTGTTGATGGTGCACCCCAATGAAGTGAGGAGGCTTTTTAAAAATGCCAGGTGTTGAAGCAGCAATTCCTGACTGTTCGCCTGAATCCGGCAATCATCCAAGTATGGAAAAATTTGGATATTTCTCTGCCTGCAGTGTGCAATGGATGGAGCCAGGCATTTTATGAATACCCTGGGCACAGTAGATAAGCTAAAGGGAAGTGCAGAGAACTTATAATGCATAGATCCTGCCCTGAAACATAGATATTTCCTGCATGATTCCCTGATGGGTATGTGCAGATAAGTTTCTTTTAAGTCTAGGGTGACTAACCAGGCATCTGTGGCTAGCATAGGGAGAAGCTGTTGCAGGGTAAGCAGCTTGAATTTTGGGACCACCAGGAAGGTGTTGAGAATTGAAAGATCCAGGATTGGGCACCAAGAGCCCTCTTTCCTGGGTACCAGGAATAATCTGGAGTAGAAACCCTGACCCCTTTGTTCTACTGGAACTGGCTGAATAGCTCTGATGTTGAGCAGGAAAAGAACTTGGTTTTGAGCCTCTGCCCACTTGTTTGGAGGAAGGTCTGGAAACCCGCTTGGAGTTGGCAGTGAATGGAAATACAGTTTGTACCCCTGGGATATAATGTTGAGGACCCATCGGTCCTGAGTGACTGAGATCCAGTTTTTTGCATGCAGGGCAAGTTTTCCTCCTAGGGGCACAAGCAATTGGGCAGAGCTAGGAAGTAGAATTGAGAAGTCATTGTGAACTTTTTCCATAGGGAGGTGGCTTACCACTCCCTGTTTTAGGGGTGGGAGCACTCCATTGCTTAGATCTCTGCATATCTTGAGACTGTAGTCTGGGTGGTCTGTTTCCCCTGGGTCTTGTTTGGGAAGGCCTGAAGGGGGCTGGAAAGGACCAGTGTTCTGATGGGCAATGCCTACTGAATCGAGGTGGTGGCACTTGTAAGAATTCTTTAACAGTTTGCATAGATTTAGCTTTTTCTCCCATCTTTTTTAAGAACTTCTCCTGCTTTGGTGCCAAACAAAACGTCCTTATTTAAAGGAGTGTCTAGTAATTTGGATTTGACATGATCTGGCAAGGTCTGCTCCTTCAGCCAAGCATGTGTTCTCCGTACAGAGCCAGTGACTGCAGCCCTGCAAGATGCTTCTAGGGCATCAAAACCACACTGCAAAGTATGCTTACTAACTTGGGTTTGCAGAATGCATAAGCTCTTGCAAATCGTTATTTTCTGCACAATCTGAAAATATTACCATTTTTTGTTTAATGAGATCCATAATATGTTGCTGGTACTTCAGCATGTGAAACTGGCAATTCAATGCCCTGATAGCAAGAGTTGCAGAGATATATACCTTCTTACCCCATCTGTCTAAAGCTCTGGAATCCCTGTCCGAAAGGGTAGGATTTTTGGCTGTAGTAGCCTTAATACCTTTAGATCCCTGGGAAATGATCCATTGCCTGATCTTAGTGTCTCTTATTCTACTTTGGCCTTCCTCCCCATGAGTACAGGAGTACCTCAAGGCTCCATTTTTGGACCACTGCTATTTAACATTTTCACTAACTGTCTGCCCACTTCCTGCTCTCATCCCTGTCTCATAAAATAAGCAGATGATTTGACTATCATCTCCACTTCTGATAATCTCTCTCACCGCCACACTTTAATCCAAAACTTATTCAATTCCATTAAAACCTGGTTAACTGAAAATCAAATCATACTCAAGCCCAAATAACAAAACCTCCTATTCCTCCCAAAATCTCTTTCCCACCATAAATCTTCATTTATTATCAAATCTCTTGATAACACCACAATTAATGTAGAAATCCACAGGCACACACACACACACACACACACACACACACACACACACACACACACACACACACACACACACACAGATATACGTGCACGCGCACCGAGCTCCTGGTCACTATCATTGACTATCAACTTAAATTTGATCTGCCCGTCCAAAATTTAAATAAACAACTCACTGGGCTTGGTGTATAGAAACAGAAAAATTCCTTATCAAGGACTCTAGACTCTCCCTTGCCTATGCCTGCATTCTTCCCAGTCTACTTTATGCCTCTCTAAGCCTGAACTAACTTACAACAAAGTCGCTAGGTTTGCTGCAAATCAACCCTACAAGTCACACCACTGCCTTTCTCTCAAAGCCTTAAGCTGTCCTGAATTCCCCCACCAGCTCCTTCTAGCTCAGCTGCTCCTCGCTCACTCCATCCTCTACAAACCTACCTCCTGTCCTGCCATCTCATCCCTCATCTCCCTGTATACTCCCAATCATTCTCTCTAAAGCTCCAAACAGTCTCTCCTGGAAATCTATAAGCCCAAAGAACAAATGGCCAACATCTATATAGCTACTCTGTTGCCTCAATCTGGAACAAACTTCCTCTGAGCATCAGAACTAACTCCAATACTCACAACTTCAAAAAACCTTAAAAGACAATTCACTGAACTCACGGACCTGCTCCTGCCAAAGTCCAACCTAACTCTTTTACTGCCTGCTCCCTTAACTTCCCTGAGTCTCTTAATCCCCTTGCCCATCTACTTTCTATTACCCTTACTACTTTACCTTAATGCAATTAACTGTACTCATGTCTTTCTTTTCTCCTTACCTGCTGACTTCATCTGCTTCACTTGGTTCATAATTCTTTCTCCCATAACTTGTTGAATTGTTCTATATTGTACTGTATTATGAGATGTATATGTAACTATAGTAACCACTACTGACTTTTTGTATCAACTACACTGACTGTTGATTCATTTATTACTGTACTATACTTGAGATTTTATTAGTATCTACTGCTACCTATCTATTATAGCTTGTCCTTTATTTGAAACTTCTGTGCTAGTTGTAATTTCTGCTTTGATAAATGTTTCTGTATGGAGCTTTCTCCCCAGGCCTCTGTTGAAAATGGACCCACGGTCAGTCAGACAAATCCAATCAACAAATGTCAAAATAAATTAAAAAAAATAAAAATTTGGATGAAGTTGTTATTTAAGAAGCTAAAATATTTGTAATCCAGTGTGAATTCTGATCGCGCAATGGCCATCACCCAGGATATATATATTCTAGAGTAACGCAGTGATGTTCATGCTTTGGCACCAGCAGTTTGGTAGTATTTTATTCAGTAATGTTAGCAACTTGGAAGTATTTTATTTTGTAATCTGTGCAGAGCATAATATAATAAGAAGAAGACATTAAAGCACTGACAGCTCCAATTCCACGTGAAGAAAAAACTCACTTTCTCAACGCCACCCTGGAATGAGGATAAATAAATATGTTAACATAACAAATACTGTCTGACCTGTCAGTTTCGGAGCATAGCCATACTGACATACTGAATGAAACAGGCAAAGATGAAGTCATCCAGATTCACAGGTACCTGATGACCTTCCTACTAGGTGCTACAATACATCAGAAAGATGGTGTCATTCTTTGCCAAAGTGATATTGTCTTTGCTTTTTAGACTGTTAAAGCTAAGCATTCAGTTTTTCAGGTTGTCACATACCTGGTAAAAATAAAGTCACACTCACACCATACTAACTGTAATATAGAATGAGGAGGCTCAATTGATGGATAAGTCATCAACATATATGATGGATGCAGGTTTCTGCTGAAATTCTGTGGTCTTTGGTAATGCAAGACCAATTTGTTAATCTATACTAACTCCAACATTGTGATATCTCACCATATCCCCCTCACTCCAAGGCAGAATGCTATACTAACTCCAAAGTTGTGATCTCTCACCATATCCCCCTCACTCCAAGGCAGAATGCTATACTAACTCCGACATTGTGATATCTCACCATATTCCCCTTACTCCAAGACACAATGCCATACTAACTCCAACATTGTGTAACATTGTGATATCTCACCATATTCCCCTTACTCCAAGGCAGAATGCTATACTAACTCCAACATTGTGATATCTCACCATATCCCCCTTACTCCAAGGCACAATGATCTTCGTATACATAAGTAGGAGGTGTTGATTGGCACACCCCCCTAGAATGGTTGGTACAAGAGGCAAAGCTAACAGCAAATGTGTTTTAATGGTGCTAGAATGAGTTTGGGATTTGCACCATTTTTCAGACGGTTACACCTTATTTTTTGCTTTTGTGAGACTCACAGTTCTGTTTTTTACACTTAAAATAGAAAGCTGATGCTGCAACCCTATGGGTGGCAAGAAAGACTCAGTACAGACCTCAGACAATTGATTTGATGCATGTGAGATCACTCTAGATAGGAATGCTGCCATTTTACAAGAAAGGCACATATGAGGATTTTTGTGCAAGTTGAGTGTCTGTTGATGGATTCAAGAAGCTGCAGTCCATGTGCATCACTAAAAAAGAAACTATCAGCAGATTATGAAGATGATGGGATGGCAGTGAGACTATAGGAAGTTGAGGACTGCGTTCATATGTGGACTACATATAGAAGCTCACTGGCATAGCAGAAACAGTAGAGCTGTTTTGGAATTCAAGAGGGATGTGTGGTGGGGACAGTGTTGGCATGGTGATTTGACACTTCCACTGATGTAGACAGATACGCTTGTCATGGGTAGAAAGGAGTGATTACTGTGAGAATCTGCCTACATTGTGGGCGCAAGTGCTTAATATCACATCAGTATAGTGGGACGTAGGCTAGTGTGGTTGTGTGTTGTGGTGTGAGCGGTATTTATCTGCAAGATTTAGATGTGAGTAGGAATGGGTAGTGCTTCTCATGTGTTATGACTGTTCTACTTTCTTTCAGTTTTTGCAAAAGGATTGTTCATGTATTCACAAATTCCATGAAAATAAAAACAAGCAATAAAATTCACAATCAATTCTGCACAAGTCTTCAGAAATGTATGTTTAATTGTGTCAACCCCCAGGTTATCAAGGCTGAGTAGCGAGAAGCAACTTTTGAATCATTCTAAACGGAAAAAGAAAATGGCCAGTTTACATCACAGAGTAGCCACTCTAGTGTGTAAAGGTTTAAAGCCCTAACTACTGTCTAGGCAACCTGGGTTTGATTAGCATTTCGGTTGACTGATGGAGAGGTAAGTAAGGGAGGGATGGGCTTTTATGTGGGCACTCTTCTTGGTGATTCCTGGTACAGGCTGTGCATATCACATTTGAGGGGGACAAAAAGGGAAAAAAGCTACCATTTTAAGGAATGTTATTTCTACAAGAAGATAGATTTCTTCACATTGTGATTTCTGTGCTTTATCGTTGTTAAGGCTATGGAGGAGTAAGAGCTTATCCCAGCATGCATTGTTCTGTATGTGATACTCCGGCCTGCATTACAGGACTACAAAATCACACATATGCTAAACACAAATGTACAGGCAATTTGGAGGATCATAAATTTAATTATTAGTATGTCTTTGGGCAGGAAACTGAAGCATCCACTGAAAACTCATTCAGACACAGTGAGGACATGTAGACTCTGCATACAGGCACCCTAATTGTAAAACAGTAGCTGGAAGGCGGCAGTGTTAACTGCTTTGCCATCATGCTACTCCATAAGAAAAGTGTTAGACAGCATTAATATTGCTGCAAGTTTTGTTCTCCATACCTGAGGCATCCTATAATGCAAATAAAGAGACAACAGAAATCATACTCACAAGGAAGATGAAGTTTGGTTAGAGTCCATAATGGCCACAGTTTTGTGTGGCATTTGTTAATGTGGCTCATGGAGATAGAACTAATAAGCAGACCATTTTTGTTTTAGACTAAAAAAACAACAGTAACCAGGGGAGATGAGAAAATCCATCCACCCAACAAAGAGGAAACATGAAATACTTATAATTACAACTGAAAATTTGACTGCGTATTACATACCAGAAATTTTTATCCACCAAGCCTCAGGCAGATAGGTAGCCATGATGCCGTAACCTGTCTTTTTCCAGAGAAGGCTCTGGGAATGCATTTTTTTTTTCAGCAGTTATAGAAGTGACATTAGTTGTCATTGTTTCTTTGTTGTACTGGACATTGTTGCACTTACTTGGTATGTGTCTGGTGTGACAGTGACAGTGTGCATAAATGCATCTTCCACTGGACTTGCATCCCATTGGTGATTAGTGAAAATCTCTTACTAGAATAGGGCCTTGCTCCCCCGCAGGATAAATCGGATATTAGAGAACAAACAAATGAATGGTGTCATGGTCTCTTGATGATATGTGTCTGCATGTATACTAATTGTCTTTTCTTTGTTGTTTCAGTATTTGTGTTAATTATTATTTACATATTTTAAACAATGAGCATTTCTACTGGCAGTGACTTGTTTGGAATAAGGTATTCTCTGTCTAGTTTCTAGGTGGGGAGCACTTTCATCTCCTTTTGCATTGTGAAATGCCTGCTTTTCCAGTAATGTGTGAACATTCTTCCTTTGGGAGGAGTGCATTGGTTGACTCGTAACACCTTAACTGAAGTATCTGCGTCAGTTGCCTAAGCTTGTCCTTCTCAAAAAAGACATCAAATGTCTGCAATAATCAGACAATGTAATTAGCATAACTTTGGCACTACTCATATTACTGTAAATTCACTGCATAACTACTGTCCAGTTCAGCATTCAAACGCCTTGTATGACTGTACACATTTTATGAAGTTTCACAATCGAATACCAAGTCCTTCTACAATTAATCCCCTGCTATTTAAGATACACATAACTAGTACAGATAATACAGCTGCTGCAGTGATAGGGCATTTTACTCTGTAGATATATGCTAAATGCATGTTTTTGCATCCCCTATGGTCAGTACAGCAAATAATTATGGCAATATAGATGCTTGTCAACCTGAACATTTTACAACTGCAGTAAATCCAGCATTATTTTACATCAATAATAAACTGGTTATCCACACAGTAGACATTGATTGTTCTGGATTTTACACTTTGCTTGTGAGGCTGAGTGATTCTATGTAGGATGAGATGGACCTTTAAAATCACCATCACTACAAATCATTAAATTTTTGTCAAGTGTATCACTATTTACATATAAAAGTGTTGTTATAATTTTCATCTCAACTACTCCTCCTTCATCACAATTATTCATCTGAATTATTAAAAAAAGGCTGATATAACAATTTAATCACTGCACTATGAATGTTTATTGATTTCATTAAAATTCAGCCAACCTGCACTTATCTTACATTCTTTAATCTGCCTCATGCCCTTTCTCATATAGCCAACTGCCAGATGCCCCTTCTCATATGGCCAATTGCCACACGCCCCTTCAGATCTTACTACAATAAAGTCCTTCAAATCATCACACGTTCTACAAAGCATGATCCCACTCTGGTGGGCTTGTGGCACAGCCACAAAACAAATAGCATCAGAATTACTCAATCTAGGGACCTAAACGTTATTTGCAACACAAATAGGATATACTGGAGGGACAGGTATGTATCTCAGAGACTACCCCTACTCTGTAACAAGTTCCCCATCCATGTGCACCAGAGTTCTTCTCTAATCCAATTCAAGTGTAACTGGGACCAATGCATGAGGAATCAGAAATGTACCCTTGGTATGCTACCTATGTCTTTAGTAGACAGAGGAAGCCTATAAATGCTAGACCACCCATGCCCAAGCCTACATACACCTCCTTAAAACAGCACTAGGGTATCTAAAATTGTCGGATACATTTAGGAGGCATAGCTAGGCCCATTGTTAGCCTAGTAATGACCTATGAATCTATATGCTCTTTAGTGTCCCTTACTCAACAGCTCATCTCAGCTTCCCAAACATATGACTTTAATATTCCCTGTGCACTACCCTACATGATTATTCTATATCATGTGCCTATCCCTCTCTATTCTCCCTGAGTTCACTCTCCCCTCAGTCATGTACACACAACTCTCTTGTCTGTCCCAGTTTCCCTCGGTGCTACCCTACGTTTCTCAGAAGTCTATCCTCTACAAATCTGCATGACTTTATCTACAAATTTACTCCATATTGTATTTAATTCTCTTGTCTCTTTCCTGGAATACAGCCATATACATCACTGCTGTAATGATACATAAATACTGGTACATATCTTTTACTACTATCACCATATCTTAGGACAAGCAACATACATTTGGTCACTGGTTTGGTGTACCATGGACAAAATTCATGGTTAAAATAGTCAGTGGAACAATTAATCAAATTATATACTAGTAAGTTTGCTGTAAGTTGATTATAGCATAATTCTGAAAAATGTTTCCATGATTGTGCAACCACAGACTTGGGGTATGTAAGTTATGTAGGTATGAGAGGCAAAGGACCCCCATTTAAAAAGGATGTACTTGAAATGTGAGCAGGGCAGGAGGTTATGTGGTGTTTACAGGCAGTTTGGTGTTTTATTTATTTATGGGTTGCTATTTTAGTCTACTGGTTGACTGGAAATGTGACAGCATTGTTTGCATTTATGATGAATGTATCTTGATGGTTCTGTTTTGTGATGAAAGTAATCATATATGAAATTATTCAATGTACCGTGTCCACCAATTTCATCTTCAGTTTTTCATAATATGCTACTTAGGACCAACACATGTCCTCATCACTCATAACTCAGTGCATAAAAAAAATGCCTACAAATAACTCACCTCAATTATTGCAACATTAGTGACAAAACTGATCTACTGAATCATGGGCAATGCAGTATAACCCCCATATTCTTTCTTTCTCTGAAACACGTCTTAGGCTAGAACTTAATCTTTCATGTTAGATTTCCTTTATCATTTGAGGGACAGAGAAGGATGTGATTTTCTGCTTCTAGTCAGAAGACACTGGGCAGGATTCACGAAGCCTCCGTGTAAGAGTTACAAGGCTTACACGGAGGCTGCAGTTAAACGGTGTGACGTCAGCATGTCATGCATATGCATGAGGGCATGCTGAATCACACCTAAGGCTAACACGGTCCGTGTAAGACAGTAGGGGGTGTGTCCGTAGGGCGAGCCCTGCAAACGGACACGCCCCCAGAAGAGTAAAAGTCCTGAAAGTAAACGCCCATGACAGAGTCCGTGGAAATGTGAATAAACACAACACAACACATGCCCCCACAGACTATGAACATAAAATGTAGAAATGAACATCTTATATCTTTTTTTATAAGTTGTAAAGATGTTTGCCCGTGAATGCGCTCGTTTGCGCGGGCGTGCCCGGAGCTTAGCCACAGTTAGCAGTCAGTGGAAAAGCATATAAGAACTAAATATGCAAAGTAAGCCAAGAAGCAATAGCATAGTGGTAGAGACGTTGGCTGAAGAGCAGGCAGTCATGGTTCAAGCCCCCACAACATCAATATTTACATTTAGTGAAATAAGCACGAAACAAGTCCCTGACATATATGTACATATATAAAATTATATTTTATGTAAAATGTAATGAAATGGGCCATGTATTTCGAAGAAATGTGTGATAATAAAAAAAAAAAAAAAAATGTCAAATGTGCCCATAGTTGAGCTACAGTGTAACAAGTTGAGGATATTTGCCCGTAGGTGAGCAGTGTTACAACAGGTGTAAAATGAGTGCCCATAGGTGAGCAGTGGTTTAATAGGTGTAAAATGAGTGCCCGGGGTTGAGCAGCGTTTTAACACGCTGAAACTGTGTGCCTGTAGCTGAGTTGAGCGTAATATGCGTGCTGGCAGCCAAACCACGCGTAAACCAGCGTGATCCATTTGCGCTGAGCTGCGCACCGCGCCAACAAGCTAACTGACGGGCAACGTTGAGCAAGCTGTATCAAAACTGCCTTTACACAGACACACCTCCTAGCCTGTGTAGACAGTCATAAAATATAAAAAGCAATGGCCAGGTTCGAACCCAGGATACCATGCACCATAGTCAAAGTACTGAACCACTAAGTCATGACAGTTGCACTTAGAAATGCAGTAATAGCATATATATAGGAATGAATAGAAAGAGGAGCATGACAAAGCAGGTTTTGTGAAGCTGATACAATTCCAAAATGGCCAATCACAGATAAGTGAGGGAAAAACGGCATATATAAGCCCCATAGGCGGGAATACACAGCATAACCGATTGTAGAACCGACTTGCAGCCAGGATGTCAGGTGTAGGAGAGGGTAGTTGCTTCCGAGCACAGAGGTGGGGCATTGAGGAGTCCAAATATATGGTTTGGCTCCTCGTCCATAATCATGAGGCCCAACTCATGCAGGGCTAGGTCCTGTGGGGAGCATATAGGGCTGAAGCATGGGACCGGTTGGCACATGATCTCACCAGTGCCACAGGAATACCAAGGACTGGTGAGCAGGTCCGTCACCACCATGCGGACCTGAAGAGACGGAAGCAGGACCAACTGAACTGTTGGATCCAGGAGGCCCGGCAAATGCCCAACGCCCCACTACTGAGTAAGTTACATGTAATTATTTATGTAAGAAATTAACCTCGCTGATATTATGGAGATGTGTATTTCAATATTACTTCATTTATATTACAGCTGCAGGTGCCCGTTCTGCGAACCGTCAAGCCTATGGCGATAGGCTGGTGTGGTTGCACCACCAGGCAGGTCAGTAATTCTCTCCCTGTAACTGAAAATAAATAAATAAGTATGACAGTTAGCAAAAGAGTGCAGTGTAGTCACTAATTAATAAAATGTGCAAGTAACAGTGTAAGAGGGTTTGCAAGTATTGCTTGATTACAAAAGTGTGATGCAGCCTGTAATCCAAACATAAAAATGAAACAAGTCTGAAATAAAGATGTCCCACCTGTAATATAATAGTACATAACCTGCACCAGGCTGAAAAGTACAGCTGCAGAAGCTGAGTAAAACACGTGTGTGAAATATATCCCTGTTGAAATTCAGAAACATGACATAAGTGAGACTGTTGGAAAGGATTGTTATAACTAAAGGTAAAACATGTCAATAAAGCCTAGAATTAAGTACCATCCTGAATTGTAAAAATAAAACAAGTGAGAGAGTGTGAGAAAGAGGTATGAATCCACCAATAAAGTAGTAATAACCCCTGAATAAAGTATACTGCAGTCAGTACAGAATGAAATGAATGTGACAGGCAGAACCAAACAGCAACATGTGTTGAAAACAGTACTGCAGCTGGAATGTGTGTCCCAAAATCTGGATATGTTGCTCTCAGTCTGCAATATGCAGATAGTATGGTTGTCTGAAATATCAAACATCCACAGTTGTCTATAGCTATATAAAGCAAATGTAGCAGGATGATGTAGCTGAACAGAGCCAGATATGAATGTGTATGAATAAATATGAAATGTATATTGATGTAGCAGTAACATTCCTATCACCAACCTGAAGTAGTTATCACATAGGAAACTGTAGGCAGAACTGTAGTGTGTATATATCTGCAGCTAGTAGAAATGTACAGCATATGTATTGGTAGCTGAAGTTGTTAATTAAATATTTCTTCACCCTACCCTATAACCACAAATAATCCATTCCACGTGAAATTGGTTTGTGCAATCACAATTAACACCCCTGGACATTTGTCCTGTTGGTTCATACATATGTGCATGTACGTTGATGCATCTGTCCTGTTCATACATCCATACCTGATGGCCTGTTGCCATCAATCAACCCTGCATGTTGTTGGATTGTGTATTGTTGTGCAAATTATGCATGTGTTATGCTTGCTGTTCAATGGCTTGAATTTATGGGTGTTTGGTTAATGGGAATACTAATGCATGCTGTTACAACTAATTGTGAATGGTATTGTACATTACTAACCCAAACTGTCATAACATAATGCAAAACATAGGACGACAGGGAAGGCGGGTTCCAGCGGACCCACCTCTCCCACCTCAGCTGGTGAGTGAACCTGGCAGTAGTGCCCAGGCCGGACCCTCCTCCGGTGGCCCTGTGCCACCTGCAGGTGGAAGCGCTGCAGGGGATGGGGCTCGTCCCCCCTCTGCAAGCGTGGCCAGAGGAGAACATCCACTCACCCTCCATAGTGTCCGGACTGTGGTGCGTAGGGAGATCCGGCACACTGTGCTTGGGCCCCTACGCCAGCTTGAGGCACGGGTGGCACAACTCATGGGCGTGCCTGCTGCCCGGCCTACACAGCCCCCAGCACAGCCCCATCCTGGGCAGTGAAGGCACAGTGGCAACTGCCCATGGGTGGGGATCTCAGTTCCACTGTTGCCATCTGTGGGCTCATGGGCTCGAGATATCCAAACATCTGTCCCCATCAATTGTGTAACCCCCCCCCACATGTGTCATACACCGCCCCTGTATGCATCTTGTTTGTCTTGTCTGTAAACCTACCCAACCTACCTCCCCAGCTATACCGACGTCCTGTACCTGACATACCACTCTCACCTGAAAAAAAAAAAAAAAAAGGGCACTCTGTACCCACAAAAAAATTACGCCCCATACATAGCTGCTCATTTTGCACACGTCTGCTGGACATGTAAAGTGGCAATTACAATTGGCTGTACAACAAGTATTATTGTTGTCCTTACACCTCTCTCAGGGGTGGAAGATTTCAAATGTCACACCAAATTACAAACATATGCACAGCTGTTGCTGACAAAGAAATGGGCATCTATGGGCCTTACCTACATCCAACCTGCAAAACCCGAGCTTGTTTCCCTACTGTCCTACCCTCTTTGTGACCCCTTTTTCACCACTTTCCTATCTCCCCATTTTCTTTTCTTTCAAAGAAAATAGCGTGGGTGTGCGTGAGAGTAAGCACTTTTAAGCAGTAGTAAGCGGGAGTGTGCTTCTGTGCGCTTAGCTAAGCGTGTCTGCGCGAAGCTAAGCGGCAGTGCGCATGCGTGACCTCCGCGCAAACCAGGGCTAACCCGCTTACAACTGCTTAAAAATGCCTTAGTCACTCTGAATGACAAGGCCTGTAGTTTTCTCAGCAGCAAAATAAAATACCTCCCTCAGTCTCGAACCCAGGACCTTGGAAACACTAGTCTGCATGACTTACCACTAAGCCATGAGTGCTATACAAGAACATTGTGCTGAAAGAAATATATCATAAAATAGTAGGAATTAATTTAAAGGGAATATACAAGTCTAGTACACAAAGCATGTCATGTATATTTACTGTCAAATCTAGTGGATTTGTAAAATAGTACTGTGTGCTGAGAAACAGTCATGCTAGTTGGTAGCTACTAGGTAATAATGTCACAGTAGCATCTGGCAAGCCACACACATACTCAGAGCAGGATAAACACAGCCATAGTTGAATAGTTAAGAGTTCAGACATAGCAACTGTGACTGAGTTACAGGGATGTCCCTGATGTGAAAACAAATGTCAACTGTGCCCCACTGACACCCTGCCAAATGTACTAACAGTAGCTTACAGAACAACATGCATTGCAGTGTCTCCAACACAGCCTGAAATATGAGAGACATACCAACCCTTACACTCACAGAACAGTGTCCACAGCAAACCAGCATGGTCCCCCCCCTGATAATCTGAAAGGGCTACGCCTACCTAACAGACCTTTTTATAGCACAGGCCTGTAATCACAGTGAGAACTGCAATCACTACACAACAGGCTGCATGCAATTAGTAAATGCTGGCTAACAATTGGTGCAGAGGCCATCACATGGACATGTGCAGATACCTACAAAAGCATCCTGTACTCCCAGTCCACACATGCAATACTGTCTTTGCACCTGCTGGAGGTAGAGAGAGAAAACAAAAAAAAAAAAAAAAGAAAGAAAGAAAGACAGAAAAAAAGAAAGAAAGAAAGAGAAAGAAATAAACCTGAAACATCAAGGCAAAGAGGCAGACAGCAGGCCAAGCAACTGCAAGCCTACACAAACAGCTGCAACAAACACAGGTAATGTAAAGTACTACTATAATACTCTACATACTGTGGACCCTCCAGATGTGTTATTGGTCTGTATCTATGTATATGAGGATGTGCATAGGGACGGGGACATACTGAAACTGTCACCAAAGGCTCCACATACATATGTATGTGATGGTAGCTATGTGCACATAGCAATGTAGGTTGTAGTGTAATGTACAAGTAGGTGGTACAGTAATGGGTGTTCAGCAGTACGTTACTGTGTGTATACATATGTGGACCTAAAAAGGAGTATATATATATATATATATATATATATATATATATATATATATATAAAACATGTGTATACGTATGTATATCGAGATATGTATGTATATATATATTTAATATGCATATGTGTATACATAGATAGAGAGGGATGTAGAAATACATAGACAGATATAGTTTCACAGTGGCATAGTTTAGTACTAGGCTATCTGCAGACAGTGTATAGAATAGATTTAGAAACCTGTGCCTCTGTATAGTAGTGACACAGTGAAGACCCCCCTACATAATAGCAATAGTGTACTGTGCCTCTGTCTAGTAGTGACACAGAGAAAACCCCTGCTGTAAACCTATGATCTCCCATCCACTTGTCAAGAATGCACATGAAGAGTGTCAGTGAGGGTCACTGCCTAACATGAACTGGGATCCTGTTCCACAGTATGGGAAGCCTCTTAGTGATGGATCTGTCCCTACAGTATGTCCTAGTCATATGTGTGCTGAGGTTTAAATCCATAGCTGTCATGCTTCTGATGGATTTGGATTGTATGAGGTGGAACATGTCCATCACTACCAGATTGGACATGGCCTACTACATCAGGCACAGATCACCCCTATGTAGGCAGTATCCTATGGAATAGAGCATGAGTTACGTTAGTCTGGCAGCATATGACAGTTGTTGCAGACCCTTGATCCACCTGGTGATGTACTCATGGGGTCCCCCTAGCTGTTGCAAGTGCCAGGTGAGGTACATACCAAATAGGGCATAGTACACAGTCATGGGCCTGATAAGGGAGGAGTATAAGGGTATAAAGACCCCTTTTGCTGTGGATGTGAATCCCTTCATGATAAGGTGGGCAAGGTAGGAAGTCCATCGAACCACTTCGGCAACGTGGGTGTCAAATGAGAGGTCAGCATTGCACAGTGTCACCAGGTCTCTGATTACTTTGTCTGTACTCAGTGGGTTATTGTCTATGTGATAATATGTAGGTACCTTGTCCGTCCAAAAGGGTATGAGTATACATTACGTGGCATGCAGTGTCAGGCCATGACTCCGCCACCAGTTGTTGGTGTCCGTGAGGCCTGTCAGTAGGATGTATGTGTCAGCAGGTGTATTGCCTATGGCGCCTAGTATGCAGTCATCTTTGAACATTGTCAGCCTCTACCCTCCCATGTCTGCTTCCACATCTGAGAATGACATGCTGAACATGAGCACTCCCAGGACAGAGACCTGTGGGACACCACATTTGACTGGCTCTGAGTCTGACATGGCACCAGTGAGGTTGACTATAGGGCTTCTATCCGTTAGCTGGTTTGCAACCCATCATGTGACATATGGATGTACATGTTAGCTGTTGATCATGTCTATGATGGCAGAGTGCGGTATTGTGTTGAATGCTGTAGGCAAGTCCAGATAGGCTGTATGGACCACTATGCCCTCAGCAATGGCTATAGTGACTGATTTGAAAAGGTCAACCAGGTTCATAAGGCAGGATCTGCCCTCTACAAAGCCAAACCAGGTGGGATCAAGTGTCTAAGTCCCCAATGTCTCGGTGTATGGGTACCATAATGATCCTTTCCATAGTGTTGCAGACCAGGCTGGTTAAGCATATGGGGCAGTAGTTACCAGGGTCTGTAGAGGTGCCTCCTGTGTGGAGTGGGAATATTGTTGCTGTATGCCAGTGTCCAGGTACATATGCTGTAGTAAGGCTATGGCTGAATAGCATGTAATGTGCATGTGTAGCTCCTCTTGCAGTTCACATAGCATGCAACCTGCAATACCGTTGGGTCCCATTGATGCTGTGTTTACAGCTCCACTGAGGGTGGTTCCCAGCTGGACATCTGAGATGACAGGGAGGTTACAGTAAGCTGGGATAAGTAATTCCACATGTGTGGGTGAGGGAGTGTAGAAACCTGCACTGAACCTGTCTGCCAGACTGTTGGCATTATCTGTGTGTTCAGTGTAGCGTATGTCACTGTGAACTAACTGTGAACACAACTGAGGGTTCCCACCCAGGTGTGTAACATAGCAGAGGAAGGCCTTGTGGTTATCTGTAGTGACCATAGCGATGTCCCTCTCATTGTTGGCCTTGCATGTTTGTGCGACAAAACCTATCTTTCTACTACTGCTGATGAGAGATGCCATAGCTCTATGGAGGTATGCTCTGCCGTGCAGTAGCTACCATCTGTTGTTATACAATTTGTTCAATGCTGGGGTCCACCAGACAGGACGCCTGCCCTTGGTGGAGAGGGTCATGGTTCCATTTGTGATTGCATGATCCATGCATTCTTGGAGATGTCTGTAGAAGCATATGTGAGGGTGTCTGCATTGTGGGAAGTGGATTACACTGGCCCAGTGGGCATTAAGGATACCAACTCAGTTATAAGACGTGTAAAGTCGGCATGTGAGAGGTTTCCCACTGTAGTCTGTTGTGTTGTGGGGGAGGTGGGATATGTATATCCAGGGTGATTAGTCTGTGGTCAGATGTGACTAGTGAGGGGTATACTTCCAGTGTGTAGCACATTGTCCCCATGTTTGTGATGATCAGGTCTAGTATATTATCTCCTGTTGTGGGAGAGGTGACTAGCTGTTCCATTGCATTTGACATAGTGAATTCCGGGAACCTTTGGGCTAGGGTGTTTGGGGTAGAATAATGCACCCAGTGTATGTTAGGGTAATCGCACTATCCCAATATGATGGTGTGTGGTGGGACATTCATATCCTTCAATGTCTACAGGAAGGCCGACTGTGGTCCCTGAGATTGGGAGGGTGGTCTGTAACATGCTACCAGTTGTATAGCAGGTTTGCCTACGGTTATCTGCACCTGGATGGTCTGTGATGCTTCATGTGTTGCCACTAACCTGGAGGTGTGTGTGTGTCCTCCATGAATATGGACACACTCCTACCCTTTTTGTTTTGTCCCGAGTCCTGGGGCCAAAATGCATGATACGGGGTATAGCCTGGTACCGCTGGTGTGCTCTCAGGAGCCTTGAACCAGGTTCCCACTTACTGCACAGACATTGAGATTGGTAGAGTATGCACGTACAGATATATGTAATACACACATACATATATAGATATCTGTAGAGACTTACACATATACAGATAGATCTGACTGACAACAGATATGTCTGTATATGACTATCTCTCACTCTCTGTCCCACCCCCTCACACTCACACTCACCCTGTGTCTCTCTCTCACTCTCTCCCCCTCTCTCCCCACATCTATATGTATATATCTACATCTATATATACATATGATATATACATATATACAAACAGATATATATCCATATACAAATATAAATATATATATATATATATATATATATATATATATATATATATATATATATATATATATATATATATATATATATATATATATACATATATAGACTGTGTGAGGCACATGTGTGCAGATGTCTTGCTACAGGTGCCTGCTGTCACAGGCATGGAGTGGACACCAGTGTGGATACTGGAGTACCATTCCCCATTCAAAAACACTGACACCAGTAACCACCACATATGTACATGCCTGCCCACCACTGCATGTGTCAGGGGGGAACAGGGTCAACAAGTGTACAATAGGCTCCACATCAATACACACAGTGGCACACTAGTCCTGTAATACCTTTACATGGAATGTGTCAGCGGACATGGTGTGTCAGCTATGGACATGTAGGTCACTGTACCCCTCCACACCCCACAATGTCCTACATGGTATGTACCTCCCATGACAGCTACAGATATGGTGAGGGACACAGACATATGCAAGTAACTGTGTCAATGCACTCAAACACCACAGATTGCACACAGACTACCTACATAGAGGTTACCACTGCTGGATATACATAGTTCGGTCACACCCATGACAGTTGTCTCCCAACCATGGTAACACCTCCAACATCCACAACACAAACTACCTATGTCTGTTGTCCTTGTCACTGCAGTATAGATCACATGGTGGAGGTACAGGACCCTACCCACAGATATGACATACCCTGTAGTAGACCACACAGAATTAAGAAGCAAGCCTCCCCATGAGTAGATGTCAGACATACCCCTGCTGAATGTTATGCTGATAGGTAATATGCCATATGAGTTATCCTGTGTAACTGTTTGTAAGGAGCAGGTACGATCATAACACATGTGTCACAAGGGGCAGGGTAGCATAACAGTATGCTGCTGTAGGCCCAGGGCCAAAAGCACACTACCTACCTAGGATGCAATGCACACCCATTAACACATTGCAAATGGAATATGTGAGGTGGAATGAGTGTGCTAGTGACTGGGTGCATGTTGTGTGCTGGTGTGATTGCTATCATGACTGTCTGTCTGTCATGGTAGTGTGTGTCCTTGGTGTGAGGCCAGAGACAGGTGTGTGGGGTATTGACTGCTGCATTGCCATATGTTGTGCTGTGTTACCCTGTATGGAGTGTGCCAGGTACTGTTGCACAGTAGTGTCAGATGAGCAGTGAAATATACGCGGCGACTGCTGCAGTATATTAGTCTGTTGTATTACTGTTGCACAGTTGTCAGATGAGCACTGATATCTGGTCATGTACATGTGTATCCCCCAATAGACAGACAGATGCTATATATGGTGCCTAAGTTATATCACTGCAGTCAAGTATAATGTGTATTATGTGTGCTATAGTCTGCTGACAGATATTGCTGACATATTTCCCTTCTCCTTTTCAGGAACATGGTTCACCAGCGGAACCCAGTCTACTTCACTGCAGAGGAGGAGGAGATACACCAGAGCCTGGTGCGGGATTTCGCTGTACTCTTTTCCTGCACCAGCCAGAACCAGCAGGAGAGGGCTGCACTGTGGCAAGACCTGGTCCGTCGGGTAAATGACATAGGCACACATAACCGGACATATGAGCAGGTGCGCCATCACTGCAGTGATTTAATTAGAAATGTCCATCAGCGTGCGTCGGATATCCACAGGCAGCAGCTTGCCACAGGTGGTGGGGTGGCTAGACATCCCCCACTCACCAGACTGGAGGGACTACTCCTGAGTGTTGTGGCTCCAGCACAGCAGCAACAACAACAGCATACTTGTGTAATGATGGAGGCTGGAGCCACACAGCAGCAGGACACAGAGCATGCAGGTAACATGCCATGTGTATAGTGACCATTCTGTACACTGTTAGGTTATGCATGTGTGGGGTGTGTCCCCGATTTGTAGCTGTTATCTTGGTAATTATTGTGCATTAGTGATAACCTCATTATCTGCAGTACACCTGTGGAAGCTAACTGTTGCACTACTGAACTGTATCATGCCCACAGTATCAATGGCACAGTTGTGCCCACTGACGATAAATGTCTCTTTTTCGCAGGTCCCTCTGGTGTAACAGTAAGGCAGCCTATCCATGCTGGTGAGTGTGTAATACCATTACCTTCACTACTCTGTATACTAATAGTAATAATAGGCTGAAGCAGTAGTGCTATGTGGTTGATTGCAGGTGTGTTTATGTCTGTGGGTTGATATCTCATATACTGAGGTGTGTGCATGTGTGCATGTGCCCATGTGTGCATGTGCCCATGTTTGCATGTGTGTATGTGTGCATGTGTGCATGTGTGCATGTGCCCATGTGTGCATGTGTGCCCATGTGCCCATGTGTGCATGTGCCCATGTGTGCATGTGCGCATGTGTGCATGTGCCCATGCGTGCATGTGCCCATGTGCACATGTGTGCATGTGCACATGTGTGCATGTGCCCATGTGTGTATGTGCCCATGTGTGTATGTGTGTATGTGTGCATGTGCCCATGTGTGCATGTTTGCATGTGCCCATGTATGCATGTGTGCATGTGCCCATGTGTGCATGTGCCCATATGTGCATGTGCCCATGTGTGCATGTGTGCATGTGCCCATGTGTGCATCAGTGGTGGCATTGTGTACACATTCTAAACTGTGTTTCCTGTCTTACACCCACAGGTTCTGGTGCTGCTCTGGTGTCATGCAGCAGGGAACCTGAATCAGCTGCTGTGGATAGTGATGATGATACCTGTGTAATGGCACAGGTAGGTGTGCCAGGGTCCGTCATTGGTCAGCCAATTGACACTACACAGCTGTCGACCCCATCAATGCACACAGTCATCCTGCCAATACATCCTTTGTCACCAATGTCCCTAGTGATGGACAGGATACAGTGGACATTGACCAGGGTAATGTGGTACCGGTGGCACATGCATCCCCACACTGCAGCCATGGCCAGGGCCCTGACACGGTACCACACAGGCAGACGTCCATGGGTTCACGTGGGAGCATCCATGGGCGTACCGCCCCTGTCAGACGTGCCCACAGAGGTCTTTCAACCCCAGCTATGTTTCAGGCTGTAATGCAAGCACAGTCATGTATGGAACGGTACACCAGACAGGGTCTGAGGGAGCTGAGAGCATGTCGCACAGCCATGAGTGACAGTATGCGTGATGTTGTGGCTGCCATCCGCAACTTCACCGATGTCATTGACAGACGTTGGAGGGACACATTAGATCTGTTCCACAACTATATGTCCATGAGCCAGGGCAATGGTGGACGGTTGAGGCGTCGATGTGGCTGTATGCCAGCAACAGCAGCAGCTGGCAGCCATCGCGGATGACAACAGGGCCGCGGCCGCTCACATAGTACCAGCAGCAGCCCCAGCAATGCTGGGTCTGTGCTGTCATCGGACCGCCCCAGGAGACCACGTGCACGTGGTGCTGGACAGTCCCAACAGGGACCTGTCTCCAGTCAATGAACACCTGCTTCTGATGACAGTACCCAGTCTGGATTGGTACCTGATACGGTCCGTAGCACCCCTGCCAGGCACAGGTACCGTGTCCATGGCCACAGACACTGATCTGTATGTCCTGACAGGTACAGTCTGTGGCTGTCCACAAACACCTGTATATGGCAGCCATGAGGTGGGACTGTATGCATTCATACACACATGCAAAGTGATAACACCTAGGGCTACCGCATAAACGCACACACTGCATCAACATTGCCCCATCCTGTACTGCTGTCCCTCACCAACACACACACACAGACATGTCAATTGGTTGTATCAGTGGCAGACTCAGGCATACCAGGTACACACCCTGTGCATATGATGAAACTGTGCCACCTCCTGCAATCTGTAAGATCGGTGCAGGAACAGGTTAACATGGTGCTGATGCACAGGGTGACTACATAGACGTATTGTAATAGTAGGATGTTGACAACAGTACAGTGTAATTATAGCATTGTGGATATATACCAGCATGCCTGATGCAGTTACAGTATGAATGTCATTGTATTGTTTTGTACACCCATACTAACTACCACAGTGTTCTGTCTGCACATCTTTGCATATTGGTGGTGAGGCTGTGAAGGGATGGCCACCTACATAGGTAGCACAGGGGATACAACAATGTACATATTGATACTCAATGATGGCCATGTCAACTGTGAGTTGCATGCTGTACACACAACTCTGCAATGCAGATGTTTCAGGATGTTGATATCTGTGCAGTACTACACAGCAGGTTCAGGGCTCACAAGAGCACACTAGCACTACAAGGTCACACCTCATACCATGCATAACAGCACCAAAACACAGAACTAACTATGACAGGAGGGAGAGTGTCCATAGATGTCAAGGATACTGTGGTGCCAGGACAGGTAGCATACATCATACTACGTCTGGAACTGCTGAGTGAGGGCTCAGTGTCTGTTATTTGACATGTGTATTATTACAGGTATGAGCACTTGGGTATCAGGCCAGTTATTCAACATTACGAAGGTACGTGGTCTATACACTTGTGGGGGTTGCGGCTGGACCCAGCCCGTCTGACCTGGGAATGTCTGGGTACTGGCTTAGAGTGCCTGCATATATGCACTGTTACATACTGGAAGTTGTACACCTTGTTTGTTGTAGCATAGTCTACATGCAGGCCTGCTGACTGTAGCTTTGTTTGTATGCATGTTTGCCTGTTATGTTCCTGAAACACTGATTCCACCTGCGGTGCAGACATACAGTGCCTATGTGGATCCCTAGTGACATCTGTGTTGCTTACTGTACTGATGTCCATGTGTCACTTGACAGAATGTCACTGTTTGTCCTGTTTGCATGTAGCTTGCCTGTAACACATTGCATATGTCTTACCTCACATTTGCTCAAGACAGCATTCATATATGCCAGCACTAACAATTCAGGAGCACTACACCCTCACATAGTCACCTTGAGTACCTTGTTCCCCATTGGTCCTATGTGTCGTTACTTAGTATGGGAGTCACAATGCTATGGTAGCATGTGCAAAGGTCACCTGTCGATCTACTCTCAGGTCCAGTTGGTGAATCTGTGAGTCATGTGGCAATGTTACAGCTGCCTCATGTACACAGACAACCCTCTCCCCTTCTCATACATGTACAGCACATGTGAGAGATGCAACCACATAGCCAAACTGGGGGCTAAGCTCTGTTTACACAACACTGGCATTCCCTGTCAGGTGGAGTGGGATACTACAGTGAATACAGTACCAGTCTCCCATAGACCTGCCATGGCCACAATCCAAACACAGACACACACAGGTACATTATTGGGCTCTCAGAATAGCATCCTGCCTGAGCAGCTGACACCTGCAAAGCAGACACACAAGCAAACATTATGCCAGAGCAGAGCACATGCAACACATAGCTCACAAAGCCTGTGTGCCAAACAGTGTCAGGCCATACAGCTGGACAACACACCTGCTACGGTTGTATGAGATACCTCTATTGACATGTACACGGTGGTCCTGCTCCCAGGCTGAACAAGGTGACGGTCACGCTGTGCTGCCCGTCGGGCACTATGATCCACCATATAACACAAGCAAAGCAGTCACTCCAAGGCATGTAGCAGTATGACACTGTCAATGTCTGTGCCAGTGTATATGACCTCTGACGCACCTCCCTGGACTACATGTTAGGGGACATGGAAGGGCTCTCTGAGGTTGTGGCACAGGCTGGTATGACCCTGGCTTTGGGTAGCATCTCACCCTCACCATGAATGCTGCAACAATATGTAGACAGGATCATCTGTTTCTGCACTTAACGTATGTTTCAGTAACATCCAAAGGGGATCCAATGCCTGTCAGTGTGGGATTACATGCTGGACATGCCACATTGCTTTGCTTGGGACAGCTTGCACCTGTCTCCCATGGGCCGTTGTATATTGGCAGAGGCTGTTGCTACTCACATACTGCCTTTGTATGCAAGGCTGACATTACATAGCCACCTACACAGGTATCACACGGGATGGGACAGTAATAGCAATGCTACTCAACAGCAGCAGTGTAAACCTCAAGATGCATGCAGTGGAAACTGTCCTTAGCATGGGGTACAGCAATATCCGTGCAGTAACAGACTCCTGGTACAAGGCTCCCAGGTGCACACCATCAGTGCCAGGTCATTCCTGATACCATGCTTGTCATCCCCTACACATGCACCAAAACACAACAGGGGGGATGTATCCAAAGGCACCTCAGATACACACGCCCCCAGGTTGGTGGCACTGCACAAAGCATCAGAGCCTCTCCATGTGCAACACACAGTGGGTTAGACAGCCTTCAGGTTCATAGGCTGGCACACACCACACTCCCATACCCAGGAAACCCACTTGGCCTTCCTGACAACACTGGGAATATGACGGTCTCTACACACACCATTATATGGTTGTACTGCAACTACCCAAACATACAGTGTGAGCATTATTCTAGCTGCAACACCCTATCTGAAGGTGTCTTATCATTCATTCCCTGCATTGCTATGGAACAACTTGTTACCACTCCCACAAGTGGTGACAACATGCTGCACCTGTTCATCACCAATATGTGGACTATATGCTCCAGACCAATCATTTATCCCTCGCTGGTGGGATGACACCATCTACAACCCACACTGTATAGTCACATACCACATGCAGCCCCTGCACAGAACACCCCAGTCATACAGTTGTCTGATGCATATTCCATGTATTCACATGAGGCAGGCTTCGGACATGGGACTCTTGCAGTTCACAGGTACATATGTGTAGGTGGCACACACATACATCAGGTGTGCATTGACATTACTGATATAATGTATGTTGTGCAATATTGGGAACAACACCCCACACACATGGACAAACTGTGTGACAAAATTACACATGGCATTTGTAGGATACAAACCCCTACCTATGTTAGATCACTTGTGAGAGTCGCATTAGCAGAGCACGCTATTTGCATTACTGGGGGTATTGCTTTCTCCTGCTGTACTTATAGGGTGCTGACATCATCAGTGTTTAGTCAGTGGAATATGCAGCATGTGTTTTGTAGTACTAGTTGCCAAAAGGGACATTTCCCATACACATGGAATTGCACACACTACTCCCCCATACACAGTCACACACACACTGGGCACTTGCAGGAATCAAACCCCTACCAAACTATGTTATGACACTAGTGAGAGACGCATTAGCAGAGTGTGCTGTTTGCATTACTAGGGGGATTGCTTTCTCCTGCTGTACTTATAGGGTGCTGACATCATCAGTGTTTAGACAGTGGAATATGCAGCATATTTTGTGTAGTAAAAGTTGCCAAAAGGGACATTCCTCATACACATGGAATTGCACACACTACTCCCCCATACACAGTCACACACACACTGGGCACTTGCAGGATTCAAACCCCTACCTAACTATGTTATGACACTAGTGAAAGATGCATTAGCAGAGCGCGCTATTTGCATTACTGTGGGGAGTGTTTTCTCCTGCTGTACTTATAGGGTGCTGACATCATCAGTGTTTAGACAGTGGAATATGCAGCATGTTTTGTGTAGTAAAAGTTGCCAAAAGGGACATTTCTCATACACATGGAATTGCACACACTACTCCCCCATACACAGTCACACACACACTGGGCACTTGCAGGATTCAAATCCCTATCTAACTATGTTATGACACTAGTGAGAGACGCATTAGCAGAGTGCGCTATTTGCATTACTGGGGGGATTGCTTTCTCCTGCTGTACTTATAGGGTGCTGACATCATCAGTGTTTAGACAGTGGAATATGCAGCATGTTTTGTGTAGTAAAAGTTGCCAAAAGGGACATTTCTCATACACATGGAATTGCACACACTACTCCCCCATACACAGTCACACACACACACACTTGGCACTTGCAGGATTCCAACCCCTACCTAACTATGTTATGACACTTGTTAGAGATGCAGTAGCGGAGCGCGCTATTCACATTACTGGGTATAATTTCTGCTCCTGACATATGTATAGTGTGCTGACATCATTATGGATGAAGAGGTATGTACATCTGTTACTATCCATCAGTAAGGGGGTGAGCATATCTATGCATTAACTTTGCACAGGCACAGTGGCCTACTGTACTGTGGAGGCAGACGCCAAATACACTGTGGATAGCCTTCTGTATTCCCTAGGGACAACGGTCAGGTATTGCACTCTAAGGCCATATGTTTACCTGTCAGATGCACGTATCTGTTGCTCATATACTGTTTGTGGGTGTTTATTGCCATAGCCTTCCCTATCTCTATTAACAACGTGTGTACTGTGGGAGATGTTTGCATATGAGTGGGATCCAGTACTTTACTTATGTCTCTGTTGTTACTTCACTGTGTGCACTGAGCAGATGTCTGTATTGTGGGAGGTTCCTGTGTTAACACATAGAAATGCCAGATATGTGTGTGCAACTGCTGAACTGTGACATGGCCTAAGTGTGTGAGCATGCCCAGTTCACAGTTTGTATGGCTTCTTGACTGCCACATCTCATTTATCTAAGTGTGCGAGCATGCCCAGTGTGACCTTTCCTTATGTTTGGATCTGTGGACCACCACATTTCTGTTTATGTGTGGACGCCATCTATATATCACATGTACAGTTGAGTGTTGGACATCAGGTTGTGTTCCTACTGCCCAACTGCTGTGTGTCTGAACCTAACAGGCATTATGCTGTGCCTGCAGGGTCGCCATGGGATAGTTTGCATACAGTTGTCATCATCCTTTCCTGCTGACCAAACAGTTGTATTGTTGTATAGTGTACTGGTGCAAAACTTTCACTGTGGTGGACAGTATAATCGGTTTCAGTCCTATCACTGCTTGTAATGTTTATAGTGAGCACACCAGACTGGCTGAGGGCCAGTTGTGCAGATATGACCATGTTGCATTTTGTTCAGATATGGACAGCTTAGTACATGATTGTCCGACATTGTTAATGTATTCCACAACTTGTGTGGACAGTGACAAACAATGGCCATGTGCCCTAGTCCATTTGTAATGCTAGTCAGAGAGTGTTTGTCCTTCAACACACATTTACTGGTGTTTGCCATGACATATGTCATGGTTAGTGTGCTGTGCCTCTGTCTACCCATGACATACAGGTGATATCCAGGGTACACCTGCCATCTCCCATCCAGTCATCATGATTCCTCTGGATGACAGTCACTGAGGGACTCCCTGGATATCCTGTAGTGGGAGTTTAGTCGTGAGTGGAATGAGCTTCTGGGTTGTGGACCAATCAGTACAGCATGTCCTGTTTATGTCTGTGCTGGGGTTCAGGCCTGTCAGCTGCATAGGTCACCAGCATTCAGTGTTTACATGGTGCCAAATGTCCATTGATACCAGGTTGGTCATGGCTCTATACATCAGGCACAGTTCACCTCCAGCCAGGCAGTATGGCACTGTGCGTAGCTGCAGTTACTTTACTCAGGTGACACATGGCATCTGTTACAGCTCTGCAATCCTCCTGGTGGGGTATTTGTGTGGTCATTCCAGTTGCTGCAGGTGTCTGCTATGGTACATCCCTGAAGGGCCATTGTGCACAATTGTGAGGCTGCTGATGGATGACTGGAGAGGCACATTGACCTACCCTAACCAAGCTGTGCTTACCTTCATGATTAGGTGGGTATATGGTATGTTACTGTAACCACTACAGACACATGGTTGTCACATGCAGGATATGTATCACCTTGTGTCCCCACGTCTCTTATTGCTCCTGATGTACTTACTGGGTTAACACCTATGTGGTAATTTCTGGCCATGCACTGTGTTTCCACAGGGGTTGACTATACCCTATTCTGCATTTAGCTTGTTGACATGGCTGTGGCACCACTTGTGTGTTTCTATGTGTGCCTTTTGTAGGTTGCTTGTATCAGCTGGAGGGTCGTCCTCTGCAAACCTGTTCACACAGAGTCCTTCCATGTTGGCCTGTACCTATGTGACATATATAGCATACAAGAGGGTTCCCAGGACCATGCCTTGTGGGATGCCAGTTGTACCTGGTTTGCAGTCTGCCATGGCTACAGCATGTCTGCCAGGTCAGTTCTGTCCTTGAGCTGGTTTGCAACCCATCTACTTGCATAAGGGATTATAGTTAGGTTGATGAGCTTATCTGTACCGCCAACTAGGGTATTGTATGGAAGGGTTTAGCAAGGTCCAGATAGGCTGTGTGATCGACATTCCCCACATCACTGGGCTTGGTGCATGTTTCACATGAGTCAGACATGTGTATGGGTCAGGATCTGCCCTATGACAGCCACACTGGGTAGGGTCCAATGTCTGTAGGTACCCAATCTTGTTATTCATGGGATCCATGATCATCCTCTACATTACTTTGCCAACCTAGATATTTGGGGTTGAGGGTTGATAGTTTGCAGTATCCATTCAGGCACCCCCTTTGTGGTGTGGGACCACTGTTGCTGTACACCGCTCTTTGGGTACATATCCTGTGGTAGGACCGATAGTGCACAGTAATGCTATTTGCTGTTCCATTCTTCTTACAGTACTTGTTGGACACAACCCAGGACACCATCTGGTACCATTGATGCTGTGTGCTGTGCTTTGTGGATGCTGGCTGTTATCTCAGCATCTGCAATGTCAGGGGGCCAGCACTCTCCTGGGATGGATATTTGGCAGTTAGGTGCTGGTGGGGAGTTTGCAAAGAATCTGTTAGGTATGATGTTGGCAATGTGTGTGGGTTTGGTGTATTGTTTGTGATATTAGAGTGCTGCAGAGCATATCTGTGGATTACCACCATGGTTCCTACCATCAGGTAGGACATCTGTGTAATAATCCTTTGTGTCCTGCACAATTTGTATCATCATAGGTTCATAGGTTCATACTAGGCTATCTGCCCTGGCCTTGTTTGAGCACGGACAGACTGTGTGTGGGTCTCAACACCCCTTGCAATGTGCATATCATGCCCACGTAGGGTTTACTTTCCTAGATGTGACACAGGGATGGCCTCCAGTGTACACCTGCTATCTCCCATGCACTTCAACGGATTTCTCTTGAGTCTGTGTGTGGAGCTCAGCCTATCATGGACTGGGATTCTGTTCCAGATTGTCCTGAGCCTCTGGGTTATGGATCTGTCCCTCCAGGACATCCTATTAATCTATGTGCAGAGGTTCAGATATCTCACTCTGGTGTGTCTGCTGGATTTGGGGTTTCTGCAGTGGAGCATGTCCATTCATTCTGGATTGGGCATGGCCTTGTACATCAGGCATACATCACCTCTGACTGTGCAGTATGCTTCTGAATTGGGCTGTGGTTTCTTCAGCCAGGCTGCAGATGTCCAATGTTTGGACCCTTTATCCTGTTGGTGGGGTACATTTGGGGTCTTTCTGACTGCTGCATGTGTAAGGTAAGGTACATGCGGACTGGGGCATAGTTGTCACGTATGGGCCTGATAAGGGAAGGGTATGGGGGCACAGTGACCTCTGTAGCTCTACATGTGTATCCTTTCATATTAAGGTTGGCAATATAGCAGGTCTTCCTGGCCACCTTGGCAATGTGTGTGTCACATGACAGGTTACCGTCCACTTGGGTCCCTAGGTCCATGACTACTTCTTCCATACATAATGGATTGCCACCTATGTCATACTTTGTGTGTGCCTTGTTTGGTATTTGTTGGATCATTCATACTCTGACGTGTCTTCAGGAAGGCTGGCTGGGGTACCTGGGTTTGTGTGTGGGGTCTGTAGCAGGCTTCAAACAGGTACACAGTTTGAGACAGTGTTACTCGCCCATGGATAGTCCATGCTGCTTCTTGCTGTGGTACCAACCTGGGGGTGTGGTTATTCTTGATAATTACTGGTAGCCACACTCCTATTGTCATGTGTTCCATGTTTTGCAGCTGTAGAGCATGGTATGAGGCATAACCTGGTAGTATTAGGGTGCTCTTCTGGGCCTTGCCCAGGTTTCTGTTACAGAACACATATTACCATTCTCCATGCTGTGGTGGGTTTGGTCTGCATGCACCTTGCAGGTTAGACTTCTGGCATTGGGTAGCATTATGTCCATGCTATTATCCCATGTGCTACCTATGTTGGTGGGTTTGTGTTTCCAGACTTACCTATTCCAGGCACAGTGGGGGTAACAGCAGCCTTTGCCAGTATCTACACAGCCAGGTGTGCTGGGTGCGTGCCATCCCTAGCAGGTGGGGCATCATGTCTTGCTCGGCATGTCAGCCCAGGCTGTCAGTCATGTGTTCCCTCTTGCTAACAGCAATACCTCAGCCAATTATTGTACTTGATTTTGTTGTCTTCATAGTGTGGCATCATGCTTGGTGAGGGTGAGATGTTAGGTTGGGTCTTCATGTTTGCATATACTAGATGGTGTTACACTGCTTAACACATGGCAATCATGCCTCAGGTGGTGCTGCAGGGCTGCCTCTGTCGGATGCACATACTACACTCCCTGTACATGTTTGAGAGCAGGTTATGTCATTTTAGGCATCCCTGTTACTATATGAGTGAGTCAGAGAGGAGTATCATTCACAGGGTTCCTACTGAGCCAGTGTATGTGCTATGCGTTGCCTCTTTGTCAAGGCCAGGGCATACTGGGCAAGCCTCCTTCTGCCTACTGGGGCAGGCTCAGGTTGCTCCTCCTCCGAGTCACGCTCTGCCTGTGATGGCTTTGGCAATGGTGGGGGGCTGTTTGGCCCGGCCCTATGCTGGTCCTGCTGCAGCTGTTTTCGCAGGATCATATTATGTAGCATAGCACATACCATGACAATTTGGGTACATGTAGTTGGTGAGTACTGCAAGGCTCCACCAGATGTGTCCAGACACCGGAACCGTGACTTGAGCAGCCCAAACACACGCTCTATTACATTACGTGTTTGTGCGTGTGCCTCATTATGGCGTTCCTGTTCAGGTGTGTGTGCATTTCTGATGGGTGTCATCAGCCACGGCTCCAGTGTATAACCTGCATCCCCCACTAGCTGTCCATGTGGGATGTCCCCATTGGCAAATGTCTGGTACAGCTGCGTCAAATGCCAGATATGGGAATCATGGTAGCTCCCAGGGCAGCCAGCACACACATTCATTATTATGCCCTGGGCATCACACACAACCTGGCAGTTGATGGAGGGGAAGCCCTTGTGGTTAATGTAGGCCCTACCCCGCTCACTGGCTGGTGCTTTGATGCGTATGCTCGTGCAGTCTATTGCACCCACTACCTCAGGGTATTCCGCTATTTGCTGGAAGAGACGCATATTGCTGGCCAATACCTCACGGGCATTGGGGAAATATACATGATCACCGACATGTGCTGACATGGCATCCAGGAACTGGTGCAGTACCCTGGAGGCTGATGCCTGTGATATCCCCATCATATCACCAGTTGGTCTCTGGAAGGTACCTGTTGCTAGTATTCTTAGGCCAACACATACCTTGGTTTCCACTGGGATGGGTTCCCCTCTGTTGGTTCTGTGTGTGAGGCGTGGCCTGCACAGCTCGACAATTTGCTGCAGGAGGTCTCTGTCCACTCTATAGCGCTCCACTATCTCCAGCTCATGTAACCCCTGGTAGGTGACCCTGGGCCTGTACACTCTTCTCCGTCTCCTCACTGTGGGTTGTCTGGCAGCATTTCCATTGTCACCACCCTCAGCAAGTCTCATATGTCTCCTTATGACAGCTATGGCAGCCCCTAGCATGTTTGGTCTGAGTGCAGCTTTTTTAGTTTTCACTTCTACTAGCTTACTCCTGTCTTGCAGTATCTCTTGAGAGAAACATACTGCAATGCTGTTTGCAGTGTTTTAAGTGCTGGGCTGGGCTTGTATTCTGCCTGTGTAATTGCCTGCTTCTAATCGTTTTCACCTGCTACCTCTACAGGTATTCCCTGCTAGTTTCCTACTATTTCTCCTGCTTCCTTTTCCTCTCTGTTTCCTCAGGGGGAGCAGCGCGCATACCAGCGAAAACATGCTCACAGTGGCTACCACGCGCGCACACATGCTTACACGGACTAGAATCTGCTTATTCAGGCTAAAACGCGCGCACACCAGTGCAAACAGGTTTACAGATGTTTAAACAGGGTCCTACATACTTCCTCTGCCTTACACGCGCGCACTCTGTCTTACTCGCACCTCCCAGCACATGCGCCAAGATGACGCACAGCAAGAAACTTTGGTGTTGGCCACAGTGTACACCTTCCATTTCTTGACTTTCCCATGCTTATCTGTTGACACTCCTCTTTTTCTGCTGTGTGATTGATATATTTCACATACCACTTTGCTCCAACGAGCTTGCTTTCTTCCTGACATTCCCCCCTGTGATGTCACCTATCTCCTACTCTGTTACTCCCCCTTATCTAACTCTTACACTACATGGACTGTGCTCATTTGCTATGTGACAGTGTGATTCATATCCTACCATTCATTTACATAGGCTTGCCTACTAATGCTTAGTTACATGTCTTACACTCAGCTTCCCCCCTTAGCTACCACTAGATGGTGGCCATGTTGTTTTTGGTCTGCTAGTCCCTGCATTGCAAATCCATGCATTACATAAAACCCACATTTGTGGGTTTCTAACCTTCATTTTTCAGTTTTATATAGCGCAGCCTGTTTGCGCGGGGCTGCGCTGCATTTAAACATCGCCGATCTCCGAAAAAAAATTATTTTTTTTCATGTTTGCATCGGTTTGCCATGCCAATGGCCACATATTTGGCCATTGGCATGCTGTCTGTAACATTTGCACACTTTATTTGGAGCTGTCATGGCTCTGCTGTGTTATTTGCAGTAACGTACTCAGTTGTCAACTGAGTACATTTCTGCAACTAACACAACTCTTACACGGGCTGGTTTCAGCTTTGTGGATCGCTAATCTACCTCATTTGCATGCCTTTCAGCTGCAAGTGGGGTGATTAGCAATTCCACGCCCTGCCTGTGTAAGAGTCGTTTTAGCTTTCTCTTACACGGGATTTCGGGCTGTTCCTGGATCGCAATGGCTGCATGGAGTCTAACACGGCTCTTAGACTCTGTGCAAGCCATTGTGAATCCTGCCCACTATAATTGTACTCTGAAAGCTAAAGCCAGCTTACAAGAGACTGCCCCAGCTGGGTAATTGATAAAGTTATTCTATACATTCCCACTTACATCATTATTTATAATACAGGCCACTGCTTTGCTTACTATAGACATTTAATAATCTTTGCTCACTGTTTAGCTGGACCTCCAAAATAAGCCCATTACACTGAAGGGTCTTAATTCCTTTCACTTGTGGTATAATAAGGTCATCCTGTTACTGTTTATGTTTGGCCATTGAATTGTGTGCACATTGACTCATCTTAGGCCTCACAATGTCATCACTCCTTGTTCCGTGCTAATACCCCAGACAGATGCTTATAGCTCATTAGTCTTTCAGAGTGAGTTATCACTGGCCTATTTAAGTTATTGGTCTCTTGGTCTCTCAGAAGGAAAATGTTTACCATTTAATACTAAATGTAGGACCCTCCCCTCAGAAAAGGATGATGCACTTGCCAGTCCGCAGTGGACTGCCTTATACAACACCAATGCCAATAAAATGTAAGTTATAGCACATTACGTGTGTTATAAAACATGCTGTATTCGTTAAACAGTGCCACATCTGAGGCAGTAAGTGTCGCATACACAGTTGCCCTTTGACAAATGACCAGTTAAAACTTAACTTACAAATAACACTTCTTTGGTCACATTTGACCATGTGATTAAACATAACTTTTATTGTAAATAAAATAAAATTTGTCTATGAATGTTCATAGGCAAATTTTATTTTATTTCTAATAAAAGTTGAGTCAATAAATGTTCCTGGCTTAGCAAAACATTACAAAGTTATTATGTTACAGACAATTCTAGAAAACTGGAAGCCACCAGAGTTCCTTCTTATCAGTCTATCTGCGCATTACTAGGCAGGAACCCTGAACAGCCTTAAAACCTGTAACATCTACCTTTATTACAAACATAAGCAACCCCACACAATATGAAAAAAATTGGTTTGCGCTGCTAGGGAGTGGACAGTCTTGCACAGATGATAGTACATCTGCTTGTTATATAATGGTTTTCAAAAAGAGTTTGGCTAGTTGCAGTAAGATGTCAGTTGGCCTCATTAAACCCTAATGACGCCTCCAGATGTTTCTCTAGGGTCATCCTTGTGAGGCCTTGGGTATCGAATACTACCTGTTTATATTTATATTAATAACTGCAAACCTGTGTTACATACAAGCTGTTGAAAGATGTTTTCTTACAGCTTACATGATAGGCAACACAACTACATTGACACCTGACCTCTTCAGTGTAGCTAAAGAGACATTAAACATTGCTCATGTACTATTTTTTATACTGTTGTAGTTTTCAGACTTCTCCAAATATCTCAATAATCAAAAAACACAGGCAGAACTGGTTAGACTCACATTAAAGCTGACAGTTGGATTAACAAAATGCTGCAGCCAGTATGTGAGCAATGTGCTACTAGGTGAAATTTGGCCAGGGCATCTAGGAACAGTATCATCTGATCTTTTACATTCACCCACGCTACCATCAACTCACGCAGATAGGACTGTGATTTAATGTCTCGTCTGAAGGATGAGCACTCTGCCACTCTTGTCATCGTCATCGTCAGCAGATGAAGGCAATGCATGGGATTTGCACAGTATGATGAAAAGCATACATTTTCATCACACAGAATTACCGGGTGTAATCACAGATGACAAGTTGAAATTTGGCCACCATGTATCACATGTGGTTAAAAGAAAACATCAAAAACTAGGTACATTATACAGAGTAAAAACTTAACTCACTGAAATAGCCAGAAGACTTACAGGCTTTACTTTCTTACTGCCATCTCTCCTCTATGCTGTCTCAATCCTCACTAACCTTCAAGTCCTATAACTGTCCAAACTAGAGTAATGTTGTAATAAAATAGCCACATTTGCAATAAACTATACAATAGACCACACCACTGCCTAGTCGTCAGAGAATTACACTGGCTAGAACTTGTGCATCACCTTGCTCTTTCTCAGCTAACTACACTACACAGACTTCTAAGCCAGCGAATCACCCAGACCTTAACAACTTAATACAATGCTGCTTCCCCAATACAATTTTACGCTCTAGAGAAAAATCAGTACTCAGTATAAATCATCTGACACTTCAGGTGACTTTCTATATTCAAATAATTTAACTAAACTGTGGAGCCACATCTCATTACCACTGAAATCCGGTAAAGTTGGGACCCGCTAGACAGAGTCCAAAAATATGGAAACTGAATGGCCAAAAGAATGGATTTACATAAATTAAGTCCAATTTGCTATTTCTCGGAATATTCCCTTTTCTCTGAGAGTATGGTGATCTTGAAGTTGGCGTTTATAAGTTTGTGGAGTATGGGGGGATTTTCGAGATTCACTATACTTCAGCTTTTTGGTCTTTTTTCTTCTTTTCAGCACTTGGCATTTTAAGTGCCAACATTTCAATAGGGATCCCTGAAATCCATCCTGTAAACTCACTGAAACCCAAGTAAAACTTCTCTTATCATATCCATGGATCTGCTCCTGTACATCTCCAGGATAAATGCTACTGTTAGCAGCTTTCCATATCAAACTACTTCCGTTCACTCAGAATCCTATGCTCACAACTCACCAATACCTAAACAGTTTTCGTGGCATCTCCCAACCACACTCTTAGTTTTGTGACACTGCCCACTTCCCAGCTCTATGCTTTACACCCCACTTCTGAACTATAATATTAACATTTTCTGCCCTACCTAGTTCCTTTCCTCAGCTAAATTTCACTTAATTCTTAAGCGATAATATCACAATCTATTATCTACTTAACATACCCACTAATACACTTTTTCAAATACTCAGTGTTCAACATCTACTAATGCATAAGTATATTTTATACTGTAATAGTTTGCCTTTATGTCATATGAATGTAATCTCATTAGCAAGTGAATGCGTAACTGTTAATGTACATTACTTAATATCTGTTCATGTATGTTACTGAATGTCCATTTAAAATGGTTGTAGTAAGCTGGAGCTTTTCTTCCCTGGCCTCTGCTGGAAAGGTTATTTTGACTAAACCCATTTGGATAAACCCAGTAAACAAAAACAAATTAAAATAAAACTTTACAGTACCAATATAAATAGCCACTTAGTCATAAGTTAAATGACTAAAAGGGATAAAGGAGTTGAGGAATAAGAAATATGAAATAATGTTTTGGGAGGCTGACACTGTGTTTTAAAGATATGGTTTGAATATTTTATAAGAGTTTAGCATCAAGTCACTTGTGTTGCCTTAGTGATGTTTGTCTTCCGACCAGTACAACTTTCCTTAGTAAGCAGCCCTGCTGCCTGTTACATTTTACCTGCCAAATTTAAGACAGGCATATTGTTTTGAAGGACGTACGTCTCTTTGCTCATGTAACCTACAAATCATTGTGACTTAAGAGTGAAGGGCGTATGTTCCGTTACACCATAGCATACACTTTATTTTTTGGGGGTCTTCAAAGTGATCAATGCTGCAGTCTGTCAGGTCCCCCAATATCAGTTCTCTAGTCTGACAGTCTAATGAAATTTCAGTCCTAAGTGAATTTGCAAGAGATGAAAGAGCTTAGTCTAGGTTTTACTAGTTTATTAAACTGAACTTTAATCTCAGCAAGTGCTGATAATTTTCTTTTTTTTATTTCCACTTTTCTTAGTTTTTTTAAATCTTTTTTTTTTTCAGCAGCTTCGAAGCTTTGATAAACCATTTAGTGAAGTGATTTATAAATATACAGAGACAGATTATATTCGAACATATTTTTGTATATTACAAAAGTAGTTCCTTGTTGCAATTCTTGAACAGAGTATATAACAAGTAGTTAGTGACTAGCAAACTCTAATAAAAAAATAACCTACCTGTAATCTTTGTTGCAGGTACTGAGTTTCTAAACTCTGTCTTCTAGACAGAACATGTGGATGCATGCCGTTGGGAAAGGCAGAGACGTTCTCTTGTTTACACAATTCATCCTAAGTTTAAAACAAATTTGTCAATGTTAGGAAGCAATTTACAGTATGTGGATTATTTTGCACAAAACCTAGTATAAAGATACTGACTTTACATGATCATTTGTGCTGGGCCAAATCAAGAAAATCTGTTTGTGTAAGTTCAACATAAACTTCTTAGACCTCTGTAGACTGGAAATGGTTGGTGGCATGCATTTTACTGCTGTTACGAAAACAACTCATTTGATTATTCCAAACAAAAACAGACATTACGTCCTGAGCAGTGTGTTGACATAGGTACTAGTTCAGAGTCCTGTCCCTGAGAACTAAAATATGCAAGGAATAGTGTAGGACACATGATGCCTGTTGCATAGCCCCTTGGATTGAATGAGGGAGTATGGCTTCACTTGTTGATGTTCACATATACATCACTACTAAAACTACACAGAACAACATTTTGATCTTTAGACTGATTTTTCTAATGCAGAATAGAAATGGAGTTGCTATTTAAAGGGAAAACTTACCTTTTTGATATCAATATAAATACATACCAGATAACTGCAGTACCTTTACAAGTTCTCTACTTTTTTTATTTCCATTACGCAGCTCACTATGGGTAGCACATACAGTTTAACAAAAATGAAGTACGCAGCATTAACAAAATACAAGACAATGCATCAGAATCCAGTCAACTAAATGCTATCAACAGAAAGAGTTACATTTGACATGCCAGCCTGTTATGCTCTTTATAAACTGGGTGAAAAATAAAAAAAGGCAGAACTGAAGAAGAAATCTCTGATTGCAAGGTGGTGATTGGCTGACAGAAAAACACCTCGCCCTCTCCCAAGATGGGCAAATCAGCACTAACTGCCCACTTTCATCCTTCTCTGTGCAGCAAATGCTATTATTTGAATCTGTGTCATCTGGATCAGACTTAGGGCCTTATTCCTCTTTGCCACAAAGTGGACAATTAGCAGGCTTTTCTAATCTGCATTTGTGTAATTTATCTACTTTTTCCTGCTTTTCTGTTTTATGATGGTCATTAGTGGGACAGAACTGGGATGGGTTGTGGGTTTCATTCATTGGAAGAGGTCTGTTTTTGGGGTCCTTTACAGGCATATGCTGAGTTCAAGCTGTTGTTTTGTTACTTGAAGACTGGGTAGCTGTTTGTGGTGGGTCAGGCTAGTGATGAAGGTCACTACCCGATGATGTTACAGGGCACGCGGTCACTACCAGATGATGTTACAGGGCACACTTATAATTTGTTAAGTTTAATCTGCATGTTTAATGACGCGAGCTGCTACACTTGTGCAACTATCCTCACCATATTCTCCCCATAACAAGGGACTTTTGAATAATGTTATTACTGATGTAGTATCACTCCTTATCCTTGGGAAATAGAAGCAGCTGGACATTTGCCCTTCTGGTATGACTTCCAGAGCTTTCAGATGCCTCTCCGTGTGGGTCTGAACTCCTCCTATTCATGCCTAGGTTGATGGCATAACATCTGTCCAAAAAGAGAAAGCATCTAACCTATCTGGAAGAGAGCAGTGTCTAATACGTCCCTGGGAGTCACCCAGACAAGCAGATGCTGACTATCTGCACTTCTTTTTTTTTTGTAGAAAGAATGAACAGCTGTCCAATGATTTCTTCCAGGTGACTTCTAGAGGAGGAGGAGATGTTTGTATTTGGGAACATTTTTTTTCTCTTAATCCTTTACTGTATAGTGATTGTTTTGAGTGTGTTGCTTCTTAAAAGTTAATTTGGTGGAGATTTTTCTGAGGTCCATGATGTTCCTCGAAAAGGTCACCACCATACATGCTTGGGGAGGACTGGTTCCACTTAATGACTACCACTTGGATTGACTGTTGTGACTGGGAGAATACCATCAGGTCTCAACAGTTGTATGTATTGTTATACCTTTAATGATAACAATAAGACCTTGCTTCATTGTGCTGACAATCTTTCAGTCTTCTAGGAACACAAACAGCTCTTATCACTGGGGCAAGGGCATGTTTCCCACTCTACTGCTGACAACTGTGGACATGTGGTCTTTAGGACTAAAGAAATCACCCAAAAGAATGTAGACATAGGAAACTAAAAAGTTTAACAAACAGGTACTCAAGGATCCTCTATGCAATGAGGCTATAATGACTCCAGAAGTCCATCAGAGCCTTCAAGATGCTTGACCTGGTGAAAGTACGGACTTCTTTTTCCCTGGAGCCACTGCTTACAGTTAGTAAATTATCATGATTTTAGCCTCTCTGTAGTCAGACAGGGGGTCAGTCTGTCACTCTTCCAGCTAGGCCTCAGCAGATTTTGTTCTTTCATTCTTTTGTACTATTTTTATCTCTTGTAAGGGGTGGATGCATTTGGGGAACAGGATCAATAGGGTCGTTTTAATGTACTATGAAAATTTAATGAGGTTTATTATTTTGCACTGTTTTCCCCCCTTTAAAGATTTAGGGTTTCTAGTGTGATTTGGTTGGGCAGGTCTTCCTTAAGGAGAAGTTGAAAATCGAGTGTTCTTAAATTGTTAATGAGGCATATAGACTGGAATACAAGTTTTCTGATGCAGTTCATGGATGTAAAAATCTAGTTGTTACCATAGACAGAAAATGTGCTTTTATTACAGCCCTCTGTTCGTCTATCTATCTATCTATCTATCTATCTATCTATCTATCTATCTATCTATCTAATTATCTATCTATCACTGATGACTTACTACACTCATCCTTTAGATAATGAATTTTGCTTTTGCTCTAAAGAAATATCAAACGTAAATTAAAATGAGAGTGTGGCACATTACTTAAGAGCCTCTGCTGTAAATGATTTGTGCAATGTCAAAAATGGCAACTTTCTTACTTATCAAATCTCATTTCTACTTGCAAACTGTTTATTTATTCAATATTCACAGTATTTACTGAAGGAGACTGAAGTAGGTTAGGTATGATATACAAAGACTGCCGAGGCTTAAAACATCGTCTGTACACAAGCAAAGAGTGAATAGAAATGTACTGTTTATTGTGGTGTTTAATTTGCTGCTAAAACAGAACTGTATTTGTATTTTATATAGTGAGCAAACTACAGAAACTTTCCAAAAATCTTTTAAGCCAGTGAAGTTTATCATCTGACTTACTGCTACAAACAAAACATACACTGTGGATGCTATGTCCATAAAATAAGTGCTTGTGTGTGTATTGAAACTACAGAGATAATGCTTTGTTTATTCTTGGTGATTTGAACCACTTTTTACAGTAAATTGCATTTGTGCATTATAAAGTGTGGAATTTTGCATCTTGAGAAAGTAATCAGACCTGTGTCAAACCATTAGAAATGTCTGGCCTTGCAAATATTTTTCTTTCTTTATATGCAACACTAAAACTAAAGGCAAAAAGGTAAAGAAGCAGCACCTTTTAAATGTTTAAATAAAATAAATGTTGTGACTGTAGTTTTGGTTAAGATATAGTCTATGGCTTAATCTAAAGTATCCTTGTACTTTTTATAGTAAGTCATACTGGGAAAGTATGTTAAGGTAGCTGCTGGGATTGTATGTTTTCATAGTGCATACATGCCACAAAACGGCTCCCTATTACACTGTCGCAAACACAGGTTGTCAAAAGCGTCTGTCGAACTGAAAAGCGCGAAAAGGCAAAATAGCAAAGCGGCTTTTCAGCGAATTCTTTCCCTGGGAAAGAATTAGTTTGGCAACTTTCGCTACTTTGCCTTTTCAGCACTGTAGTGCGATCTCGGAGTTGGTATATTTAAGTGTGGGGGGGGGGGGGCATTATGTAATGTTTTACAGTTTTTTTTTTCTTTTTCGGAACAGCGATTTTTTTCCCTTGGAAAAGAAATCGCTGTTCTGAGGTTTCGACATTGTAACCCTTTGCTTACATGGGGTCAATTATGTGTCTTTCACTCTTCTGAGCATGCGATATCATAATATAGACCCCACAAAATGTGGGTGTGCCACATTTTCAAACTACAAGAATGATTTTGTAGTTCTAGTTGCACTAAACCCAGATTTATCAATGCTTTTATTTGAAATTATTAATCTTCAAAAAGTCTACTGACTGTTGTGGTATATATTTAATCTACTAACTGCCATAAATTGTCTTTCTGTAAATTGCTTAAGTTCTGAATGCTGTGTATCTATATCAATGTTTGTATTTGCTTTTCTATCTGCACGCTTGTGTGTGTGTGTGTGTGTGTGTGTGTGTGTGTGTGTATGTATATGGGTCTGTAGAGACTGATGCTACAATGGAATAGTACCATTTGTAACCATTATAAACAGCACCATAAATGTTGGCCGCGATGGTGCAGAGGTTAACATTGTCACCTTACAGCAAGAGATTCTTCGCTTTGGTTCTTTTCTGGCGTGCCTTCTGTTTGGAGTCTGTGGTCAAGTGAATTTCAATGATATCCAGTGTGTGTGTGTGTGTGTGTGTGTGTGTGTGTGTGTGTGTGTGTGTGTGTGTGTGTGTCTGTGTGCGTGCCTTCTGTGAAGGCTGGGTGCCAGGCTGGCAACTCAACACTGTAAAAACCCCACTGCCAATCAATCTGCGGACCGGTGATCTGCTGTGGCAACCCCTAATGGGAGAAGCCAAAAGATATTGCTATAAGCAGCACCATAAACATCACATGTAGATTTTTCTTTTGTGGTTGAAGATGTAAGTTATTTGCAAAGAAATGGTGTATATACTGTTAGCAACTGAGCTACTTTATTATCTGTTAAGTACTAACACAAAAGCAGAAATCTTTAGCCAGAAGAAATAACTGACTGTTTCCTATCAGTAAATAGAAAGATATGGAGTCCAGCATGCAGTAAGCATGTATGTCATTTATTCCATCATAGTTTCCACTGGTGGTTTCTAAGAAAGACATTTTATTTAAGATTGTGTTTGATTTTTACTCTTAGATTGCACTGTGCTCTGCATTAAGAGAATATATAACTATGGTTGCTGTGGAACCCCTAATGGGAGAAGCCAAAAGATATTGCTATAAGCACCATAAACATCACATGTAGATTTTTCTTTTGTGGTTGAAGATGTAAGTTATTTGCAAAGAAATGGTGTATATACTGTTAGCAACTGAGCTACTTTATTATCTGTTAAGTACTAACACAGAAGCAGAAATCTTTAGCCAGAAGAAGTAACTGACTGTTTCCTATCAGTAAATAGAAAGATATGGAGTCCAGCATGCAGTAAGCATGTATGTCATTTATTCCATCATAGTTTCCACTGGTGGTTTCTAAGAAAGAAATTTTATTTAAGATTGTGTTTGATTTTTACTCTTAGGTCACATCTGATGAGATTGTGCTCTGCATTAAGAGAATGTATAACTATGGATGACAAGAGAAAGGTCCTAGGTTAGTCAATTTGGTATATAACATATTGCCAAACCTATTTGAATTTCACTCTGTTTATTCCAAACGGTTTTGATAATGAAGTCAATATATTTATTTGATTTTGTGTAGTTTAGAAGTCAATATTTGGGCATTTAGAATGCCCCATAATAATTATTTTTTATTGGCTTTTACATCTTGGAGCTTAGTGAGGAAATGTATGCTACTCAAGGGAGACAGACAGTGTGCCATGACTACATAACAACATATTTAATAGCACTGATTAGTACTATTGTATGAGCAACTTCTTGTCCTGAGTTATTTACTTGGCTTCTGCCATTTGGGTGTTTATTTACAAGTACTGAAGCATCACAGCCTATCCCATTAGGTCTATTACAATGAATGTAAGAATAGTCCAAACTTGCAACATGCATTTGGATCTTTAAATTGTGTTTACTGTTACATACATCATCATTCTCCATATAGCGGAAGATCCTAAATTAACAACTTTGATGTTAAACTTCCAGCATTTAGCAAAGTTATTTACAGTTGTTTTTTTTCTGTTTCTTTTTATTTACTTTTTTGTTTATTTTGAAATTTGACAAGTATAAATAAGATATATTATGACGACAGAAAATGTCATGGTCAGTGGCTGTACTCTCCAGGGAAAGGGGTGAGGACCACTTGGTGCAAAGCAATGGTCACATTAAACTTCAGATTGACATAAACTGAATCCCTTTTCTTTTCTTTAGCCACTGAATGAATGATAACCATTTATCTTCATTCTCACGAATATACATATACAGGGTGATGGGAGAATTTGTTTTATGTGGATATGCTTTCCCCATGAATGATAGGATTTTCCATAATTCTGCCATAACAATGTGCATCCAAGATGGAGGACCTTCTTACAGTGTTCACTCAAGTGGTAACAGTCACCATCTTGTAATGATCACCCTTTTTTTAACACAGCTATGTTGCCACTAATGTTTGCCTAAGACAGACATGACACTGACATTGTTATTAACTTCTTGCAAACCTCATTGTGGTAGATGTCTGTCTTACACACGGGGGACTCTTCAGTTAATGACTAAGATGATCGTTAAAACATAGGATTATGACTGGGTCTCCAAACAAAACTAGCTTGTTATGTGTTTGAAACATGAATGTCATCTGTCCTGTCAAAAAGAATACATTGCATAACAAACCTGCCTTATACAGAGTACCTTAAAGCCCTTTCCCTCTTCTCAGTCTCCTATAGATTGCTGAGGGTCGATCTGTGCCTGGTTTACAAGGCATCCACAAACCCCACACTTATGAATCTCCTACATAATTGTAAGTCAAGGGACTTGAATTTTGTCTTTGACTTAAAAAGAACATGCTGGAGAGACAGAGATGTGTCCCTGAGACTCTCCTATGGAGCAAGCTTCCTGTCCATGTGAAACTGAATTTATCTATTATCCAGTTTAAGCTCAGCCTATACCAGTGGATGTGGAATAGAAATTTACACAAGGCCTGGTACCCATGTCCCTTATGGACAAAGGTTGCTTATAAACTGTCCCCCACCTGGTATCTCCAAGGAGCAGGTATTAAATGTCTTCTCCAAGGCCAAAACACAGCCTTTATGGGAACAGACAACGTCCTGGGCTGTGTTCTACAGGGGTTAAAACAGCAATTATCACCACTGAGCATGCTTTTCAATTACAGCCTAAGCACTGATTTCATCCCAGTGGAATGGAAAACAGCTAGCATCATCCCTTTGCACAAAGGGGGTGCATCCACAAACCCCGGGAACTATAGACTCATTAGCCTGACCAGTCTTATCTGCAAGGCCATGGAATGAATCATCATGGACCTTATTAACAAAGATATAGGAAATCTCCAAATGCTCGACCCCACCCAGCTTGGCTTTGTCAAGGGAAGAACATGCCTGTTAAACGTGATGGACTTCTTCGAGACAGTCACCAAAGCCGTAGACAAGGGTAAATCTGTGCATACGGCTTACCTAGACTTAGCCAAGGCCTTTGACACAATTCCCCACTCAGGCATCATTGATAAACCCACCCAGCTGGATATCAACCCATATATTGTCAGGTGGGTTGCAAACTGGCTCATTGATAGAACTCATACGGTCAAAATAGGGGAATCCACCTCCTCTTGCAGACCCGTAACCAGTGGTGTTCCACAGGGATCAGTTCTGGGATCCCTACTGTTCGGAATCTACTTCTCAGAAGTGCAGGCTAAAACTAAAGGACTGTGGCTGACAAAGTTTGCTGATGACTTCAAACTGGAGCGATCACTGAAACCCCTAGTGATGTCAACACCCTGCAAGAAGGTCTTATGCAGACTAATGACTGGTGCCAAAGTCATGGTCTTAAACTTAATGCAAAAATGCATTATCATCTCCTTCAGCACGGGTTGATGTTCCTGCAAACTACCACATTAATAGCAATACACTAAGCACACAGTCAGTGGGTGAGAGATCTAGGTACATAGGTTGACAGCAACCTTAACTTCAATTACCATGCCTCCATAGTTGTAAGAAGAGAATTTTATATTACTCATCTCATAAGTAAGAGCATTGCCTCCAGAAAAAAGAGGTTATAGCCCCCTGTACTCTTTCCTCATCAGGCTAATAATAGAGTACAATGCTCCCCTTGGTATGTTCCTTTCCAAAAACCTGCAGCAATTGGAGAGGCCACAAAAGTTCCTTACAAAGAAAAGTCAGGGTCTTCAAGACCTGTCTTACATGGACAGAGTGAAATCACTGCCACTTTACTCTGTGTCATACAGACTGCTGGGAGGTGACCTGTGCCTTGCACAGAGAACAATCTCTGACCCAGCTTTAATGGAAATGCTGCACATTCGTAAGTTAAATAGCACACAGGTCACTCGCTCAAAGGACTTTAACCCGTTATGTGACATCAACAGAACCTGCTGGAGAGACAGATTTGTCTCACAGTGGTTGCCCCACCTTTGGAAACAAGCTTCCTATTCATGTTAAACAAACCCCCTCATTGGCCCTATTTAAGTGTGATATGGATGATTGGATGGGTAAATGGAAATTCACTCCAGGGGTCCGTGTGTGTCCCTCTTGGACAGGGGCAATAGGTGCTGATTTTAGTGTCTGCTTGAACCAGACACCCTTGGGAACACAGGTTGAACTTGGCTAGGCTTGTAAGAGCCTAGTAACATCTTATGATCCTATGATGCTAAATGCCTGGCCCTCAATGTCCTACTTGGATACAGGACACCATTATTCCTTCGGGCTTAGAAAGACCCAATGGGTTGTTAGCTTAGTAACAATCTATGAATTTATGAAATTCAGCTCAAGAGCAAAGCTTGAGAGGTGAAACTTGCCATCCATGTTGAGAACATATAACAAGTATGGTTATGACTGGAAAAAGCCGATCACAATTCATTGTAGTGTGTGAAACTTAACCTGCTTCCACATATAACAGATGGGAGAGAAAGTGTAGGAGCACAAAATGTTTCACAGCTTTGAAAGTTGTAACATACTTACCACTGCCACACAGAGAGCAGCCACCACAGACATCCTTACCACTGCCACATAGAGAGCAGCCACCACAGACATCCTTACCACTGCCACAAAGACAGCAGCCACCACAGACATCCTTACCACTGCCACACAGAGAGCAGCCACCACAGACATCCTTACCACTGCCAGACAGACAGCAGCCACCACTGCCACACAGAGAGCAACCACCACAGACATCCTTACCACTGCCACACAGAGAGCAGCCACCACAGACATACTTACCACTGCCACACAGAGAGCAGCCACCACAGACATACGTACCACTGCCACAGACAACAGCTACCAGAGAACAGTGTTGGGAAGCAGAAATATGTTTAAAATATATTTAAACCCTGCATTCACACATTGGAAATATTGAACAAGTAACACTGGAAATACTGAACAAGTTGGTGTACCAGTTTCGTTCAGTATCACACTCAGGATTCAGAAAGTGCCATTCGCAACAGCCAACCCCAGGATTACCTACCTCAGCAAAAAAAACAAAGTACTGGATTTCCACCCACCGTGAAGGGTTGTTTTGCCTACCACGAGTGAGACAGGAACACTAGATATAGAGAAGGATGTGAACAAACTTAATGACTGCCTAAAGGTATTTTGATAAAAGTAGCTTTAAAAAAAAACTGCAGCTTGAGGCTGCCTATTTTAGGCAATGTCTCTAAAAAAAATTAATACCAAAGGGTTTAAGGAATGACTGTTAGTAGATCATGCCTACATTGCAGAACTTGAATGTTTATTCCAGGAACAAGGATTCCAATTACTAAAAATATCTGAAGTGAATATATGATGATGAAGAAAAAAAAATAACATGTCTTTTTGCAGTTCAAATTTGATATAGATGCCTGTTAAACAAAAAAAAACTAATAAAAAAAAAAAATTAGTTAGGACAGGGCAGTGTACTCATCTAGTCAGGCTTACCCTAATTTAACTATTAGACTTCCAGTTTCTAAGAATGCAGAAACAGACAACAACATAGTACAGTGAAAAAGGTGCTTCCTTCTACCTCTTCTACGAGGGGAGTGAGAAGAAGCAACAGATTAAAGGGACAACAAATCAAGCAAAGCCACAGCCACTAAAGAGAATGTTTTTGATTTTACTACACAATTTTTACTTTAGAACTAACTGTAGACTCTGTTGAACTATTATTTATTAGGGATATTTTTTTTATCCCTAGCACATATGGAAAAAAAAAAAAAACTCTTATTGATTTGAAATGTTACATAAATTAGTTTGAATTTGAGAATGTTACTTAAACAAACGACCACAATAATTTATAAAAACTAAGGTTACCTAGTGTATTTTAACCCTCCCATTCAACAATCTCTACTGCTTTGAGCAGATGTGTGTGAATTGATATAAGACATCTTTTCACTGTTTCTAAAACAAATATGGGCTCTAGAAAAATACAAGGAAAAATGCTGATCCCAGGCTTATCAAGTTTCAGGCTTATGAAGAAGGTTAATGTAACTGAGGGCCAACTCAAGGCCATATTAGGGGATACTGATCTTTTCTTCTTTGCAAAAAAAAATTTTTTAGACACATACAATTACATTGACATCATTACACCAAGTTGCCTGTTATGTTTTGGAACCACAAAGATACACAAAGACCATAAATTTAAAAAAAAAAAAAAAAAAAACCATCTGCAAGGACTCTTGGTCCTCTTTCTTCCTGACATCAACAGGTATTGACTTCAACCCTGAGTTGAACTTTCTAACTGTTGATGTAGACAGGATATATACATAATCACTGAGCTCTTAAGCATAGTTACTGTCTTCTAACTTTTGTATTCGACCAGAAATATATTTACAGAAATGTGGAATAAATAGAACTGCAATATTTCATGTATATTGAACCCGTTTTGTTTTTTACTACATTGCGGCAATGTGGGTGGCAATCACAAGGCCTGTTGTGATTGCCACCTGACCCCTTGCACACTACAAACGTATACAGGGGATAGCAGGCCTTATAAAGCAAAAATCCAATGCCTCAATGAGTGGATGATGGCTCTTGTTCTCAGAGAACACATGAGCTGTAGGGGTCTCACCCCAGAGAATAAGTGACTGCACTGGATGACTGGGAGGGACAGGCCCAATAGTTTGTGAGAAAGACTGGGTCCTTCAGAAAACATGTCCCATTTTGCAGTATTCTAATTACAGTTTTGTATGTTCAGTACAGAATCGAGGTACTTTTAGGAAATCTAGCAAAAATACAAAAACGACCACTCACATAGAAATCCCATAAACTGCAAATCAGTCTAGTTGGTACTAATTAAAAGAAGCATATGACATCGGCATATACTCTTTGTGCCTGCTGTAAAGATTTTATGTTGCTTCACTACTGTAGCTGCTGAAATGTAAATATATATATAAATAGGAACATGCTAATATCACATACCGTGAGAAACCTGGACTTTTGAACATAACGACTTTATGTAACACTTGCTATATTAATCTTTGAAATGCATCCTGTCTGGGCACAGGTAATAACTGAAAAGGGTCTTTGGACTAGTATGCTATATTCAGTTAAAAACAATAACCAAAATATGACAAACATTTAAAGTATCTTAAAACAAACTATAGTCTTAATGACTAAATAAATAAGAAAAACTATCATGCTAAGAAAAACTGTTCAGATCACCTTTAACTGATTTGTCAGTAAGAAGATGGCACTTGAATATACCAAGTGGAATGATATCTATAGATCTCTTTAACACATGAAACTGCGCCTTGTTAGCTATGAAGTAAAGTATGACATAACGGAAAACTATAGGACAAAAACAAACAAAAATAGCATAATAAAAATAAACGTCACATAAATTTCAATCACTGCTGGTACTGCAGACCAGTAAGAATTGCATGGTCTCATGCAGTTGGTTTGTCCATAGGAAATATCAGCTGTGATATCATCAGATCAACCAGAACTTAAAGAAAATATCCCAGGAGTTTTTTTTTTTTTTTTGCTTAGTGCCATGACAAGTGTATGTTTTCATGAGGATGTACGTACACAACAGGCAGTCAGTAATTTGTCCCTGGGGCTCCATATTCTGCCACATACTTTAGGGTTACCACCTGTCCCACTTTGAGAGGGACAGTCCCTCTTTGGGCAGTTGTGTCCTGACAAAAATATTAAAAAGGGCAAATGTCCTGAGATTGTAGGACATAATTACATCCCATATTTTATGTAATAGTTACATAAAATAGTTATTTCTGTATCTAAAATACCTAAATGTTACAAGAAACATAGTAAGCAACTAAACTGCTACAAGAATAAGCTTTTATTTAGGAAAAAAAGTTAAGTTCTATCCTTTGTACTGACCATGGGTATGTGTTGGCCTGTAAAATCTGATGTGTGTCCCAAAATGTACCACTTTGGCCATTTGAAAAGGTGGCAACCCTAACATACTTCCATAGCTGCCACAACCTCCTGTGTACTTGGACATGGAGGAAATCTCACAGACATGAGTATTACATCATGGAATGCTACTTACTGTGGGATAGGTTTAGGTCTTAGGAGCTGAGACATCATCTGTTCTTTTCCAGAGAGGGATAAACAGCTTTTCACTTTATTCACAATTATTTCTTACTGTAACAGGATGAAACCATACATAGAATATAATGTTGTCATTTATGTTAGATTTTTAATTACTGGCTGAGCAGATACATTTCCGGGAGGGTTACTTTCCATTTATACATTTTTCCATTTATAGCCCAGTGGTTGCTCCCTGGGGAGTCACGGATGCTAGTAGAAGTGTAAAGGAAAAACTAGGAAATCCAAATACAGAGCACATAGCACTTGAGATATACAGGGTTCCATAAATACTAGTATTATTACTACTAATAAATAAATAGATCTGTTTAAGCATTTACTTACTTGGTTTAAAAACTGATAACTTTCACTACAGTCAGCAGCCTGCATACTAATGAAACCTGACTTTTGCTTACAGTTGTACAGTACATGTGAAGATTATAAAAATGCAGTTTGAATCTTCAAGACAACAGTGCGTTTTCAGTTCATTACCTAAAGTAAAAGATTATATGGCTATCATAGATAATATTACAAAATACTATAGTGTTTTAATTGCTTCTATTGTTGTGCTAAAGAGTTATTTATGTTCTACTTCTAAATTATGTAGATCTCCAAATATTTTAAATGTATGCTATATCAATTTAAATTGTATGTCACTGTCCTGTCTATTTCTTTTTGTACTGTTGTTCTTACAGGACGTGGGTGGTGGCTGTAAAGGTCCTGTACCAGTCCTCCAACCTAGTTATCAAATAAACAAATAAATAAATAGTACATACATTTTGCCAGAGTTAGCATTCACACTATCATTTAAGTATCTATGCAGTATGGCACAAATGAGAAAGAGTGAACCAGATAACAGTACTAGTTCAAACAGCAACATGCTCCAGTCAAAAAAAAATGCATTATGTACAAGATCTGTGCAGAATGTAGACATCTCCTCCATAACACCACCTTCATGCCAGAGCTTGTCCCTCCTTAATAAACAGTGTAATTATTCAGACTGATGGCAAACAGTGGCTAGCTTACTACACATCAGCTTAAAAAAGATTTGTGATACTGCCACCTTAGCTTTGTCAGATTTTTTTGACAAATTCCTAAGTAAAACCTTACATTATATGGCTTGCTAAATTTCTTATGTAAGACTACTACAGTCATAACTGATGCTTAATATTTTTTAATCATAACTCTTAACCTATACTTGAAAACATGTAATTACTGTTCTAAATTTACATCAACTCTTCCTGTTGTATTGTGCTACCTTAGAATTTTATATTTTTTATGTTACTTTTGTATTGAAAGACAACATTTGTAAAACAGATACGTTTTAAGTACTTAATTCAAGATGTTAATAAATTAATTCATATACTATATAAATATAAAATAGCTATTTTAAGAAAAGTTACATACTAACAGAGACCTTTAACATGTTGTAATCTTTACATAGTCAGCATCAGTATATGTTATTAAATAGAACAGTCATTGAGTTTAACCTTTACCTGTGAAAGATGCTACGTTTATACGGTACTGTATATTCTGTGAGTCATTTACTTAGTGCCTTCTGGTTTGCAGTCACAACAGCTACTGCCGTGATTAACTATACAACTCTCTTACTCCCCTTAGACCACACTGTGGCATTGCAGTAACCATCCTCACCTTCACGTTCTGCTGTAGTCACTGGAGCCACGATAAAGCCTTTAGCCTCAGTCATTGAGTGCATAACCTCCTAATTAAGAACCCAGCACTAATAGAACCAAGCAGGCATTCAAAAGAAATGTCACGTACACTGTACAGCTCAGAGATTTACTTCTCAAAGCACAACTTATCTCCAACACAGACACAGATTCACATTATGTAAACAACTTAGATAAAACTTCCTTTTATGAAGATTTCCAAGCCATCATTTTTTCAATTTTTTGAATGAAACATAGATACTCACTCGACTGCGGTGTTGGTGCTGCGGTAGCGTTGTCACCTCACAGCAAGATGTTATCCCGTTTGATTCTCAGCTAGAGCATCTTCTGTGAGGAGACATGCGTGAATGGGCGTACCTTCGTTGAAGGTTGTGCATCAGGGCTGGCAACTCGGCATGTAAAAATCCACTGCCAATCATTAGCAGACCGGAGTTCCGCTGTGGCGACCCCTAACCGGGAAAAGCCGAAAGACAACAACAACATAGATACTCACTCAGAAACTACATTAAATAATGCAAGAATACTTTGTGTGTGTTTAGTAGGTGGTACCAATAAAGCACACACCTGTCAGTTTCTTCAGATCTCTGCGAATGAAAATAAGAGGCTCGTTTGTTTTTCTTCACTTATGTTTTGCCTGTCACTTATGGCATTATGTCTGAAGCTTCCTTACTGTTATTACTAGTGTAGTTCATGACTTTGTGCTTACTGAGCCATGTATGTTCACATACCTTGGAATCTGCTCTGAAGGACCTTTTGCATTTTAGCAAAAAGAAGAGCACTAGAACTACTAGATATAAGGATTTAAACTTCGCTTTTGACTTAACTAGGGCATGTTGGAGGGACACGTATGTATCTCAGAGAATTTCCACTTTCTGGAATAGGCTTTCCATCCATGTAAAGCAGAGCCCTTCCATAACCCTACTCAAGCACAGCCTGGACCAGTCAGTAGGAAAGTGAAAATTCAACCCTGGCTGACACCTACGTCTCTGATGGACAGAGGCATGTCCTAACCCCTTAAAAGGCCCAAGTTGTTGTTAGCCTAGATACACCTGTACGTCTATGTGCACAGCCATGTCTGCTTTATATATTTTTTGTAAACCACTTCACATGTTATGACCCTACATTACAAAATGCAACACATAAGTTACAGAGCACCCCGATTGTACTGTCAATAAACTACTAACTGCATGCATAAAAAACCCACATTATATTGTTTTGTGAATTGCATGTGCTTTTTTGAGACAAGAAAGAAATAAAGGAGAGAAACATTTCTCATTGCTCTTTAAACAGTAAGTTAAGAAACAAAGTTGTCTGTTTACGAAATGCTTTTAACACAATTTAATAAAACTACCAGAAAGTCTTGATTATGTTAGCTGGATAGCAGAAATATGTGCAGCTGACACTGCACAATATCGACATTTAACTGAGGTGGACTACTTTTGGGGTAAGGATATACTACAAAAACATGGGAGCATGTCTATAAATAAATGCACGTCAAAGGCCCTTGTCAAACTGCCGTTGGCTGAACACACCTCTGTTAATTTAAATGTTTTTACCTGAAGCAGGTTATTACTACTTTTCTAACAACTAATCTAACATTTCAATGCTATGTAGCAAACCCTTCACGGAAGTATAGCTTGTTTAATATCAGAACCATGTAATTTCCTTTAATTAATAGGTAGGCATGGTAAAAAAAAAATCTGACTTTAAGTAAAAGTTTTATTTTAGTCACTTATGACAAAACAGTAATTAAACTAGGAAGACATTAATTTAGACTTATAATTCTCCCATTTTGCTTTAGACAAAAAAAAAATAGCGTATGACACTACACCACTGTGGAAAACGCTAGTATAAATAATGAGAGTGTCAAATGGTTAGCAGTGGGGTAGACCTTGGACACATATACAATGTCATTTAGACCAATCATCAACTGTAAACTAAAACAGGATGGATACAGTGCTCTGTAATGCCCAGATTACAGTACACCCAACAGCAATGCCACTGAACTCCTTACACAACATCAGGACACTGTAAATGACTCTTACCAAACTCTGTAGATTCAGCTCTTCAGCACAGCCCTGTGCACATAGCGTCTTACAAAGTAAAAGTTCTACTTGATCTCATTATGGAATTCACAAGTCTCCTACTGGCCGCAGTGGCCTTTAACTATAGCCATCTTGAGTATTGCCCAAGATTAGCATACCTATTGGAAAAAGCTATGACAACCCACAATGACGGTGCTCTCAGATTAAAAAGAGCCGCGTTTGGACTGGATGTGGATGAAAGGCATTTAGAAAATTCCCTGCTATTTGGATCTAGACCCCAGTGCATGAGAAAAAGGTGCAGAGCCTGTCACTGCTTAAAATACACTATGTGAGCCTTTACACATTCTTATAAACGTCACTGCTATAGAAGGCAAGGGGCTGATAATATTACCCCTAACAATACTGCTTGCACATTATCAATAACTTTATTTAATGTGCTTTACGCAGCAGTCATATGATTTAGTAAACCTATGAACTTACAATTTATTCAGGTTCCTTTGCATAAATTGTTGCACAGCTTGCTATTTGAATGACAACTACAGAACTAATAGTCGTTTGCAATTCTGCGACATTTATCTGACTTCAGAATGAATACTGTCTGTTACTTTTATGCTGCTGGTTTGGGTAATCCCTGAAAAGGGTTCTCGGACCAGCCCAACTACTTGATTAATAAATAAATAAGTAAATGAACAGAACATGTATAGTGATGTCTGCATATTCATGCTCTTTAACCATCAGTGTCATGACAGCCTCCTGGGATTCTACTATATAAGACAGGTATGGAGAACCAGGCCTTTCTCCAAAATAAACCATCCATGTATATATGTTGTGTAGGAATTCCCCCAACAAACATGCACACACAATCTGTAATGTGGAGGCTGACATTCATACGGTACGAGAATGCATGAGCTCAGGACCACCATGTTGTGATCCTCAGCATGGACTTAAGCAGTTCAGCTTGTTACAGCTGACATTTTGTGTTTCAACTACAAAGACATCAGTCAAAGAAAAAATAGATCTAAGAGTAAAAAGGACAGACTGGCTCACTTTCTCATTTTTCTACTTAACCATCAGGGTGAAGTACAGATCATGTTTAGCTAACAGCTAAGTTTTTCCTACTCAGCTTATGAACTGCCTTATGTCTTCCCAGGCATTCATGTATTTCCTATCTGTTTTTGATGCAGTACTTTAGTAAAGTTGCTCCAGGCATCCATCATCACCACCACCATCACTACCACTTATGTGGAAATTAAATCCTCATATTCTCCCTAAATACGATATTTATCCATACTGAGCCAATTGTTATCATTCATCCATCCATCCAATCATCATTCTCTCTTCTGAATGATGGAACGCTCTTGAAGAGTTTTAATCCTTCTGAAGCAGTTAAACATCTGTGTGCAATGTCTCTTCTCTCGATTTTTTAAATGATAAACAAGAAGTTATTTTATTTTCTCTTTCTTTGTCTTTGTCTGTCTGTCTGTTGTGAATGGTCTAAACCATTTGACTGCCATCTATGAAATTACCTCTATGTTGCCCAAGTCCTTGCAAAGCAGGGCTCTCCATACAAATTATACTGTTCAGATTTACTAATTATGCTGAAGGTTTGAGATCTGTATCAGGGCACTAAGGAAAATGCAGCATCTAAGCATTAAGAAGAGAAGTCTTTTCTCTGGGTGGGGCGATGGATTATCTGTCAATGCAGTACCACTAAAGGATATAGTACTGGAACCTCAGTACAGAACACAGGCATAGACCAATAAGTGGTGAAAACAGTAGATGAGATGCTTTTAAGTACTAATGCTATCCTGCGCACAATTCTAACAACATTTATATATTTACCTGCTGATGAGTGCTGAGCAGCTCTTGAAAATGAGTAGGAGAAGTTATATTGGGGTCTTCACTGGAACCCATCTGCTCGTACAGCATTTGAACTTTGTTAAGCTCCAGAATTCCCTTAGTTCTAGCCAGGTTCTGAAGGTGCTGTCTGAATGCTACAAGGCCTAAACAGGGTTAAAAAGAAACGTAGGTTAGCACATATAAATTCCTGGCTTATCCTAACATTGGTATGCTTTAGTTGTACAAATACAATTTTTAAACATCTGAGGATAGTGCAGATAAATTTAACAGATGATTTAAGAATCATGATTAACTTTCTTCTGGTGAATCGCAAGTTTTTCTCAAGAAGGAATATGTATATCACCACTGTTTTACATTACAATTCTTCATATATTAGGCAAGCCAAGTATACACCATAACATGGAGTCTGCAAGATTTATGTTACATAAATTAAAATCCACGCTGAACTTATTGGAATACTAGGAATATTATCTTACCCAGACTTAAAAATCTTTCTTGAAGATGCATCACTTGTGAGTATAATAACTTTTTTATTATTATCATAATGACATTGGGAAGTTATCTACACCAGTGAAATACCACAGTGACAACATGCCCCTAAGAGTTGACTCATTTGTTTGGGATTTAGGAACTTGTATGGACAATGACCTAACTTCTGACCAACATATGTCCATTGTTGAAAGAAAGTCGATATATATTGCACAGCTTATAAACAAAGGAATTGTGTCTAGATATACGGCTGTCATGTCCCCATTTGCTCAGACCTCAGTAGGCCATTCACTGAATATAATGCCCCCTCTGGCATGTACCTGTCCAGACACATGCAACAACTGGAACGCCCACAGAGATACCTTATTAAAAGGATACAAGGCTTAAACAACATGTCCTACATAGACCAACTCAAAGCCTTATCACTTCACTTTGTATCCTACAGACTGCTAAGAAGTGACCTGTGTCTGGCTTACAACATATCCTCTGACCCAAAACTGATGGATTTACTGCACATCAGTAAGTCAAATGGCATAAAAAATACTCAGTCTAGAGATGTAAACCTCTTCTGAAACATTAACAGAATGGTTTAGAGGAATAGGTATATATGACAGAGGCTACCACTGTTCTGGAACAGACTCCCCTCACATAAAACAAAGTTCATCCCTGTCTATATTAGAGTGCAACTTGGATCTATGGATGGGAAACAGAAAACGTACCCCAGGACTGTTACTTGTAATACTGATGGACAGCTCCTAAATGCTTTATCCCAACTATGGGGGGGGGGGGGTCCCCTCCAATTATCTATGGTACGATCCCTGTTTTTATCATTAGGAGTAATATATAATTATCAAACATGGATGATTAAGGTCAATGTATAATCAAACGGGATTGGTTAATTCATGTACCAAAGGGAAATTGGTTAGGCTTAAAATGGATCGCAAGGGCAGTTGTTAGCCTAGTACTTACCTGTGAACATACGAACATTTTCCAAAAGGAATTTAATTGCTATGATCTCTGCAAATGTTATACCAAAGAATACTACTGCAATGATATTGTTACTGTGACTAACATAACAGGAATTGTAAATTCTATAAACGATAAATCACACTAAATATCCTGAACTTATGGGAGTCCGACATCTGCCACTTACAACATTATATCTTATTTTTAGTTTTCTTGTAACACATTACTGTAACTTCAGATACACTGTAGATACTAAGCAAGAAAACAAGTTCCTTAAATCTATCCCAGACATTAACTCCTGGGTGAAAATTGTAACTGAATCCTTCCTCAGACTACTGTATGAAGTAGTCTCAGGAAGTATCCACTTAGATATCTCATCAGGAATTTAAATGGTGGGAGATGGACTTAAAGAGCTCAATATCTTACACGGTCCCTACAGTGTTTGTGAAGCTACATTACTTTATGTTGAAATACTGTACTGTAGTACATTTGACATTAAGAAGTCTTTCACCTGGCAAACGGTCCTTGTCCTTTTATAACGTGACCTTAAAATATTATTATCTTTAATCTTATTACTCTCTGAGTGTAGAAACACATTATAAAAGAAGAAAACAGAGCTAAGTTTACAGCCCTAATTATTTTTGGGTGTCAACATGGTAGGTTATGGATAACATTAAGGGAGAAAGACTTGAGAATCTGTGCAGCAGCTGTACATTTGAGTGAAAGGGCAGTACAGACTTTTAACATGCTACTAACAAGCGAAGCAGAATGTATATGGTATTTATATTGGGAACATTCTTTGCAGCTTCTTCTTCTTTCGAGTTTTCCCAGTTAGGGGTCGCCACAGCGGATCACCTGTCTGCTCATGACTGGCAGTGGAGTTTTACGGTGTCGAGTTGCCAGCCCGGCACCCAACCTTCCAAAGAAGGTACACACATGCACGCACTCACACCTAGGGCCAATTTGGAGTATCCAATCCACCTATAGCATGTCTTTGGGATGTGGGCGGTAACCGGAGCACCCAGAGGAAACCGACGTGACCACAGGGAGGACATGCAGACTCCGCAAAGAAGGCACCCCAGCCGAGGATCGAACCTGAGCGCCTCTTGCTGTGAGGCGGCAACGCTAACTGCTGCACCAGGGAACATTCTTTGTAGCTATTCCCTATAAAATCAATGGACATCCTAATGAATGGCAAGTCAGACAGCTGAGCAGCAGGATCTGGTGGAATATTCTAGAGACTAATCAGTAGGGGAACACAGACACTACAGGAAGAGCAGATCAGGACAGTAAGGATACTTAACTAAAATGGAGGGTTCTTTATGGGGTGAATAAAAGTATAGCTTATTGTTCAGAAAAACCATGTTAAAACAAAACCTGTTTTATTAACTTTTAAGTGAATTAGAGATGAGTAATATTTAAAAATTTCCTGTAATTTTGGGAACTCTGTCCCTCATTACTTGCTGGCATTGTTCAATACGCTTTAGCAAAAATGTTGAGAGGTATGGTTAGAAAGGCTGTGTATTTTCACACCAGGGTACAAGAAAGAGATAGGTGAAATGATCAGACAGCACAACGTTATTAGGGGATGGAAGCATAGTTCTTTAAGAGGAAGGACAAGGGGACAGAAGAGGTCAAAACTGCTGCCGGAAGCACACAATTGAAAACTGACCTGTATTCTTATTTTGGTAAATGTACTGACTGTCATAGTTCAAAAGTTCAGAAATTAACTTTCTGACCCCAGATACTTCAACTCCTAGTTTATGATCTCTTGCATTTGTCACAGCTTGGGGAGTATTTTCTTTCCGAATTGTGGTTTTTGATTATATTAAATATCTTGAGACGTGAAAGATGCAGTGGAGACTTGCCCCAGAAAAAAACACGTCTAAACTGCAGCAGATAGAATGTCCTTTCAGTCTTTTTATGGAAGGATTGCAAGAGCTTTGAAACAGAATAATTGTTGATATTTTTCTAAGTCTCCAAAATTCACAGGCTGTAATTCTAATTCTTGTTTACATATTTGCTTCTTTTGGGATACCAGAAATAATTAGTACAGATAACTGCTCACCTTTTAAAAGCCATCAGTTTAAAGAGTTCTACGAGTGTCAATTAAAAAAAGGAACTCCACTTTGGCCACAAGCCCAACCCAAGTGGAATACTTTATACAAAATGGAAACAAAGCAATAGGTATTATCAAATCCAAAGAAATTTGCTCAAAACAACAATCAGACTGTATCTTGCTAGCCTTAAAGACATTCATCCTGTTGTTGTACAGACACTCATATAGGTTGGGTTTCATAGGTAGGCTCTTCGCTCGAGGCATTGGGCATTTAGCCTAAGCCTTTGTTAGTTTTATGCACGCCCTTTAGTTTGGGTGGGAACTATATACATTATTTTTTGCTGTGTCTCTGTGAGAGGTGACACTGGGGGTATATCTGGGTGCGATCATCCATCTCATCCCCATTGTTCAAGATTTCTTGAAGCGCCAGAGCTCGCCCTCACATATATACGAGGATTTTTTTTATTCCATAGAGTCTTTGTCTTCTGGTGATGATCTCCCTCCAGCCAACACTCCTATTAATAAGAGTGTCGGTTTTAAGTCTCTCGCCCTTGTGGCCTTGACAAGCGAGCAAGGTCACCTCTGAGGGCAGCATTTCAGTGCTTTGCAGCTTTTTTTTGTTGTTTGAGGCCCTTTGTCCTTTTGGTGAGGAACTTTGGTCGGGTGCCAGCTAATGGGTTTGTCTACTTGTGATACATTCCGAATGGGGTGTGAGGGTCATTCGTATGGGATGACTATGACCTCCTTGATCTGACTGGTATGGGAACTCATGGAGACTCCATGATGATGAGAAGGTCTTCAAAAGGTGGGCAATGTTGTCGAATGACGAGCTACATCCTTAATTGGGTCCCTACTACCCCTCACCTGGGAACCTCGGGTCCCCAGGTCCCTGATAACTTCTTCTGTTGCCACCTATGATTTCACCTATTTGGTAGTAGGGGTTTTTCTTTTTTTTTCACATATGACTATGCATTTTTGGCATTTAACTATATGTTCTGGCACTTGGGACCAGTTGATATGACTGTGTTCTGTTCTGAAGGATATCTGTGTTGTTTGCAGTACTATGGCGCTGTTTGCAGTCATCTACCAAACTTTGTCAGCATAACCCTCCCTGTGTTGCTTGTACTTGGAAGTAGAGTGTGAAAGACAAGTGGAGCCCTGGAGATACCTGTGGTACACCCACTTGTTTGGAGCTTTGATCTGACATGGAACCCAGCAACTCTGACCCTGTGTGGCTGTTTGTCCTCCCCCAGTTTTGCACAATTGTCTTGGTGATGTGGTAGGCAATTTTCAATGTTTTTCAATGATGGGTATTGGTATTGGCCCTTCGGCCTCCAGATCGAGGGGTAGAGCCTGATGGACTGCCTTTCCCTCATCAATGGCTTTGACTGTTTTTGAAAAAAACCAGTCAACCAAGGCAGGCATGATCTTTGACAAACACAAAGCCAAATGGGATGGATCAAAGTCTGCAAATTTTATGTCTTTTTTTATGAGGTCCATTATGATCCTCTCTCCATGGCTGCAGAGAAGGCTTGTCAGAAAGCTGGGCCGCGGTAATTTCCAGGGTCGGTGGAGGCACTCTCACGTTGTTTTAAGCACAGCTTCAGAAAGTTGACAGCTTCCATAACTATACCTTATTATGAAGAGATAAAGAAAAAGGAACAGATGAAGGAGGATAACATAAAAAATATGCTCATGTCAGAGGGTCAAGGGCAGAAGTAAAAACACCATAAGCATGTCTTTATCAAAATCAAACCCTAAAAGGGACATTGTTTACAGTGATAAATAGAAAACACATTGCTATTAGACACTGTTAATTTCTCAAACCCTGGCATGACATTGACTGAGGTAAGAATAGTTATGAATGTGAGTCTAGTGATTCAGCAAATGGCAGCTCCATTGACAGATTATTTAACAGTACAACAGATATTCTCAGAAGGTCCAAACTTAACTTCTTAAATGCTTATATTTGCACATTTGCCACCAGATATAATATTATTAATAATCTTACTCTATATGTTATCTAAAAGTAATGCACAAGCCATTATTTGAAAAAAAATGTTTCTTTTTAACAAATTCATTTTTTTCTCTATAGATGCAACATATTTCAAACTTCCACAATTAGTGTATATCTATATGTGACAGACTCAATACATTTGTTCCTACATATAAAGAGCACTTTAGGCCAATTACATTTAAAACAGTGGCGATACAGTAACCCTTTGTTTTATGACCAGCTACAGAAATATGCCAAATGTTCACGATGTCAAGATAACTGGAAGAAGGATTGCCACATTTGGCTAGAAAGCAACACTATAGTAAACAGATTACATACTTATATATTGTACAGAATATTATTACTGCATGAAGAGCCTTTGGGGTGTTTTTTACTCAAGAAAGTACTGAGGAAAGTGGAGTGTGGCAGGAGAAAATGTTATGTTAACAGAGTCTCCATAGGTTTCACATAATTGCTTTACCAATTCCATACCTGGAAGTACTTATTTCAAGCCCCTTCTCCAGTGTAAGCAGTTTGAAATTTCCAGGTTGTGATCTCACTCCGTCTCATTGCATTTACACCAAATTTATCTTAACAGGTTTAAGCAAAATGTTTTTGAAATGTAAACTAATTACTAGTGTTTACTGCTTAGTTTTTGGAACATCATCAGTTAATCCCACATAGCTGTAACATGTTTGTGTACAGCAGAAAGTCTCACTGAAGACATTCCCAGTGTCTGTTAAAAGTCAGAGAATCAGAAAACCACAGGTCAGACAACAATTTTTAGTGTAACAGTTCTGTCATGATTGTGGTGCCATTACAAACATTAATGTTAGTTTTATTAAGTATTTTCAAATATTCCATGGATGCAGAATCAATATTCACTAGTGTGAGAATGAATGAATATCAATATATGTCATGGTGAGAACAGAACTTGAGTCATCCATGAAACAAATCTAAAATAATAAAGTACAGCTTTGTGTGTCTCACTGTTGGTATGTCACTCTTCTTAGAGGATTTAGCAGCAAGATTGCTTTAAAACTGTAGGATAGGATTAAAACATCATCCACAAGCCAAAACTGGTGACTGGGGCTTTCCTGACATTAGAATAAGTGGTCAAGCACACATCTGTAAACACAGAATACAGGTAGACTTCTGATATCTCCAGGTGTCTTCTCTTCCGAAAAGTGAATTGCGGTTCATAACTAGTACAGAACATGGGCATGAAATGGCCATGGGTGAGCAACAAACCAGGGAAAGAATCTAAAAGTATAGGTTCATGAATTATGCTTGAATCTAATCAGGTAGCTCTCATCCATTGCCCTGTAGGCGATACCGTTGTGCTTCATGGGAGATAGAGATACTGCTCAAAAGTGAAGATTCTAAATGTTGTTGTTAAGCAGTTGACATCAGGATGGCTTTTTGATTAGGCGTGTTCATGACTGTAACATTGCAACTCATCTAACAGTGTAGTGGAGTGTGCTCTGTCAAATCTGTTTTAGGCTGTATTCATTATTTATGTGATTGAAGAAAGCTGCACCCATTTGTGCAGCACCTGAACCACCTGTAGCATAAACATATTTACTGCCAGTGTGTGATCTACCATAAAAAAATTACTGAATTGTAGTTTTTTTGTCTACTTTCATATCCACAGACACAGCACTTCACTCCCAGACCCACATCTTGGTAGCCAGCTCAGTGAAATAACAACTTTAATTTTTTGTACCACAGAAAGACATTCAGTTGCATTTACAGTGATGTACGCACTTAGTGTGCTGTCTCATGGCAATACATTGTGGTGTTACTTGCTCAAGGCTGACCAAGCTCTCTATTTGCAGTAAGTGGTACACATTACACACTGGATGACATATGTAAACATTACTAAAATTTACTCTTTGGTGAACTTTTCAAGAAGTTAAAGGAAATGTAGTAATATGAGTTCTCATACCAGATAAATGCACATGCTTTTCTAGTGACTCAACTTATAATATCTCAGGGCTCATTCTGTAACAGAATATAAAGGGTAGTAGGCAAGCAAATAGATTTTGTTAGTATTTTTTGAACAAGCAAAGTTAAGCTGAATAGCAAGTTGTGCCTCCAGATATACCTAAGGCATAAAAAAAAAAAAAAGACTCAAATCGGGTAGACATCCATTCCTTTGAGAGGCAATTATGACAAAATGGAGCAAGCAGAATGACAAGGGGCCACTCAGAAAAAAATGTTATATCAGTGAAAATGCTTATTTATGAAACATAGTTATAAAAGCACTTCAGATTGCATCGACACTACATGCTACCTGAATAATTTTGTTCTACAGGAGGCATTTCTTATGACACACCTTTGACAAACCCTTTTTAAACTCATTTTTGGAAAAAAAATGTCTCTATAGCATTGAAACATTGACTGGTGAGAGTTTCTCATCCACTTACAGATCTTAATTAGGGACAATTACATTACAAAAATCTGACACAGTCGTTTACCAACTATGATTGTTTGGAATTGTTCAAGGAAGAGAACAAGAAATTATTTGAATACAAGACATTGATAAAAAATAACATGAGACGTTGTAAAGAAAAAACACACACCAAGTCTGCTTTGACAACAAAGTGCTTCATATACCAGTACAGATTAAGAAGTGTGAGAGACAAAAAGGCAAAAAAACCTCTACATTGTCATTCATGTTTTTGTTTAAGCAGGCGACACACAATTCTGCACTAAGGATAGAAACTACAAGAGGTACAGAATAGCTCTTGAAGAGCTACAGGGAGAGGAATGGAGAAAATGTAAGCTCTGTGGTAACTCTCACTCTGTCTGAAAAGTGCAGATCTACAACTCAAACCACTCCCTAAATGGACATTGTCTCAAAACAGGGAAAGGAAGAACCAGAGACATGTGGTGTTCTGGAATCATACCAGGTCCAATAACTAGCATCTGAAATATGCTTGTTTAGGGGACTACAGAACATGTATGAAAGGAATGACATGTAGTTACTATCTAGCATGAATGCAAGATGTATCTGACCCTTTGCACTGTGCCTGACATTGGTTATAGGTTCATAGGTAGGTACTAGGCTATCGGCCATGGGGCCTATACAAGCCTAGCCAAAAAGGTACCCTGGCTTTTGCCACCCAAGAAAGTTATTTTCCTGTGCCCCTGTCAAGCAGAACCACAGAAGTGATCCCCGGGGTGAATTTCCTATTACCCATCCAATCATCAAGATTTTTCTTGAAGAGTGCTAATGAGGAGCTCTGTTTGACATAGACAGGTAGTCTGTTCCAGATTATGGGAAGTCTCTGGGACAGGAATCTATCCCTCCAGCATGTTCTGTTTATTGTGGTGACAAGGTTTAGGTCCCTAGAGTGTGTAGCTCGGAGGGATTGGGATTTCTTTAAGTGGAGCATGTCCAACAGCTCTGGGTTTGACATAGCTTTGTATGTTAGGCAGAGATCGCCTCTGAGTAGGCAATATGCGACTGAGTAAAGCTGGAGTTTTTTGAGACGGTCTGTGTAAGGCATCTGTTTGAGGCCAATAATCCTCTTTGTGAGGTATTTTTGTGGCCTTTCCAGTTGTTGTAGATGTCTTGTGAGGTACATACCAAAAGGGGCGCTGTATTCTATGATGGGTCTAATGAGTGATGAGTAGAGGGGAACAATGACCTCTTTTTTTCTGGATGAGAAACCTTTTGTGAGGAGGTGTGCCACGTAGAAGGATTTCCTGACCACTGTGGCGATGTGATTATCAAAGGAGAGACTACTGTCCACCTGTGTCCCAAGGTCTCTTATCACACTTTCAGTGTTATGTAGACTACCGCCTATGTGGTAGTTCATGGGTACAGAGTTTTTCCAAAGGGGATGACAATGCACTTTTTGGCATTGAGCTTGAGACCATGTCTTTGACACCAGGCATCTGTCTCAGTGAGGCCCTTTTGTAGGATGTCCACATCATTAGGAGTTTCAGTTATGGCTCCTAGTTTGCAGTCATCTGCGAATTTAGATAGCCAAAGACCTTCTGTGTTAGCCTGTACTTCAGAGAAGTAAATACCAAACAGGAGAGGACCCAGGACTGAACCCTGTGGTACTCCACTTGTCACTGATCTGAAGTCTGATTTGGAGTCTGCTACTTTCACAGTGTGGGTTCTGTCAGTAAGCCAGTTGGTAACCCCTCTTATGACATAGGGATTTATACCTAGTTTAGTGAGTTTATCTATAATTCCAGAGTGGGGGATGGTGTCGAATGCCTTGGCGAGATCTAGAGAGGCTGTGTGAACCACCTTACCCTCATCTATGGCTTTGGTGACTACTTCAAAGAAGTCTATCAGGTTTAGGAGACATGATCTGCCTTTTACAAACCCAAACTGTGTGTGGTTTAGAGTTTGAAGATCTCCAATGTCTTTGTTTATGAGTTCCATGATGATGCATTCCATGGCCTTGCAGACGAGGCTCATCAGGCTAATGGGGTGGTAGTTCCCAGGGTCTGTTGTGGCCCCCCCTTTGTGGAGTGGGATAACTGTCGTGGTGCGCCATTCAATGGGCACAAAGCCTGAGGTGAGGCTATGACTGAACATGGTACTTAGGTAGGGTGCCAGTTCATTCTGTAGTTCATGTAGAAGGCAGCCTGGGATGCTGTCAGGTCCCATGGATGCTGTGTTCTTGGCTTTGGAGAGTGAAGTTTTTACCTGTGCAGCCATGATTACAGGAACTTTGCATTCTTCCAGTATAAAGATGGGCCCTTTAGGGGGTAAGAGGGGGGTAAAGTTAGCACTGAACCTATCTGCCAGGATGTTGGCAATATCAGTTGGTTCTGTATATTTAGTGTCATTGTGCTGTAACTCAGAGCAGATCTGAGTATTGCCATTGAGATTTTTGACATAGCTATAGAATGCTTTGTGGTTGTCTTTAGAATCAGTGGCAATTTTGTTTTCATAACTAGCTTTGGAGAATTTTATGAGGGATCTCAGCTTCTTATTGAGGCTGACCAGGGAGTTCCTCCAATCGTGGGATTTTACTCTTTTTTGCAGCAGTTTCTTTCTTCTGTTGTAAAGTTTGTTTATGGCAGAAGACCACCAGATTGGCTTCCTTTTTTTGGAGGATAGCACGATCCATGCACTCGTGTAAGTGCTTATAAAGTGCATTTGTGTAGGATTCAGCAGTCGTACCTCTACTGTCCATCTGCACGGGTGTCGTGACGTTTGCCACTTCTGTCTTAAGAAGCGTGAAGTTGGCTTTGGAGAAATTTTTTACGGTTGTTTTCCTAATGGGGGTGGGAGCGGGATGTGGATGTCTAGGGTGATTAGCTTGTGGTCGGATCTGACCAACGAGGAGCTGACCTCTGGTGTGGAACACCGGTCACCCATGCTGGTGATGACCAGGTCTAGGATATTGCTGCCCCTGGTGCGGGTGTGGATAAGTTGATACAAAGTGTTGGAAAGGATGATTTCCAGAAAACGTTGAACAAAAGAGTTGGTACATGAGTAGTTTTTCCAGTTAATGGTAGGGTAGTTGAAATCACCCATTATTTGAGTGTTGGGTTGTACCTTAATATTTTCCAGTGTATCAAGAAAAGATGAGTGGGAATCCTGGGGCATGGTGAGGGGTCTGTAGCAAGCTACAATCTGGATTGTGGTTTTGCCCAGAGTTAGTCAAACTTGGATAATCTCAGATGCATTATGCTGAGCAACTAGCTTGGAGGTGTGGATATCCTTAATGAATATGGACACACCTCCACCTTTAGTGTTTCGGTCCGGGTTTGGTAGACGAAAGGTGTGGTATGAATTATAGCCTGGTAATGCAGGGGTGCTCTCTGGAGCTTTGAACCAGGTCTCTGTCACTGCACAGATGTCAATGTTCTCCATTTTAAGGAGTGCCTCAAGTGAGTGCATTTTGAGGTTTAGACTTCTAGCATTGAGTAGCATTACCCTCAGATTTTGCTTGCTTGTACCTGTTACGGTGGTGAATTTGTCATTTGAACCTTGCCTAAAAAAGGCACTATAGGTGTGGCAAGAGCGTTTGCCAGTATCCGGAATCCCAAAGGTGACAAGTGCAGGCCATCTCTGGCAAAGCAGCGTGGTCTGTCGATCATGTCATCCCAGGCAGACAGATACTGGATTCCCTTAGAATGACACCAGAAGCTTAGCCAATTGTTAAAGTCAATCATTTTGTCCTTGTACTATGGTGTCATTCTGGGTGATGGCAGGATGCTACTCAGGGCTAGGGTCATACTGGCCTGGGCTACAAGATCAGAGAACTCTTCCATGTCTCTTTTCATGTAGTCCAGGGAGGTACGTCTCAGGTCATTCACACCAACATGGACAATGACAGAGTCATATTTGTACTTGTTGTGGAGTGACCTGAGTGCATGCGTTATGTGGTGGATCCTGGCACCTGACAGGCAGCTGACAGTAACTTTTTCCTTGTTTAGCCTGGTGAGTGGAACATCAGTGTGCCTGACTATAGAGTCACCTATGACTAGAGTGTTGGGTACGTTATGCCTTATGGGCTATAGTTGAGTGGCACACTGAGTATGTGGGCTATGTGTCATTTGGGTTGTGTTGGGGGATGGAGGTTGCTTGCATTTCTGCTTTGGAGGTCTCTGTTGTTTGGGCAGATTTGTACTGAGAGCCTCTGTGAATGTAGGTGTGTGTTTTGTGGTTCTGTGTGTGTGTTTTGGTGGTGTAGGTTTTGAGGGACTATGTGATGAGTGTGGTGTGGTGCAAGTGTTTACCTTCTCCTCTTGACTGTCTAGGCCAGTATTTGGTTTAGAGAGCTTTGCTTCCAGTTTGGCTATATAAGTGCATCTCTCACAGGTCATAGTGTTGGGTGGTAGGAGGAGAGGGTTGTCTGTGTACATGAGGCAATTGCTGCATTGTCCCAAGATGCCCAGATTCATCAGATTCATCATAGTAACATATGATAGTACAACCGGACTCGAAAATTTGAAAAGGTGTGTGTGTGTGTGTGTGTGTGTGTGTGTGTGTGTGTGTGTGTGTGTGTGTGTGTGTGTGTATGTTAGGGATACAGGTGAGCACTACACAGTACCTTATCTTACATTTTAAAAAAGCGTTTTTAGTGTGATTAAGAGAAAGGAGTCTAGAAACTCTCAGTGTTAGGAATTTTGGAGATACAGGCTTGAGCCCTGACAGTTAAATGACACAACTTTAAGGAACTCCAACTATTCCTGTAGAGGTGGGCACTGTCAGCAGGTAATAAAGTCATAAATGCAGGCTAGAACATGCACAAGTCAATGTGAACACTTCAGAACCAACACAAAGTCAAAGTCAAACATATATGGTAACTCATGCAGTGAGATTTGAACCCCGCATTGCTTCTGATCATACACTGGGCTCAAAGCAGGCTTATTTTCTTGCAGTACTGACATAAATGTGGTAAACTACCACATTAAGTAGGTTACTTAAACTGTAAAACAATTCTTCTTCTACTTATAGTATCTGTCAGGTTGCAGGAGAGATGTGAACTAGAAGAGTCATTGAAAGTACTAATAACGTTTTGATTAAACAAAATATTTTAGTTGGCTACAAACTATGGCAATGTTTGAATGCACCCACTTAAAAAGACTGTACAGAGGTGAGTATACTTAGCCAAGTATGCTGAAGTCTACTAAATTTTCCGTAGTAAAGAATGCCTCATGTTTTGCTGTTTGATGTACTGAGTGACCAAGAAACATTTCAAAGGCTAAGGCAGAATATGCTTAGAGCTAGTGACAGTCTCACACACACACACACACACACACACACACACACACACACACACACACACACACACACACACACACACACACACACACACACGCAGACACTCTCATACATCAGCGATGTGCACAGTTGAATATTGTTCTTCTATCAATAACAGCGTATCATTTTATTTCTTTTTTAATGTTTTTGTAAGAGGCAGTTGGAGTTAACTGCAAACACGAACATGTACAGATGCATGTTAGCCTAAAATCTTACCATCTTTTTGTCAACCACTGACTTCCATACATAAGTAAATCCCAGAGATGTGTTGTCCTTTGTATAATAAACAGGAAGCTCTAGATATAAAGATTTTCTTAAAGTAATTTACTGAGGTTTTGTAAAAAAAAGTACCTGTTGTGATTGGAAACATATCAAGGATCTATGAAAGGAACTGAACCAAGTTAACCCACAATTTTATTTAATTTTCTTGCAGTAGCTTCCTTCATTGTAAACACTGTCCACCAATTACAGAAAATAACATGTTTGCAGTTCTAGCAGAAGTATTTGTGTGACGGTGTACTGTCTACTCATACGCATGTGGTTAGGCCTGCAGCAGGGAGAACCACAAACTGAACAGTGGTAACTCAGATATCATCCAAATCAGAGTTTAAGAAACATCCTCTGTGATCCATCAACCCAAAATGAAATGTGCACTCATATGTCAGCATCAGAAAGGCTATATGTTTCTGTTCACTGAGAGACAAATTAAATGCATCTTTAGTATTATTACTAGGAATTATAAAAACGAGTTACACACACATTTCTATTTTTATTTTTGATGTAAAATAATTCCTCTACCAAATCTTTGAAAATAGGATATTTAATTTCTGTTAATGAAGTATTTTAGATGCAAAGTACAAAGTTATATAAAAAGTGACCACATTACTTACTTGTCTGGTCAAGGCAGTACTTAGCAGCATGTTAAAAGTATAGCAATAATGATTACTCAGCAGAGTACTAAGGAAGGCAGCTGTTGGGTATTGACTTAAAAATGCGAACACTACATCACATCTTTAGCTGGGTTGTGATTACGGTTTTGGTTCTATCTAACAGAGGTTGGGATGTAATAAATTAGTCACACCCTTGAAAAAATGAAAAGAAATAAAATGGCAGACAATAGTGCTGCATGATTGGGGTTAAGAAGAGTCAGCTTTGTATATTGTTTAATTAATTACTCATTCCCTTACCACCCTTACAAAACAATGACGATAAGGAAAACGTGAGCAGTAGTCCATAAGTATTAATTGAATAAAGCTTCACTGTTAAAAATATTGTGATGTGAAAAGGCAGTCTTGAAAAGTAGAACAGGATAGTCAGTTTGCTTTGTTGTATTATAATAGTGTGCTTTGTGCTTTGTCAGACAGTGTATTTATTTTATTATTGTTCCTGCCCCTGCGATATGCATAAGAAAATGTATGAAAGGTTCTGCAGAAGCACCATTGTCTACATTACTGCACAAACTGTGATATGTGTAGTTGAAAAGATTTTCTAGAACCATTCAGTTTGTCTAGTTTGTGCAGTACTGCAGACCGACTGCTCCCACGTCTTTCGATTTTCTGAACAGAATCTGTAAACTGTTATGGATTTTATTTATTTTATTTTTACTTTGGTTTGTTCACTGGGTAAGTAAGCTGATCCAAAGTGGATTCTTTTCACCACAGCCCAAGAGTTAATACAACATTAGAAAAAGTTAGAAGAATAGTTTTGCAGAATAGAATTTAAAGTAGTAATGTGTAGATTACAAATGTATATACTTAATAGCATACAAATGAGTTTTTTCCATATGTACAGTTTAGAATAAGGTAAAATAAGCATGCATTTTGATGTAGGAAACATCAGGACGAACGTTAGTTAGTTATAAAGGATGGGATGGCAGTATGGGATTGTTAGTGGAGTTAGTTTAGAGGGTGAGAGGGTGGCTGACAGACAGACGGGTGGTGTAGGATTATTAACAGGATGGGGAACAGATGGATTAGTAGAGACTCTAATTTAGTCATAGTAGTAAGTAAGTAAAAAAATGCATACTAGTAGAGTGAAAAGGATTTTTGTTAGCTTACGTTACTGGGGATTTGTGACTAATATTAGAAACGTTTACATAAATAAATATACTTAAATGCATATTTACATAGGATAAATGTAAAGTGAATGACATTCTGTTTAAGCAGTAGGTTGTATGATTTTTAGCAGAGTGTGACTGGTATGTTGGTTGCACCTTATTTACGTGTTTTTCTTTAAATTTCAGACTTGTAAATCTCATAATTACTTAAGTTTCTATCACAATACCCCAACACTTTCAAAATGAAACAGGGCGTGTAACCACATTGGGACAGTAAACATATCAAAGCGCAGAATGCATTATGCTTCTTATGACTTTTCACAGTATACCTAAAAGTTACACTGTCTACAGGGCTGTCTGAGAAAAGAAATAGGTTAAATTAATAATAATGATACCAAAGAATGCAAATATTTACTACAGTTTATTATGCTTATGTTTTTAGTTCTTGATAAATATCAAATAAATAACTGTACATATTACAGTAAAAGCAGCTTTAAACAAGAAGATTGTCAATTATCTTGTCTTTCTCTATCTGCTTTGTTTTCTTAAATTCCTGAAATGCCAACTTACCTTGAGTTAAAGAGGTATCAGATGCCCTTCTTCCTTCGCGGAAACTAACTGGTGACCGATTGTGTGCTTCACGCTTTTGCAAGGTTAATGCTTCCATAGCTGGATTTGCAGGTCTTAGTCCAATGAATGGTGGTATCATTCTTGTTACAGGCTGATTGGCCATCATGACCTCTTTCAGTGAAGGTGTCTCCTCTAGAAAGCTAAGATCACTTTGAATAGATCCCATATCATATTCGGCATCAACACTCGCTAAAAAGGGGTTATCTGCTGCAGATAGTCTCCCTGTGGGTAATACAAATAAAAGAGAGTTTTATTACGAATTAGTGGAATGTTGTTGTGTGACCTACAACTACCTATAAGAGGCTAATACACTGACACAACACAGGTTAACTATGTCACTGCAGAGTCAGTGTAAAAACAGTGTATTAACCTATAATTAACAGTGTAGTAACCTGGAAGATAAATTGTGGTTAACATCATTTAAGAGTTACAAATGCTGTAGCTATACAGTGACCACAACATTATTTTAATAGAATTTGGTTAAACCACACTGAATGATCACAAATTTTGCACAAAAGTACAACTGTACTTTTCTGAATCAGTAAAAAAATCTACAAGGGGTAAATGGACTCTGTTGAGGGGAAAAACTACTACAACAAAACCTGTATCAGGTTTTAATAAATTATATATATCTTGTGTTACTCTTAACACACCCTGAGACATGCTAAGTATTTTTCTGCTACAAAGGAATTTTAATTTTCAATGTAACCAAATTGTGGTGGTAATTCAGACTGTAGCAACATTGAAAGTTTCTGTGCCTTGAAAAATGCACTGCCATGCTTTGCAATTTGTTAGAATTCCGTCTACCATGGTGGGTAGTCAGGATAAGAAAATGCCACATTTTGTATGTTTGTGGGTCTCTGTGTTTCTCTATGTAATCAGACACACTGTGCTTATATTAAAGTTTCTTTCTCATAAATGGAATGGGCTTTATTATCCAAAGAATTATAGTAAATTCTGAGAAAATAATTTTAAAGGCACATATCAAAACTCAAACAATTAAACCTGTTTGTGTCATCACTTAAACCACCAGACATTCAGTTATCAGGTCAGTATTATAATATTCCACATTAATCCACACAGTGGACATAACCTAAATATTGGATATTGTTTGCTCACATATTTTATTTGAATAGCAATATTGAACTTTGGATTTCAGACTATATAATTAATATAAGGTATTCTGAACTACTATGTTTGGGTGACTCACTATGATGAACTGTGCTTGTAAAGCATTTCTTTTACTTATTTTGTATTTATTTTAACGAAAAGCCTGTGACCAATTTTCCAAATAGTATATTTTATGTCCTGCATTGCTCACAATTACTTTGACTTGTGCCCCTGACCTAGGACTAAAAAGCGTTCAAGTCAGTTTACTTATTAAGTTGGCAAAAGAATAAATAAATAAAAAATATGCTTTAAATAAGTTAGAACATATTAATGTACCAAAGTATTTACACAGTGTACATTTATAAAATATGCTAGGTCAATTCCATGAGAGTAATGCAGTTTGAATAAATAGGATTAACAAATTCCTGTTTCTCTGAGACTGAAAACATGAACTCTGCAGAGCTGGATGTCTTACTAAAACAGTCAGTGAATTAAAAAAATGGCCTGCAAAACATTTGATTCTCCCCTCTAACTGCAGGGTTCACACATTACCTTTTATAAGTACAGGACAGCAGTTGCTGTCAGGGAGAAACATCACTAGCTTGCATAGGAAACCTTTTTCCTAAAAACTCCTTCCTCCTTCCTGTTTGCCACTAGTTGTTATTCCAATAATTTTTAGGACTATTACAAAGTCATAATAATGTTCACTACAAATATACCAAAATGAGAGGGGGGAAAAAAAAACACTTGCCGTCTTTGTCTTTACTGGACTAAACAGAATGTTTAGTTCTATACCACAAAAAATGGTTGCACACACTAGGGTAAACAAATGGAGTGTAAATACTGGTGCTTTATGTGTACCTGGAATAAATGAGTGTTTATGATTCTTGTACTTATTACACTTATTATACACAATGAAGTGTTAGTGTTTGGTTACTAGTCTTTGTATGTTAGCTTTCAATAATGTGCTTTATTTTTATAGTATTTTGATGTTGCTATGCTACTGCACCTCCTGTCTGTTACAGGTAATTTTTTGTTAGTTTTCACTGTGATTTTCTAGTGTGATCTTTTGACTGCGCACTTTGGCCTGGTGTGTACACCTTTTGATAAACTTTCTCCATTCAGAGACAACCCTATCATGATGCTTTTGCACAAAGACATCTGACACGATGGCTGGCTGTTGCTGTGGTTGTGCCAGATGCAAATGAGGTACTCTAGGAGGGAGAGGCTTATGCTAATTAGCCACAAGCTCTCTCCCAGAACTGCCTTTGGCAAGGTGTGTACACAGTCAGGCAATTCCAAGAATCACTTGGCTGCGTAATTTAGCATGTCTGCTCCTGACCACTCGTGGTACTGAATGTAGCCAAAAGGGCAGTTCGTCCATCACGGTAGAGGTATGTGCCGGAGAGTTTAGTGGTCAGGTAGTGTTAGAGGGGTGTGTGTACGACTGTGTGTAGGTGAGGGGCTGCATGTGTGAGTAGTTGTTCACCTAGGAGGACACAGTAGGGAGGGTTTAGTCAGAAGCAGGTTAGGTGTGGTATGGTGTGGTGTGTGTGTGCGTGTGTGTGTGTGTGTGTGTGTGTGTGTGTGTGTGTGTGTGTGTGTGTGTGTGTGTGTGTTTGTTTGTGTGTGTGTGTCTGTGTGTGTGTGTGTGAAATGAATACATGTGTATCTGTGAGGGGGTGGGTAAGTTGGGATGGCTGTCATACTTCCACACAGCCCTAGACTAATGAGCAAAGCCTGCAACATTGGGTAGGACAAACCACTAGCCACCAAGGATAACATGTGAGTTGGGGGAGATGCTAGTTACCAGGTAGAACATCTTGTGCCTTAACAGCACTTAAATATAATGTGGAACTGTTGGAAATACTAGATACCAGGAGAACACTTTAACAGTTCTTCCTAATGTCACTTAAAAAAAAAACACACAGTTTGGGTCAGGAGGGCCGCTACACACTGGGGATAGTATAAACAGTGTGCCTTAAAGGCACTAATGAGAATTCCAACCCCCTGCACCCTTCCACCAAGGATATCAGTGCTCTGTGCCATCAATAGACACCAGAGACTTGCTATGAGTAATCAATAAGACACAAACAAAATGAAAACTACAAAAAGGGAAAGAAAAGCTTTAAAGCATGCTCCCTTACCATAGGACACATCAGCATTAGCCCACTATGCCAACTGATCACTTAGTGAACAAGGGTTTTTGTATACAGTAAGGATCTTGAGTATTAATCAATGCCTGCAACAGTTCATGACGTACACAAGAGAGGGACAGGGCACACACCGGCATAGCTCACAACCTTGTATCACAGCTAGATAAAGACAAAATTAATGATGGGAGAAAGCAACGCAAATTGGGAATGATTGTACTTATTCATATTACAAACTAGGAAAGTCACTAGAATTACTTCTTTTACACTAGCATGCATTTACTGAAGGAAATAAAGTGTGAAACTCTTATGTCTAGCATTAATGACAGACTATGATCAATTATCCATGATTTACAAGGGCAGAAAAAAGTAGACATCAGGGAGGTTCCAACAACACTGGCCAATTGTAGGGTATGTGGTGTGTTTGTGTGTGTGGTGGGGGTGTGTGAATAAAGCGGCGGTGTCTGTGCCAATATGTTGCATGGACCTCCAGCATTAAACTACCACAGGAAAGTGCGGATCTGCACTGCTGCTTGTTAATGCTCATTCAGAAACATGCAAATTAGCTGACAATGAGGTCTTTCCTCATGGTAGCTAGTATGTCTCTCAATATGAAAATACTGTATTGTGTAAACAGGGCTTTTTTACTGCAGCCCTTAACGTGAGTGCTGAGGTTCTTTCTGAATCCCTGGGCATGTCATCTAGTGCCCTTGTTTTAGCATTTGTAATATCTGTGTATGGAATCTATGAATGGATGACTATATGTCCAAAAAGTGCCTTCAATCTATGAATCACAAGTAAGTGCATTAATTTGTAACACATTTTGATCTAACTTTGGTAAGGATGGTGTTACTGGATTCTTCCGTGGTGGGTTGTAAATGATTAGATGATACATTCTTAATTATATATGTTGCCTTTTACTGTACATTTTGTACACTGAAGAAGATTGTTTGACTGAAACTAGTCTGTGTCATTTTCCTCTGAGTTCATTAAGAGTTTAGTGTTTATATAATAAATACATTTTCCTTGTTGTCGGCATCATATGGTGATTCAAGGGACAGTCCTCCTACTGTGGACATGGAATTCCTAAAACGTGTTTGAATAAGGATCAGCAGAATGTGGTTGCTTATTGCAATGTGCAAACATACAGAGTTACACAATGTCAAACAGCTTGATGTACAATGCAGAACATACATTTTTACACATCATACTCTTTCCCAGTTGCACAGCTGACAAACTGACAGGGGTAATGAGCGTGTATGTTAAGAAATTGGTCCACATTATTTGAGATGACACTTGTGTTCTGTGTATCTGTCAGAAATGTATTTACTTACATAATGCATGTCCTTCCCGCGGTTGGGTAGCGTTCGAAAGACATGCGTATGTAAATGGGCATGCCTTCGTTGAAGGTTGGGCATCATGCTGGCACCTCGGTGTTTCGTAAAAATCTACTGCCAATCATTAGCGGACCGGAGTTCCGCTGTGGTGACCCCTTACCGGGAAAAGCCGAAAGACAAACAAACAAACATTTATTTATTTATCTATGTATTCTTTGTTGACCAGAATAATCCAACAGGCTAGTGGCTTTTTTTCAGGGGAGATGCCAGCAAGCACTACATACAAAGCAGAAAAACAATTTTGGACAGGGCACTGGTCCATTGCAGGAAACATACACATACTCACTCACACTACAGCATAGCTATGTGCAGTTTTAGGGACTATCAATATATTTAACTGCTTGTCTTCAGATATATGACAAAAACTGGAACACGGTATAAAAACCTACATAGAGATAGACTACGTACAGTCTCTGCAAAGAAGTCACCCCAGATGACAACAGAACTGAAGAATTAATATCTGTATCAAAACAGGTGTATATATTATGTACCAATCTACATACAAATGTGGCCACAGAATCTGAAGAGTCAGGGGCAAAAATGGAAGCTGACGTTATCGTTAGTATGAGTCTGGAGGCTTCATTCTGTAGTCACAGTGAGTGAGCTGCATTGTCCCAATGTTCCCTTTGTAATAAGGAAAGACTACAGCTGAGAGAGTATTTAATAGTGTTGCCCTACTTTCTTAGTTTACTGGGGCTGGTCAAGTGTCACTGCAGTGCAGACTTAAGATGACATATACATATGTAGTTTTCTGACCTCTCCCCCCCACCAGAAAGTGTGCCTTTACAAAATTCTGATAATGAACTTGCATCCCTTTTAAGATATATTAGGGTGCCTGCCCTTTATGTTGAAGTCAAAACAGCTTTGAAATGGTACACTAAGATAAAACAGCATAATTTTAGCCTATGCCACTTTGAACAACAAAATATTAAGGCAGAAATGTTTTTCTCTTATTTGTGTCTGTTTTTTGCCTGCACTTTGTTTCTGTCATATTTCATAATTTAATTTTCTTATATAAATCGATAACTAATCAATGAGCAAATATATATACACACTCAAACACACACGCACGCACACGCGTGCACACACACACACCCACACTCAAACACACACACAAGCAAACACAGACACACACGCACACACACACACACACACACACACACACACACACACACACACACACACACACACACACACACACACACTTTTCTCTCTGATTGTCATTACTGTCAATGTAGCAACCTTACAAAACTGCCACTTTAACTGAATAGCTGAAATGACAATCACACTGAATTTTCCAGAATCCCACCATGTGTGGCAAGTCCTCCTTCCCTTGTCTCTAGCCTTAGCACCTGTTTATCATAGCCCATTGGTCTCAGTTGTCAGAATATCTAAAACAATTGGTTTGTTTTCAAAACAACACTTTTTAAAAGCTGAAAGCAACAATTATAATCCTATTATCTAAATCTGACTATAACCTCCGTTGGAACATAGTTGGACTGTGGCTCTATATTTCTATGTTGACTCTATCCAACTGTTGAGATGAAAATACTCAGTGGTTATATAACACAATTGGTGATATGCTTAATCTTCAGCTTTTAGACATAACCATTACAGCTAAAAATGTTAACACATTGTTTAATCTTTGCTTTCTGTAAATATTGTGTGCATTCCATATTATAACAGAAATGGCTAAGGTCTTGAATGGAATCATATCAATCACGACCCCCCCCCCAGGTCATTAGCCTAGTAACAATCTATAATCTATGAATCTATATGCAACAAACTACCACGGAACAAGACAAGCCTAATTGGAGAGCTTGGAATATACTTAGTACTCTGAGAGAGAGGTATATTAAAGATTAAAAAGAACATTGTTTCCAATGTCTATAGATGGTAAGAATGAGTAAATTTATGGACATCCTGTTTCAACAAGGACATAGGATGACAGAGTGGCAGTCTGCAGGAACTGGCACGGTGCACAGATCTGCATTAGAAGTTGTATTACAAAAGAATGCTACAACTAACAGAGAAAAAGCAGAGGAAGAAGAGGAAGAGGTGTCACAGAATCCTCTCACACCTAAAAGGATTAAAAAGTTTACTAGGGAAGTATGTTTCAGGCATAACAGATATACAGATACAAATAAAAATATTGTGAAGGTAAAATACATCAGGAACCATGGGAAGTACATTCTTTTACGGAAAGAGAACATGCAGTAGCCTCTGTTGAGGTGCTTTTGAGCCAGATAGCGGAAAAGTTTGAGAATGCAGGCTGCATACATCAGGTGATTTGAATACACTGGGGTGGCAGAAGGGGGAACAGATCATTGTTAATCAGACTCCCTAAATGATACCATAGCTTCACTGGTACAAACAAAGCTGTACCACCATTTTGATACCATAGATTCACTGGTAGAAACAAAACTGTACCACCATTTTAGAACCAGCGTTTTTTTTAACCTACAATCTCATTGAACTCCTGTGCACTGTTTGCAGATCAAGAATTCTATTTTTTAGTCTTACACTCCCAATTAAAAGTATATACAGGACACACAAAACTAAATCTAACACATTTTTAATAAGTAAGTTACAAAACAAATAGAGAAATGATAATTTGTTCATGTCCCAGTGAGTTAGACACATACCTGAATTTGGTATCACAACAAGCTGGTTAGTCACTTCTGCAAGGGTATGGCGTCTCTGGCCACACCGGGTGGCCTGGAAGGCATCAAATGCTTGTGCTGGGTCCTCTTCTGTGTCATCTTCTGTTTCTATTCCTTCATCGATGGAGGTTTCCATCATGTTGCTGTGAGAAGATGGACGTCCTTTCCTCACAACTGCAGGAGGGAGAGGATCCAGCATACAGCCATTCACCTAGAAACCAAAAGAGCACTAATATTAAACTGACCACAAAGCTTGTCATTTTCTTCAGTGTGCCTGTTTGGTTTGTGATGTGGCTCAGTGACTGTACCTAGAGTAATCTGGTATGATACCTGGATATGATAGTACACTACTAATCTTGGGATATCCCTCTCACCCTTCTCCTATAAGATGACAGGCCCAAACCAGCTTGCGAATTAGGGCAGGACTAGCTTTGTTCAACTTATATTTTCAAATAAAAGTCATGGTAAATTAATACAGTTAGGGCCATTCATAGCATTTGCCTCATCCAGGAAAAGTAGTGCAGTGCTGGACATTTAAATTGGTTGCATAACATAATAACAAGCAGTAAACTGGACTTGGGTCTTATTTTGACCGACAGAATTAAGTCTGACTACTAGCGCATTACCAGTTTGGTTTAAAACAAAACACATTGGTTAGCACACCTATGCAACCTTCCATTTGTTTTCATTATATATGGTGGGCCAACAGAACAGTGTTTTTCATTTCAGCAGGTTTAACCACTTTTGTGTCATTGCCAGTAGAGAGGATTATGCTCAGGCTCCCTATCATAACCAGGATGTTGTGTGTTTGAGACATGGATGACAATCAATTCTTCTTAAGAGCAAAGTCTGAGAGGTGAATATTTATATCTATGTCAAGATAACATAACTTCCCACATTACTATCAGAAAGACCAGATCATAGTGAATGGAGCTTTACTTGCTTGCTCCTATCTACAAAGTTAGGGAAAAAAACATAATAGCAGTAACTGTTTAATATTCTGGGAAGAAATAGCCACGGAATTTTTATGGCTAGGCTTATATAGGCCCTAGGGCCGATAGCCTAGTACCAACCTATGAACAGCTTAGAAAGCTGTAACTCGCTAACTACTACCACTTAAAGAGTGGCCAGCCTTGGGAAGCAGGTAAACACATTGTTCAGACTTAAAAAAAAAATCCAAAGTGTTTAAATTGGTTTAATGGCTTCCTGTCACTCTTCCTGTCACTCTTCCCCTGTGATTTCTGAGCATTGTTAGCATGAGGCTAGTGCTTAACAGTAATGATATAGGTAGGTACTAGGCTATCGGCCCTAGGGCCTATACAAGCCCAGCCAAAAAGGTACCCTGGCTTTTGCCACCCAAGAAAATTATTTTCCTGTGCCACTGTCGAGCAGAGCCACAAAAGTGATAAGGTGTGCCACGTAGAAGGATTTGGGTTTGGTATAGAAATATAATTGAACACATCCAAATATATCACCCCATTGATAAACATGTCATCATAATAAGAATGGACATGAGATATGTTGATGTTCAACTCATTTTAGATACCTCATCATATGTCTCAGAGGCCAGAATAGCTTCCATTCTCTTAATATAATCCTCCACATCCATAGCCACTAGACCTCCCCCTTTGTCCGGCTGCATCACTCTGACCCCTGAGTGACATAACAGTTCAAGCAAAGCCAATTCCTCCTTGGTAGTATTGAAGCCAACATTCTTCTTGGTTTCGAGAGTAGCACGAATGTCCAGGTCACATAGTTGATCAAAGATGTTGACTGAAGGAAGCAGGGGTGGATTAAAGGTGCTGGGAATGGAAAAAGCCTTTGGAGAAGAACACTGGTCCCCTAGTAGGAGATGTAAATGTGACCTGGACATTCGTGCTACTCTTGTGGAGGATTATATTATGAGAATGGAAGATATTCTGGCCTCCGAGACGTATGATGAGGTATCTAAAAATGAGTTGAACATCAACATATCTCGTGTCCATTCTTATTACGATAACATGTTTATCAATGGGGTGATAAATTTTGATGTGTTCAATTATATTTCTATATCCAACCCCAAAATTCCAGCTTTATTTGGTAACCCTCAGATCCATAAGAATATGTTGGATCCCCCCATGCGCCAGTTGGTCAGCGCTAGGGGGAGTATGACGTATGCTGCAGCCAAGGTTGTGGACACTATCTTGAAAAAGTATGTCATCAGTGAGGAGCATATCTCAAAGGATTCTTGGTCTTTTTTAGGCAAAGTGAACCGGATTCCATTCAAAACCGAGAATCACTTCCTCACTATCGATGTGATAGACTTGTATTTCTCTATCCCCCACTCAGTAGCACTGGAATGGATTCAAGCGATTTTGATTTCGAAACAAGCTCCTGCCAAAGAAATTTTGATGGTCAGAGAACTCTTAGACATAGTTCTTACATGCAATTATTTCTCCTTCAACAACTGATGGTTCCATCAAAGGACAGGGGTGCCCATGGGGGTCCCCTTGTGGGGCCAGTGTAGCAAATTTGGTGATGGCATTCTGGGAGAAAGAGTTTGTCTTTCCTAACCCATTATTTAAAGAGAAAGTCCTATTGTATACCCAATTTTTGGACGATATTTTCATCATTCTCCAAGGGGGGAGGGAAGTAGCAGACTCCATCCTGGAATGCTTTAATACATCTACTGAATTCCTTAGGTTCACCTCTAACTTTCCCATGGAGAAAATTGCTTATTTGGATGTCGATCTGTCTAAGGATAACTACAGGGGTTGCTATATGGCCAACATCCATCGCAAACCTACTTTCTCAAACTCATATTTGCACTTTGAAAGCAACCACCCCTTTCATCAGAAGAGGTCGATAGTCAAGGGCCAACTGGTTCGGGCGGCCAGGATGGTGACACAGGACAGTGATTTCTTAAAGGAATGTGAGTTTATCAGAGGCCTCTTTTTGAATAGGGGTTATCCCGGCCATCTGATTTCAGACCTCTGTAATGAAGTAAGTCGCAAGAGGGAGAATGGGGTATATCTTCCCATTTTGGGCCAGTTCATTGCAGATCAAGGTGTGTTGGTTGACGATACCCGGATTAGATCTACTTATGCCTGCAGCTTCATCACTACTTACAGTTTGTATGCGGGGGCTATTGCTTATATTATTATGAAGAATTGGTGTTTACTTACACCAGACAATCAAGGTCCTTCAGCTTTAGGGTTAAATCCTCAAGTCATTTACAAGAGAGGTTCCAACTTAAAAAACATCCTTGAAAGGAAACCTAGACCTACTCAGGCACGTTCGGGCATGTTCAAATGCAACATGTGCAGATACTGCCAATATGTGAAAGCGGGAACTTATTTTGCGATCAGAGAGAGAAAGTTCAAAATCCAGGGGAGGTTCAACTGTGCCAGCACACATGTGGTTTACCTGGCCCAGTGTTCTTCATGTCCGGCTTTCTATATAGGGAAAACTGACCGGAAACTGCATGAGCGCTTATATGAACGTCTATATGCCATCAAGAAAGAAAAAATGGCTAATGCACTTGCTAAACACATTAGCGAGTGCCCGGGGCATGGGTTTAGCTTCACAGTGATTGATCAGATTGTGCATGATAACAGGGGGGGGGCCATGCTTCCTATTTGTTGGAACTCAGAGAATTGCTTTGGCAATTCAGGCTGGAAGCATACCATTTTCCAGGCTTGAACAACATGTTGTCAATTTCCTGTGTTTTGAAATTGAAAAGTTTGATAAGGTAGCTTTGCTATTTCATACGTTAATGTGCAAAATTATGATACATGTTTTTCAGTAGCCTTTGTTTTTAAATTTTTTTTTGCACATGCATTGCTCTATCATGGGTCCAATTTACTAACCATGAAGTGAGTTATTTATTTTATTTTATTTTAATACCTATTTTTGGTTTCTTTTTTCCAAGTCAAGCCTGTTGGCTATTGACTTATTGTTTTTTAATCCTATATCGTTAAGGGAGTGTTTTATATATACATATGTTTTTAAATAGTCTTATGCCTTTTTGTATGTTCTTTTTAATATATTGAAATTTTGTATTCCGACCACAGGTGGCAGTGTGGCAAAAGTAGGGTATTATATTGTAGTATTTAAACAGGATGTGTTGAATGTGTTTATTTCCTGTTCTGAGGAAGTTGGTGAGGAGTCACCGATGAAAAGCTAAACAGAGACTTTGTGGCTTAAATAAACATTGAGTACAAGTTTACTTACTTGGTTTGGACATTTTTTATGGATTTTCGAATTTGGTGTGCAGATCCCTGGCTCCTCCTTGTGTAGCAATAGCTATAGAATGCTTTGTGGTTGTGTTTAGAATCAGTGGCGATTTTGTTTTCGTAACTAGCTTTGGAGGATTTTATCAGGGATTGCAGCTTCTTAATGAGGCTGACCAGGGAGCTCCTCCAACCATGGGATTTTACTCTCTTTTGCAACAGTTTCTTCCTTCTGTTGTATAGTTTGTTTATGGCAGGGGACCACCAAATTGGCTTCCTTTTTTGGAGGATAGCATCTTGGTTCTGTCTGGGATAGCACGATCCATGCACTCGTGTAAGTGCTTATAAAGTGCAATTGTGTAGGATTCAGTAGTTGTAACTGTATTGCACTTACACGAGTGCATGGATCATGCTATGTACGATCCATGCACTTGTGTAACTGCTTATAAAGTGCAATTGTGTTGGATTCAGTAGTCATAACTGTATTGTACATCTGCATGGGTATCATGAAGTTCACTACTTTTATCTTAAGATGCATGAAGTTGGCTTTGGAGAATTTTTTTACCGTGGTTTCCTTAATGGGGGTGGGGGCAGAATGTGGATATCTAGGGTGATTAGCTTATGGTCGGATCGGACCAATGAGGCGTTGACTTCAGGTGTGGAACACAGGTCACTCATGTTGGGAATAACTAGATCTAGGATATTGTTGCCCCTGGTGGGGGTGTGGATAAGTTGATCCAGGACATTGGAGTTTATGAATTCCAGAAAGCGTTGAGCAAAGGAGTTGGTACATTAGTAGTTTTCCCAGTTAATGGTGGGGTAGTTGAAATTGCCCATTATTAGGGTGTTTGGTTGAACCCTAATATTTTCCAGTACATCAAGAAAAGAGGAGTGGGAATCCTGGGGCATGGTGGGGGATCTGTAGCAAGCTACAATTTGGATTGTAGTTTTGCCCAGAGTTAGTTGCACTTGGATAACCTCGGATGCATTATGCTGAGCATCTAGCCTGGAGGTGTGGATATGGACACAGCTCCGCCTTTTGTGTTCCGGTCCATGTTACATGGCCGAAAAGTGTGGCATGAGTTATAGCCTGGTAGTGTAGGGGTGCTCTCTGGAGCTTTGAACCAGGTCTCAGTCACTGCACAGATATCGATGTTCTCCATTTTAAGGAGTGCCTTGAGTGAATGCATTTTGAGATTTAGACTTCTAGCATTGAGTAGCATCACCCTCAGTTTTTGCTTGCCTGTTCCTGTTACAGTGGTGAATTTGTCATTTGAACCTTGCCTAAAAAAGGCACTATAGGGGCGTCAGGAGCCTTAGCTAGTGTCCGGAATCCCAGGGGTGACAGGTGCAGGTCATCTCTGGCAAAGCATCGTGGTCTGTCGACCATGTCATCCCAGGCAGACAGATACTGCTTTGCTAAGTATCTTTAACATTTACTACTTCTATTTATTTATCACTTAACATTTGCTAAGCATCTTTCTGATTTCAGAAAGGTGCTTAACAAGCATGTGTTTTTCACTGATTTTGGACTATAATTGCATTGCTGCATGCACTACACATCAATTTTCAGAAGGCAAGCATTCACCTACTGGGATACAAAGTTGTAGAAAAATATATGTAGTGTCCCTAGATTATCATGAACGTGGTGGTGGTGCTGCGGTAGTGTTGTTGCCTCACAGTAAGATGCTGTCTGGTTCGATTCTCAACTAGAGCGTCTTCTGCGTGGAGACATGCATGAATGGGCATACCTTCGTTGAAGGTTGTGCGTCAAGGCTGGTAACTTGGCACATAAAAATAAACTACCAATCATTAGCGGACCGGAGTTCCGCTGTGACGACCCCTAACCGGGAAAAGCCGAAAGACACAAACAAACAAACTACATTATCATGAACATTGCTTTTGGACTCTGAGGACCACTCTTGTAGAACTAACAGATTGTTTTGTTAGAACACATTTTATTTAAACTTCAGAACTTCAAATCAAGAATAACAAAATAGTGTTATGTTGCTGGATTAAGGAAAGATGAAGGTTTATCTTAATTACATTTATTATATGAATGTTAAATTGGACCATGATGCCCAGTGGTCACCATTCTACTGTACATCTCTGCATATATGGATACATGTTATATATGAACCAAAGAATGAAAATGTAGTGATTTAATGTCCAATGCTTTGCAGCTTTCACTTTATTACTTTAATGCAACTGACAGTTTAAATAAAATGTTAACAATTTAGTCTTCAAAAATAAAAAGTGCACTCTTCTTGGGAACAGACACAAACAGTTCCTTGTCAGCTTCATCATCTGTAGTATGGAAAGGCATCTGTAGCATGGAAAGGCAAATACTTTAAAACATTATTTTGTCACTTTTATGCATAATGGCTCACCCAGAAATGATTTTAGCAGAAATGCATAAAGTAATACAGTTTTATTCATTCAAAATCCATCATATCAGAGATGCACAGATTGACTGACGTAGAGGAGCTTTTGTAAGAAATATGAAAACCACAATAAATCTCTGTCATCTTTCACAGCTTATGTATCCTGCCTTTCTTATTTAAACCTTGCTGACATTTCAGAGAACTGCATCACTGTTGTCATGAACTTTTCACTGAAGTGAGTAATCAGGATGTGCTCTGAGAAAGCAGCTATAAATAACACTACATGGGCAACACTTATTTGAAGATTTCAGAGGAGTTCAATAAATTACATTATAAGTAACATCTTTAAATAATACTACAATATTTTTGGTATGGGATTTTTTTTGGTACTTCATGTTTTAATAAGAGTTAAACTTAGTACATAATGTGGCAGGAGACATTACCTTACCAGGCATTAATCTTCCTACACAAACATTCTCAGAATGTTTAAAAATGGTCATGCTTATAAAAATATGGTATATATGCAGAATGCTGTAAAATGCAAAGGAAGTCTCTCTTCTAATTGTTTTCTGACTATTAATTATTTTGATATGGGAGCCTCCAAAATATCACCCTGATGTTTTTTAACACTGTACTAAAACACAACATTCTTTGCTATACCTTACATTAGACACTATTCTAGAACTGTCCTAGAACATACAATTACACATTTATATTTTTATTCTATTTAAGTTTGTTTACCTAGGTAAGACACTGATCTCTTTGGACCAATTCCAGTCTTAGCCTGGTGCTACAGATATACCAGTTAAAGAACAACAAAGTACCGTTACAAATTTACAAACATACAGTATAAACAGTGAGCAGACAAGTAACAGTCAAAAAGTGAGAAGATACTAAAAGGAAGAAAGACTATCTACACTGTATCGGATATACAATTTAAACAATAAACTGTAGTTCACAGAGGAGTAAATATGCACAAATATACAATATATGAAAACCAAATACGCACAAATATATAATATAGAAAGACCAAATCGTAAAAGTGCTATCAAAATCTAAAAATACTGCATTAGTGGATTCTGACAATATCCCTGGTTGCATCTTAAATAGCACGAAGCATGACTTAGCCTCTCCAACACTGTTTAACCTCGGCCTCCATACAGGTTAAATAACAAGTGAATAGAGAACAGCTACAGTCATTGTCTGCATAAGAGTGGACCTTCCACAGACCCACGTAATTACAGACCCATAAGTCTGACCAGCCTCATATGCAAAGCCATGGAAAGACTTATCATGGAACTAAACAATAAGGACATGGAGAACCTCCAAACATTTGACAAGTCTCAGTTTGGATTCATCATGGGCGGACATGCTTACTCAGTCTGGTGGACTTTCAGCACCAAAGCAATGGATGAAGGTAAAACAGTGCACACTTCATACCTTAGCCTGGGAAAAGTTTTTGATACAATCCTCCACCAGGCATAGTAGAAATGCTAAATAAACTTGGAAGAAACTCCTATATCACCCACTGGATTGCGAACTGTCTCACAGATGGATGCAGGAAATCAAAAGAGAAGTTACTGACACTAAGAGATCTGTCATTAGTGGAGTGCCCAGGTTTTTGTGCTGGGACCTTTCCTGTTTGGCATCTACTTCTCTGAAGTAAAAGCCAATGCCAAAGGGCTCTGACTGAGTAAGTCTGCAGATAACTGCCAACTAGGAGCAGTATTACTTAGCCATCCTGCAGAAAGGTTTGTCCAACATAAATAACTGATACTATAACGATGGTCTGAAACTAAATGCCAAAAAAAGCTTTATCATATCCTTTGGGAAATCATCTACCCCAAGGGACTACCATGCTGACAATATAACCCTAAGGTTGACCCAGTTGTTCAGGATATGGGAACTTATGTGGGCAGTGACCTAACCTTCAGTCAACATGTGCCTATTGTCACAACAAAATCCTTCTGTATTGCACAGCTTATAAACAAAGGGATTGTGTCCAGATCTAAGGATGTCACTGCCTCTATTTACTCAGCCCTCATTAGACCAATCATTGAATATAATGCCCCATTTGGCATGTATCTGTCTAGACATATGCAATGACTGGAACGCCCACAAAAATACCTTTCTAAAAGGATACAAGGCCTAAACAAGATGTCCTATATGGACTGACTCAAAACACTGTCACTATATTCAGTATACTACATAATACTAAAAGGTGACCTGTGAAAGGTGTAAAAGGCATTGTGTGACCAAATACTGATATATTTCCTGCACATTAGCAAGTGAAATGGCATCAGAAATACTCAATCTAGGGATCTAAACCTCTTCTGTAATAACAGAATGGTTTAGAGGGACAGGTATATCTCGTAGTGGATACTGCTGCTGTGGAACAGACTCCCCATCCACATGAAACAAAGTTCATCCCTGTCCATATCCAAGTGCAACTTGGACTTATGGATGGGAAACACAAAATGTATTCCATATGTTCCCCTTGTACTACTAATGGACAGAGGCAGCTCCTAAATAATGTATCCTATGCAAGGGTCTCTTCAAATTATTTATGGTATCATCCAAGTTACTCTTACTAGGGTAATATATAACTACTGACCTTGCGATGGGTAAGGCCAATCTAAAACCAAATGGGATAGGTTAAATTCAAGTACCAAAAAGGAAACTGGCTAAATTTAAAATGGCCTGAAAGGGCAGCTCTAGCCTAATACTTACCTATGAACATATGAACTTATAGACAGTATGCTGGAGTCCACAGAAGAGTAAGTCTGCCAAACTAGAAGGGGAGAATTTTCTAGGCTGTAACAAATTTTATATTGACGTGGCAGGGATTGTAGCATCTACATTGGCTCTGTATTACAAGATAGGCTTTTATGCTGAGGTCAGAAGATAGAACAGCCAGTAAGGTCTGTTAGGTGGCTGGGTAAAGACTGCCACAGCTGGGAGACTAAAAGGGAGAAGCTGAGTTTTATATATTTTAGTCTAGTTCTTGGTATTTGGTGAAAAAGTTCTACCTGGGATGGGAGGGGGTATGTGGTGGTGGTGAGGGAGATAGTGATTTGAGATGTGAGGGAGTATGTGGTGGTGAGGGCAACAGTGACCTGGGATGGGAGGGAGTATGTGGTGCTGGTGAGGGTGATAGTGATGACTTTTGCAGTGAGGGGTGCGTATGTGTTAAGAGAGTTTGATCAGAAGTGATGCATGGAGAAGGTTTGTTCTGTATCTGACAGCGAGTCAGCTCACTTTTGTAATGGTGAGACAATGATGCTCTGATCTGGGGAGATGCTAATTAAGTGGCAGACTTTGTTGGACAGACATTAAGGAGAAGCTGCAGCTATAAGTGTGAGACCACATTCAAGATGTGCAAAGACGGTGCCTTTTCCTATGGCCAAACATGCAGGAAAGATTATCTGTCCTAGAATAGGAGGTGGTTGATTTTGGCTCATTTAAGGGGTACTTGATTCAAGGAGTTAAATGCTCCTGCTCTAAAGTTGTTGGTTAGCCATTATTATAGGTTTATAGTTTAGTACTAGGCTAACTGCCCTAGCAAGCCATTTCAAGCCCAGCCAATTACCTCATGTGAGAATCAAACGCTGCACCTTGTGTTGGTAAGGTAAACACATTAACCATTTTGCCAACTTACCACTCTAGTGAGACAGGTAGGCACAATTTATCTGTTTTTATATTCCATGTTTCCTAAAAATATTCTACAGAAATTCTGTTACTTTGCATAACTGTACCTGCTCTTAGGGTTTGAATCCATGTTAGTTAAAATATCATGTGTAAATTCTCCCACTTGGCATAACTGCATGTGTTGGTAGGTGTGACTATCAAATCTATTTATGCCAACTTTTACTTGTACAAATTTATATGCATTTGTTATGTTATTTAGCTTTAGACAATACATTTTTGATTAGTGTTGATTTTTGTAATTTGTTGCACCGTCTTACATCAAATTATACAGTATGTTAAAGATATAAAGACAACCTAGCCCCAGTGCTGGGTCCTATGGTCTTCCCCTAATGGGGCTGCACTTCACCATTTCACCCTTGCCATGCTCTGTTTACAAAGGTTGTGTTTATGGAATCCCACAAAGGAAACTGAGTTTTAACAAACTATCTTTTACTCTAAAGATGGCAGCTGTGACACCTTGTCTTAATCGCACTCCACAAAAAACATATACTACTGAACAGCTTAAGAGGCAACATGGCAGAATACACTCAACTGAATCCCCCTCCCCACACACTGGTAAGTGTAAAAGAAACCTTCTTCCACATAAAATATATTTTAACCACACATCTGCCACCCCAAGCCAGGTGCAACATCTGTTGGCCATGAACTCACCGCTGACATGACCTGAATGTAGCTATTTCCACTGAGGGGATGGTAACACATTATCAACCTTACACACTCTCAAACACTTTTCCTTCTCGTATTTCATCTGAAGAAGTCCTGGTTTACTGACAGTCACATTTTCTTTCCCTTTTGAGCAGAACTCCACATTTGAGCTAGGTTTACAGGTAAAGAAACTTGACATTATATTTAATATCCAGCCAGTGGACTTATTTCTCAGACATTACCTCCACAGACTGCTAGGAGAGCTCTGGATCAAGTTTCCCTTTCCCAGTAGGAGGGACAGCCCCCCCCCCCCGTATGATTACAAACTTTGATTTTAACTAGACAATCTGGTTTTGATCTCTTACATTGCTCTATGCTCTGTCATACTGGTACCTCCAAGAAGGACTGATGTGGATATTCTACAAAAGGGCCTTACAGAAACAGATGCCTGGTGCCAGAGCCATGAGCTCAAGCTTAATGCCAAAAAATGTATAGTTATCCCCTTTGGAAAAAAACATGTACCCATGAATTACCACATAGGTGGCAGGACACTAAACATCGAAAGTGTGATGAGAGACTTAGGGACACAGGTGGACAGTGGTCTCACTTTCGATAACCACATTGCCACAACAGTCAGGAAATCCTTCTATGTGGCACACCTCATCACTAAGGGCTTTTCATCCAGAAAAAAGGAGGTCATTGTCCCACTGTACTCATCCCTCATTAGACCCATTATAGAGTATAATGCCCCGTTTGGTATGTTCCCCACAAGACATCTGCAACAGCTTGAAAGGCCACAGAAATACCTCACTAAAAGAATCACAGGCCTAAAGCAGATGCCATATACTGATTGTCTAAAAAAAACTCCAGCTATACTCTGTGGCATATCGTCTACTCAGAGGCGATCTCTGCTTAACATACAAGGCCATGTCAAACCCTGAGCTGTTGAACATGCTCCACTTAAAGAAATCCCAATCCCTCACAGCCACACGCTCCAGGGATCTAAACCTTGTCATCACAATGAACAGAACATGCTGGAGGGATAGGTTCCTGACCCAGAGACTCCCCATACTCTGGAATAGACTGCCCATACATATCAAGCAGAGCGCCTCGTTGGCCCTCTTCAAAAGGAACCTTGATGACTGGATGGGAGATAGGAAATTCACCCCGGGGATCATGTCAGTCACCCTGCTAGACAGGGGCCTGGAGAAGTAAATATTGTGGGAAGAAATATCCAGGGAATTATTATGGCTAGGCTTGCATAGGCCCTAGGGCCGATAGCCTAGTACCAACCTATGAACCTATGAAAGGTATCACCTGTGTCAATCAGTGTTAAACTTACACCCAGATGACACTTTACTGACATGGACAGACCAAAAGGAGACTGGCCATTGTTTTTCTCCACTGTCTTCCTTGCACACCCTGGGAGGTTCCCTTCCATCTGTGTGATACAGGAAGGCATTTACATTTTCAGATTACTGCAAAGACTTAAAGAAAACGTGTTTTAGACCTGACAGAGACTACTTTCAAGTGTGTTCAAGAGTTTATGTTTTTGTCTAGCCTTACAGCCCAATTAGTGTCTGAAAGTATTCTAGACTTGCCTGCAATCACAGTTAATAAACATTAAAAAATAAACACACAGATATATATATATATATATATATATATATATATATATATATATATATAAAATTAGGATTGCCTGTTTTGAGACAGCATGCAAAAATGATTTTTACACAGAAGATGGTAAACAGCCCTCTTGAGAAGGTTATGCCATAAAACGGTATTCAGAAGATGATAAACATCCTTCTTGAGGTTATGCCATAAAAAGGTATTCAGAAGATGGTAAACAGCCCTCTTGAGAAGGTTATGCCATAAAACGGTATTCAGAAGATGGTAAACAGCCTCTTGAGAAGGCTATGCCATAAAAAGGTACTCAGAAGTATTTACCACACAGAAGGTGGGAGACTGTGCATCACAGCCCCATTAGGAAGTTGTGTAAAAAATGATGCATGGAAGTATTTTTTCACACAGAATATGGCAAGTGCATATAATAATGTCTTTGAGGAGGCTTCAGGGTAAAAAAGTGTTGGTGACTTAATTTCACTTCTGCATTTAGAGAATGGAGAGAACTAGACAGTTGTTTAGCTTGCATCTCAGCTTGTCCATTGGATAGCACTCATACGCAGACTACGTTGGCAAAGAAGTTCCTGCTAGCAGTTGTATTTTATGTTTCTATTTCTAAAGTGTGTTGCATGTGTATAGCATGTGTAATATATATTATAAACATCTACATTAAAATGTGTTTTTTGCAGGGGGCAAGCTCCCCTGCACCCCCCATGTGGGGACTGCATACCTCACACCTCTGCTAGTTTAAATATTCCAACTTTGAAATTTCCCCATCTCCCTCAGCATCTCCCAGTCACTGCCCCCTAACACCTTGTGCCTGAGGGAGCTGCGCCTTTTATCCCACCCTAGTTATACCTTTATCTCCAATATGTGGCATCTTAGCTCTGTTCTGTATATGTCTAACATAAACAGGGCCATATTGCCCTTCCTTGCAGTTTACTACGGGTGCTGATTTCACAGAGGTGCTACACTACTTTGTTTTATGACACACTGTATATTTTAATACTGCTTTTTTTACTGTAATACCCTGGGCTATGGCTGAAAAACATCCTTTGGATCAGGCCACTCTTTCACCAAAAAAAAGGTAAATTAAATGAATAAATGAAGGTGCAAGAAAAAAACACATTTATAATTCATATGTAATTTTCCATAATTGTTATGCTGCACACTAGAGAGTTTTTGTCACTTCATTCCTTTTTATTGAAAGGTGGAAAAACCATACACTTCATGTTATTCTGTAAAATTTGGCATGGGGAATGCAATCTGCAGGTAAAGTGCGTTTTACTTATAATCATACCTCTCAACCTCTTAGAGTAAGAAATCTGGACAAAGCCCTAAAAAAAGTGGTACAAATAGGGACAATTTTGATATATTGCTCTTACAGACTTAGAAAGTTGATAGAATAACACGTTTTGCATTAGCATTAATTTTCTGAAGGGTATGAAGTCTAAAACTCTTCACTATCTCCTATCCTTCTCTGCATAGTTCTTTGGGACATCCAATGCAGACATGCTACAGTATTTTTCCAGGTCAGTTGCTCACAGCTTCACATTTCAGCTTGACAAATTCAAGTTGTCACTTACTTTTAATGTGATGCTCTGTTTAACCTTGCAATGGCTGTCCCAGGCATGCCGTAAAAACCTTGTAGATTTTTTTTTTTTTGGGTGGTGGCAGGAGTTTAATGAAACAAAATGATAAAATGAATCTAGCCGTTTTTTAAAGCTGGAACCATCAGGTAAGTTCACAAAACTTAACAGCACACCAGAGATGGTATTTCTTTTTAAACACAGGACTGCAGTTTTATTTCAGAGCTCATATGTTCCTAATCCCGAAGCACACACACCAGTGCCTACAAATGCAGTTATGAAGTAGCTCTCTTGGAAGCTCTTTACCTGGGTGAATTTTTATCTCATTCTTCAGGCAATAGTTTCTGCATATCTTGTTAGATACTCTCAAGGACAACATAAAGGTACGGTATTAATTTTCTTATGTGTTCCACAACTGAAGTTCACCTCCTTAGCCTTAACCCCAGTTAAGATTTTCCACAGAAAAGTGATCCTGATAAGCTTTTTGATGTGGGAAGTTACCAAGATAAATACAATCATTCACATGTTAATATCAACCATGATAGTTAGTGTGGGGGATTGGGGCACTGGGCAGTTGGGCTGCTGCTTCTTCTTGTCTTGGGTTTGATTCCCTTAGCCTCATTTTGCCTGATGTGTGGCTTTGGTTGTCACTTAACCAGACAACGCTCTACGGCAACTGGGGATATTGGGTAGGCTCCTAAATTTTCTCACAGAGCACTTGCTGAGTAGCTCCTCCTCCTAATACAGTCCAGCCCAAATTTTGACAGATGCCAATGTGAGCTGCTTCCATAGAGTGTTTTCTAATGGGTTTAAGAAAAGAGCACCGCACCATAAAAGCACAGTCACTTACATTACAGGTAGAACACACACATTCCACAAGAGAAAACATTTCAGGCTCAAATACGAGAGCATGGGGCTGTAAGGTAGACATATCATTATTATTAGTTCACGCCCACTGCCCTTTCCCAGTCTCCCAGGCTACTACCTGCTCTCTTAACTAGCGACCACAAAATATTGTTTCAAATAAAGAATGGTGACTATCCAATGTAGATTCCTGAAAAAGTTTGTTGAAAAAGCAGGGGTGGGATACTTCAAGACGATGGGGGAGACTCAGCAGTGTTGGGGGTATGTTACAGCTGTTTGCTACACTAATGGGCAGACTAGATGTACTGATAGTTACTGAATATTTCTGTGACAGCCTGAGAAGTAACATGAAGAGGAGTGTTTACATTTTCATTGTTTCTTTATGCAAATGCTTCTGTTGATGGATAATGGGGAGACGGATTCATTCAGGACTTCAGACTGTGGTGAGGGCACCAAGCAGATTGGCGGTCTGGGAAAATGAGCAGGAGACAATTTGTAGTAATGGATGTTTACCCAAGAGTAATACTGGTTTACTGGGTAGGCACTCGGTATTACACACATATGGAAAACAATGGGTGGGAAAGTAAATAGCTTACACAACACACAATAGCAATGAATGAGGAGAGGGAGGGATTTTGTAAGTCAGAGTACCACAAGGGATGGAAGCCAGAGACATAACATTTTAAAACTACAAAAGCAAAAGGGTGGGAGAACTGAGGAAAATTTCAAACTGCAAGACACAGACTAGCTAGAGAGAGATCTAATCAAATAAAGTCAATGTTGGAGCTGTAATCTTATGACTCTGAGCTTCAAGTCAATTGCCCCAGGTAGGTTAGAAATTCAGAAACTTTAGCTAAACGTCTCAGTGGGGGCTGGGGCAGACACAAAGAAGAAGGGAAAAACAGCAGCAAAGTAAACAGAAAGGCACTGGAATGCAACTTCACACAGGCAAATGATAACCAGAACATAAGACTCTAGCAGCAAAACTATAATATAAACAGCTGTAAAAGCTCTGAAGCACCAATCCTGGATAAGAATTCACAACACTGCCACTACTGCAATCCTATTATAGGGTAGGGCAGCAGCCTATGCAGGAATTTACCAATAACACTGTTTATGGAAAAATGTAGTGATAAATGACTAAATGAGGCACAGACTTTACAGTAATTCATAATTCTACCGCAACTGTGAATAAACTACAAGACCAAGGCCCCAAGCAGGGTTGAAAATTAAAACAGCTATCTTTTACAACTAATTATGCTTATGGAGACGGTAGTGCAGTATAATGTATAAATGATGCTAAGACCTTGCAGTAATACACAATTTTCCCAGAACTGTAAATGACTCTACAAGACTAAGGTACCAGAGCAAACTAAAAAATCCAAAATGATAACTTTTTTTGACAGAAACATGGAAAAATGCAAAAAGTACAAAAAAGGTATTACAAAATACAAAAAAGTATTATCACACAGGTAATTTTAAGTGCAGATTTTAAATAAAAGTTTTTTTCTTTCCTTTTGACGGAAGCTTATTTCTCACACTTCAGAGCTTTCTATGTCTCTCATGGGGGGACTTTAATTATCCCTTCTATAAACTGAGAATACTACACAAGCCCATGTTTGCAGACATAGAGATTCCTAGACTTTGTAAACACAAATACCCTGGAGCAGTTAGTTCATACACCTACTACAGGTATAAATGTGCCATGTCCTCTCTGGTAAGGCCAGACCAAAAGGTCATCTCCTTTGAAATAAGAATCAGTTCTACAACCCTATCAAGCCCTGAAAAAGTTAGAAGCCACTACAAACAAACTACCTTTTATTTACTAAGTAATAACCTGTCAAAATTTTAAGCCCCTCCAAATCTTGGCAACACCACAGCCTGTGGGGAATTATTGACAGAAGCTCTGTACAACCATATCAATGACCGTATAAAGGCTGCTATACCTACCAGAAGTAAGCACAAAACTAACTCAATACAAACCACCCTGGTGGAATCCAAAATGAAACAGGTTGTACAACAGTGGAAAAAAGTCATGGATAAAATTAGGAAGTGTAACACCAAAAAAGATAAAAACACTAATCAAACTGACTAGACAACTAATGACTAATTAAGTCCAACAAAGCAAATTTTGAGGTAAAGATAGTGTTCTAGGCCAAGGGCAACCATGAGTTCATCTTTAGCTATATCCAAAACTTCAAAGGCAGCACAAAACAGTGTGCCAAACTTTTGGTAAAGGGAGACACATTTACAGAAGCAGGAGATATAGCAAATCGGCTGGCTGACAAATTCAGCTCCAGATTTACTCCCATTTTACCATCAGCCACCCCCAGGAAATACCAACTAACATTACCCCTACAACTATCAGTAGGGTGCAGGCAGGTCTTAGATTAAAGACAAGAATACAGCTTCAATGTACCCCAACAGTATCAGAGGGTGCCTTCAAAATAGTCTGAAATATGACCTACCAAGGCCACTGAGGTCACTATTCAACCATATGCTCTGTAAAGGCTTCATGCCCCACAAATGGAGGGCTGCAACTCTCATCCCTCTGCAAAAGGGTGTACAATCAATGGATCCCGGGAACAACAGACCCATTAGTCTGACTAGTCTCATATTCAAAGCAATGGAAAGAATTATCATAGAAATGATTAACAATGCCATAGGAAAAGTACAGTTACCATAAATGTAGATGTTCGAGTGTATTCACTGTTGCAGTCATCACATTTGGGTTATCTGCTTGCAGTAGCCCTCAGTCAGCCTGATTAACAAAGTCTTGGGTCCTGCATCGGTTGCTGTCTCTTCTTCCATGACGTCAGGTCGTCAGGGGTATAAAAACATGCAGCCGACACCATTACATCAGTTTTTCTTGCTCCAGATGTCGGGTGCCCCCCTAATGGGAAGCAATTAAATCTATAAATATACAAAGTTATACCTCCAACAAAAAAGCAAATGCACCAAAAAGCTTTTAAGCATAGTAAAGGAGAGTAGGGGTATAGCCAAAAGAAGTAAGGGGGCTGGAGGGAGGGTAACCAGGACTGCAACAGTGAATACACTCAAACATCTACATTTACGGTAAGTGTACACAACTGTACTATGTTCTTCATGTTTCACTGTTGCAGTCATCACATTTGGGTAGATTCCCAAAGCTAAGGATGGGAGGAGGAATTTAGATAGCATTAGGACCAGCAATAAGGCCCTGCAAGACTACAGTGGCAAAGCCAGCTCTGGATTTAGAGAAAATTGGCAGATGGTAATGCTTGGTGAAAGTATGTACAGAACTCCAGGTAGCAGCTTCTAGGATGTCCCTGGTAGGGACGCCTCAGAAAGGCTGTAAAGGTAGATGCAGCCCTGGTTGAGTGAGGTCTGATCCCCTGTGGAATAGATTTTCCATGGTGCATATATCAGAAATAAATGCAATGGCCTATCCATTTAGAAATAGTTTGCTTTGAAATAGCCTTCCCCTCTGCCCCTGCAGCAAATGCCACCAGCAGCTTAGATTTCCTTTGAGGTTTAGTCCTGTCCAAGTAGAATCTAAGTTGTCTGTGCACATCTAAGTAGTGCAGTATCCGTTCCCCTTTGTTCTGTGGATTAGGAAAGAAGGTTGGCAGATGAATGGACTGATTAAGGGCCACACTGGATACCACCTTGGGCATGAAAGAGGGATTGGTCCTGAGGGACACCCTGTCCGCATGAAAGATGATGAAAGGCTCCACTGCCATAAGGGCTTGTAATTCAGATACTCTTCTTGCTGAAGTGATTGCTAAAAGGAAAGCTGTTTTCCAAGAAAGGAATTTTAAATATGCAGTAGCAGCTGGCTCAAAAGGAGGAAGAGTGAGTTTCTCCAATACAAAGTTAAGGTCCCAGGCTTGGGTTGTAGCTCTCCTGGGTGGTCTTAAAATTTTTGGCCCCTCTGAGGAACTGCTTGAGCAGTGGATGAGAGAAGAAGGGAGGTTCTGTGTTATAATGAGCTGAAATGGCTGAAGCATGACTTCTGATGGAGGAGAAAGACAGGCCCTTGTGAAGCATCTCAGTTAAGTATTGTAAAATCTGAGGTAAATTGGGCATGCTGTGTTCATCCCTTGAGATTGGTTCCAGGCACAGAATCTTTTCCATTTTTCTGCATAAGATTTCCTAGTACTAGGCCTCCTTGCATCTAAAATAATATCCATCACTGGTTTACTGAGGGATGGTAAAGAAGAGATTAGGTTATTAGCCAGGCTGCAAGGTTCAGTGTTTGAAGCTGAGGGTGCAGAAATTGGTTCTCCTGCTGAGACAGCAGGGAAGGAGTCTGAGGCAGGTGCCATGGAAATAACCATGACACATTGCGCAGAAGGGAGTACCAGTGTTGGCATGGCCAGTCTGGTGCAATCAAAATCATCCTTGGTTTGTCTTGTTTGATCTTTAGTAGTACTTTGGAGAGCAGAGGCAGAGGAGGAAAGGCATAAACTGATAGGGTTTTCCAGCTGAAGGACAGAGCATCCACTTTCCAGGCTTGTTTGTGCAGAGTCCTTGTGCAAAATTTGTCCAACTGATAGTTCTGGGGGGAGGCAAACAAGTCTATATCTGGGCTCCCCCATTTGCTTGTCAACATGTTGAAAATCCTTGGTTCCAGTTTCCACTCATGTGGGTCCATGAGGTTTCTGCTTAGTCTGTCTGCCAGTGTATTTAGTTTTCCTGGTAGGAATTGAGCTTGTAGATGCACTTGGTAGCTCAAGGCTGTGTTCCACAATGCCATGGGTAGTCTGCAGAGGGTGTAAGAATGTGCACCCCCCTGCTTGTTTATATACCACATAACAGTGGTGTTCTCCGTCTTTACCACTAATTGTCCTGGAAGAATGTGGTCCTTGAAGGCTGTCAGAGCATTCTGTACAGCTAACATTTCTTTTTGACTGATATGCAGGTGCATTTGACTTGGGTTCCATTTGCCCTGAATGCACTTCTCTGCCAGATGATCACCCCCCCCATGCATAGTCTGATGCATCTGTTGTTAGGGTTTGGGCGGCAGGGGGTAGTGTGAATGGTAGTCTTTTGTTCTGGTGGCAGGCCTCTGCCCACCAAAGGAACTCTAGGCGTAGGCAACGTATGATAGGAATCATTGCTTCTAGATCCTGAGAATGTTGACACCATAGGCTTTTTAGATACCATTGTAGTTTCCTCATATGCAGTCTTGCATATGGAATTAGAAGAATGCAGGAGGCCATAAACCCCAAGGCTTGTAGTACTTGCCTTGCAGATAGCAGGGTTTTTGTGACCACTTGTTTGAAGTAGGTTGTCAAATGAATTTGTTTCTCTGGCGTGAGGAAAGCCATCTGAGAAGTTGTATTCAAGCTTGCTCCCAGGAATATAATTTGTTGACTGGGTACCAGGTGTGATTTCTTTTCATTTATGGTGTACCCCAGACAAGTTAGCACCCTTTGTACAAAGGCCAGATGATTCAAAAGTATGTCCTGGCTTTCTGCTAGAATTAGACAATCGTCCAGGTATGGGTATATGTGAATATTTGTTTGCCTGCAAAATGCAATGACTGGAGCTAGGCACTTTGTGAATACCCTGGGCACAGTAGATAAGCCAAAGGGCAGTGCAGAGAACTGATAGTGCGTGTAGCCTGCTTTGAAGCGTAGGTATCTTTTGCAAGATTCCCTGATTGGGATGTGCAGGTATGCTTCCTTTAAATCTAGTATTGCCAACCAGGCATCTTTGCCTAGCACAGGAAGCAACTTGTGAAGAGTCAGCATCTTGAATTTTGGAATCATCAAAAAGGAGTTTAGAGTAGACAGGTCCAGGATAGGATGCCATGAATTGTCTTTTCTGCGTGCCAGGAAAAGTAGAAACCTTATCCCTTTTCCTCTTCTGGTACCAACTGAATAGCCCCTATGCTTAAGAGAGAAAGTACTTGCATTTGGGCCTCTGCCCACTGATTTGGGGGTAGATATGGCCACCCGCTTGGTTTTGGTAATGTGTGGAAGTGAAATCTGTATCCTTGGGACACTATATTTAAAACCCATTTGTCCTGGGTAATGAGTTCCCAGTTCTTTGCATTAAGAGCAATCTTTCCCCCAAAGGGGCAGTCAGTTGAGAAGTGCTTGGAAGTTTTAAAAAGACGTCATTGAGACAGTTTACCATAGGGGGTAGTTTTATTACTCCCAGATTTGGAAGTGGAGGCCCCCCACTGCTTAGTCTTGTGCGTCCCCTGGGACTGAAGCATGGGTGCTCTGCTGGATCTGGGTTTGGACTGAGAAGGCCTGGAAGAGGCAGGAAAGGACCAGTTCTTGGAAGGCCAATGCCTACTAAACCTTGGAGGTTGTACTTGTAAGAAATCTTTAACAGTTTGCATAGATTTAGCTTTTTCCTCCATCTTTTTAAGAACTTCTTCTGCCTTGTTGCCAAACAGGCGGTCCTGATTTAAGGGAGCATCCAGTAATTTTGCTTTAACATGATCTGGCAAGGATTGCTGCTTAAGCCAAGCATACCTTCCAAGTACAGACGCAGTTACAGCAGCCCTGCAAGATGCCTCTAGTGAATCAAAACCACATTGCAAAGTATGTTTTCCAACTTGTTCAGCTGAATGCAGTAAATCCTGTAAATCCTTATTTTCAGCACAATCAGGAATCAACATAATTTTCTGTTTAAGCAATCCAATAATATGTTGCTGATACTTTAACATATGAAAATGGCAGTTTAAGGCCCTAATGGCCAAAGTTGAAGAAGTGTATACCTTCTTTCCCCATCTATCCAGCGCCCTGCAGTCTCTATCAGAGGAGGTAGGATTTTTGTCAGTAGTAGCTTTAATGCCCTTGGGTCCCTGTGAAATGGTCTCAGGATCCTCTGTAGGATTTTTGAAAAGGAACTTGTGAGAGTCAGGGACCCTGTAATATCTTTCCAGGTTTTCTGGGAGTAGGAGGTAAAGAGTCTGGGGCCAAGCTAGATTCCGAAAAGGCATCATCAACAATGTCTAGTACAGGAGGTATGGCTAAAGGACTGTGCTGGGGCAGGAGTAAAAATCCCTAAGCCTCTTTTTAGAATCAGAGAAATCCTGACTTTCCCAATGAAAATGCTCCATGAGGGTATGCAAGGTTTCACCAAAAGAGAAATCCTCTGGGTGGGGGGATGCAGAGGGAATAGAGTCCTCAGCATCAGAATCCTCATAGGTAGATAAGTGTAAATACTGGTCATCAGAAGAAACAGAAAATTCAGAGTCCTGGTCAGAAGTATCATAAGCAAACTCAGTCCTAGGTCTCTTAGAGGGGGAAGGTTGGCTTCCCCTGATTAAAGTAATAAGGTCTTCAGCCACTTTTATCATTTGTTTTTTAGGCATAGAGGCTTGACCATGCGATCTCTAGGCATGGTTTGAGTTTTAGGCCTTGAAGAAGAAAATGGCGTCAGTTTAATACGCAGGTCAGTAGGCCTGAATACACCCTCAGAAGCCAGTGCCTGCACAGCAGCTCTGGACCCATCCAGGGTAGACACATCCACAGGTTCCACAGTTGAAACATCTCGTGGCATACCGGACTCCGAATGGGTCTCAGTAGAGGCCTGCGAATCTGAAGTAGCGGGTATCAGGGGCTGTGAAAGCACCTCACTGAGTACTGGCGAACTGGCGACTGGCTTAGGAGAAGCATCGTCGTCAGCTTTGGACCTAGGTGGCCTGTCTCTATCTTTATTTTTGCGTTTTTTTCAGAATGTCGGTAGTCGGATGGCTTACTGAAGGCATATCAGGATAATTGAACTGAGCACCAAAATATTTAGAAGCGAAAATATACCAATGATGGATAGTTCGTGTTTTAAATAAGGCACAAAACCGACAGCGAGGTATGTCGTGGTCAGGGCCTAGGCAAGGAATACAGTATGAATGAAAATCTTTATGAGGTATTTGCTTTCCACAAGAAATGCAATTATTTACTTTTACTGACATCGGTTTAGAGCAAGAAAAAGTTTCCCCAACGGGGTACTTAGCTTTTAGTTGAAGGCTTCAGTTCTGAAACTTGAAAACGAAAATTTCAAGAGTCGGCCGACTGGCACTTGCGAACTGCTTCTGCTTCGAGCACCACACGGCAAGAAAGACTGATGTAATGGCGTTGGCTGCATGTTTTATACCCCTGACAACCTGACATGGAAGAAGAGACAGCAACCGACGCAGGACCCAAGACTTTGTTAATCAGGCCGACTGAGGGCTACTGCAAGCAGATAACCCAAATGTGATGACTGCAACAGTGAAACACGAATAACCTCTTTCAGATATTGGATCCCAACTCCTTTGGTTTTGTCAAAGGCAGGTCATGCCTACTGAACCTGTTGGACTTCTCTGAGAAGGTCACCAAGGCAATGGATGAGGGCAAAATGGTGCACATTGCATACTTGTACTAGCTAAGGCAATTGATAGAATACGCCACTCAGGTATTATCAGTAAATTCATAAAATTAGGCACAAACACCTATGTAACTTCCTGGATAGCCAAGCTGGCTTACAGATAGGATCCAGGAAGTTAGGATTGGACAGACCACCTCCACAAAAAGGCTGGCAATCAGTGGAGTCCCCCAGGGCTCTGTGTTGGGTATGCACCTATTTAGCATCTATTTTTTGTAAGAAAAAGGCAACATCAAGGGCCTCTGGCTTACCAAGTTTGCAGATGATTGCAAGTTAGGGGCAATCTTAGCACCCTCCCCCCCACAGTACTAACATGTTACAGGAAGGTCTAACACTGACAGATGACTAGTGCCAAAGCTATAGCTTAAAACTCAATGCCAAGAAATGCATAATTTTAGCTTTTGGGAAGTTGACCACCAAGGGGAAACTACCTCATTAATAAAACACCCCTAAAAGTAGATACAGTAGTCAGGGATTTGGGGACTCATATAGACAGTAACCTGTCTTCTGACCAACATGTGTCTAAGGTAATAAAAAAAACATTCTCTTGTCACTCAACTTATAAGAGCATGGTATCTAGGTTCTGGGAAGTGTTATGCCATGTACTGACCCCTCAAACACGTCATTGAGTATAATGCCACATTCAGTATGTATCTGACCAGGCTCATAAAACAGATGGAACATCCACAGAGGTTCATAAAAAGAATACAGGGCATAAACACAATGTCCTGCACAGATCACCTCAAAGCCCTGTCTTTATACTCTGTTTCCTACAGACTGCTGACAGCGATTTATGTCTGGCATACAAGGCTTCATTGGATCCTGCTCTGATGGACCTTTTGCATATCTGCAAAATGCACAGCACTAGAACTACTATATCTAAGGATTTAAACGTTGTTTGCAACTTAAATAGGACAAGTTGGAGGAACAGGTATTAAATCTCAGAGAATCCATCATCTCTTGAATAGAATTCCCATTCATGTGATGCAGAGCCCTTCCCTAACCCTATTCAAGTGCGACCTGGACTATCAGATGGGAAATCAGAAATTCTCCCATTCACCTGATACTTGTATCTCTGATGGACAGAGACAGCTGTTAGATCATGCCCTAACTAAAATACACCCCTTAAAATAACCTCTAAGGTACAATAGCTTGTGGGGTACATTTGGGTAGTATGTATCCACGTTAGCCTAATAGACCCCTATGAACCTTTAGTAATGCCCTTACTGTTCTCTTCAGTCTAAACACATGTTCCACCTTGCTGTGATTCTTTTTCAGTACACGTTCCACCCTGCTGTGATTCATAGATGTCATAGATTAGATTAATATTAAGCTAGCTAACTGTTCTTTTAACCATTTAGCCTATAGCCAATTATCTCTTGTGAGACTCAAACCCTGCACCTTGTGTTTGTAAAGCAAACACCTTAACCATTAGGCCACCCTTCTTTTTCAGTACACATGTTCCATTATGCTGTGATTCATTTTCAGTAGACAAATCCCATAATCCTTTGATTCTTCCTCATTTGGGTACATGTCTTCCAATGGTTCTGTGATTATAGCATTGTTAGTGGTGCAACAGGTTGCTGGCACTGCAGTGCAACATAAGGTGGTGATGCATTCCTGAGTGTGCCGTCCTTTGGATGAGATGTTAAACTGATGCCTAATCTTGAGTTGTTGGTAGCTGAAGTGGATGACAAACATCCCATGGCATTACATCAAAAGGAGTAGGAAAAGTTCTTGCATTCCCTGGCCAAATTTTCCATAGTCATATAAAATACCACCTTGGGTGTCCCCTGAAAACAGGCCTCTAGCGTAGTGGGACTAACCTGGTCGACAAAGGATAGATAGATACATACATACATACATAAATGGTTTATATCTCACATTCCTATGGTGTGGAGTTCAATCCTGATCTTTGACCTCTGTTTACATAGAGACCATTGAGCCATGTTGGCTTTTTCTGGGTACTCTGGGTTTCTCTCACCTCCTAAAACATGCTGGTTTATTGATTGCTACAAATTCAACATATAATGGACTTGCACTTGTTTTTACGCATAGGCAGTGCCTGAAAATGGTCTAAAAAGGAGTGTTTTACTTATTAAATAAATAAATTATTTAATCAAATAAATTAATTAACTTAAAGATGCATGAAAAGATGACCTGAAGAAAAGACACTTGCAAATACACCCGAGGTGCACAGTAAGAACTCTCATCTCTTTCAGCTGTCAAGGTTACTTGCTGCAAGAAGATATTCAAGGCCAGTAGTTGGAAGTCTAATTACACTGAAATAGCCTCTTCAGGTTAACACTTTTACTTTTTTGTTATTTAATTACTATGGATGGTTCATTTAATTTAAGCAAAAGTCACGACTCAGGAAATTACTTTGCCCGTGAAGAATAACATAGTTCAAGATAATGCGGCAGTTTAATTATGCAGTTACCTATACCTTTTTTAAAAGAACAAAATTGTGCAATACACTAATATGTGGATATTTTTTTGACTGTGGAATCATTTAGTGTTGCTTTAGTGCTATAATCGGTCTACAAATCCACTACCTGAGGCGCTTTTCTTTGGCACTCTTCAAAATACATAATTTTGAAATCCACTGCTAATATTTAAATAGCTGTTACTAGTTTCTGTTTGCTTCATTTTCTGCTTCTTCCTAAATCTGTAGCAAAAAAGAATGAAGTACATACTGAGTCAAGCAAGCAGGTCAAAGTCACAGAGAAAGTGAACAGATGTGACTGGAACCACTATGCATTGTAGAGATAACTGCATTAATCTAACAATTAAACCAGACTGCCTTTCAGAAGTCTGTAGGAAAAAGAATCACGCCCAGCTCATTTCTAGCTGCATGTTGCAATAAAATGCAAAATGAGGTCAAAGTTTTGAAAACGTCACTTGGGGAGGCAGTAGTCACAGTCCAAAGGTCTGCAATAGATGGGCCTTAGATGGGTGAACATCGGTGGGGGGGGACAAGGGAAATTAAACAGTATATGAATATGAATTCCAGGACTGGGGGTGGGTGAGATGAATCACATCAGGGTGAACTGTGTGGGCTTAGGCCAAAGTATTCTCAGAGTACCATGTTTGGGAAGTCAGAAGACTGCATTTAATAAAAGCAATGCAATAAGGCTAGCAAAAGGCCTTCCACATATGCAAATGATATGACATCAGCTTTGTGAAGTAACTTTGAGAATTAAGAGATTAAATTAAAAAGCAAAAAAGGAATTCATTTGTTTGTGGAAAATGTGTAATCCCAAATCTGCTGCTCATCTAGCGTAGAAATTGCCATTTATGGAAACTCAGTTTTCTGTGCAGTCACAAGGTAAAGGAGATGCCTACCGTAGTAGGCCAAAAGTCAGTTAGAATGAAATGCATTCCGTGCATTAGGTGGGAATTTCTACAACTAAAGCAAATTAAATACAGTCAGAACACAAAGCATGTATGCATAAATTACACATTTTCCAAGGAGCAGGCAGATTTGGTGAGTAGGAATAGTAATGTCCGTCACACATAAGGATTGTTTGCATTTTATGTCACCTTTGTGGTAGAAACTATAAAATTTGCTGCCCTGAATGCAGTTACTTAACGATATCTGTTGCATGCTGCTATGTGCCCTTGGACTGTATACTAATACTGCCCTATGTAGTGCATTTTATTGAATGCATTTACATCCTTCACGTCTATATGTACTGCCTAAGGGTCAGGCCATAAATGGAAAGGTCCACTGCTCCAACCTACTCATTCATTTAACAAACAAATGAGGTAATTATTTTGACCATGCTTTAAATTCTATTTCCTTGTTATAATCTGTCCTTAGGACCTTGCCTTAAGGGCTGACCTTGTATTAACTTTGCAATGCTTTACATATGATAAGTAGTGAAGCAATTTTACTGAAGGACAATGGAGTATGTACACTTTCTTTGCTCCATCGATCTTGAGAGACATAATTATGAGCACATGAACTATGTCAGGAAAGAACCTACTTGAATCTGTATGGTCTGTGCTACGTTCTTTAAAAAAATTCACTTGACTGTGTTATTACATGTCCTTATGTAGCAAAGACATATCAGAACAGTTTGTACTAAGACATTAAATGCCCAATTAAAGCAAAAATACTACTACTGGCGTGCTGGGTTAGGCATGAGAGTTAACATTGTTAGCGGGGATTGTGCACTTGGACTACTGCTTAACTATCCTGTGCAATTTGCCAAGATTAATTACTGATGTCATAGTGTGGGAGGTTTGCCAAGCCAAGAGGAAATCTTCTAGTCTGATTGCAGGAAATGGAAATCAGCAGCAGCTGGGAAACGTGTTTACTTCTAAAGCAGATTCTGACTGGATAAAACATCTGACGAGTTTATTATTTTTAAATGGAGTGACTTGAAGCATTAGATGTTATTAGTGTAGCCTAAGGAAGCCCTAACAATTACACTATGTATAAGTCATAATACTGCAACACAGAATGTGATGGCACATAAAATCATTTAGTTTGCCTGGTCTGATAGTTTTTTTCTGTGTAAGAAACAAGCGGCAGATTCACACTTGCTTATAACCCTCTTCATCTGTTATGTCACGAGAACTGTTTTATGTCTACCCCATAAACTGCTGATCTCCGTACAGTAATGACCTCACAGCTTCCTCAGGAAGACTATTTCGTGTAGTTACAATTTTATGTTTTTAAAAATATGCTTCATTGTTTTAATATTTTATTTGTCAACCGGTAAACCCATTAGTCACATGGGCAATCTGGGAGCACTGTCTGATTAGGTGACTTGCTGAGATTCACACGGTTTGCAAGGTGAAACTGAAAGGATCAAACCAATTGTAGCCTTACCCCCCTAAGTTAAAACAACAGTAAATATGTTAATATATCTGCTAAATGAGAGCTCTTCATCGCTTAATCTGCACAGTGTCTTGGTTAGCTCTCTCTTTATCACTTTATGCATGTCTCATGCCTTTTTTCCTTGTTTGTGGCTTTACACTACCTTCAGTTTGAGAAGATCTGGGATACACTCATTTGTTCTGTGAAGAAGTGTGCCCTCATGTCAGTTCTGGATTTGTTTTTCTTTAACTGCTATTTAAGCCCCTCCCATCCTGTCTTCTTTGCTCTAACCTTCTTCTCATTGGTTGATGACTCTGCATCTATAGCACACCACATCTCCTTATCTCCTACTGTGTGACACAGGTCTTGTCCTCTCTGCTGTTATGTCCTCCCCTGTCAAGTATTGAACCCAGCACCCTGTCAACTACAGCAGAGTGCATTAGCCCACTAGGCCACTCAGCTGTAAAAAATTCAGTCCTACTAACTCTCAAACCCAAGAACCTGCCCATTACAGCATAGTGCATTAGCCCACTAGGCCACTCCTCTACCATTTTTTCATTCTGATTGCCCTTTCAACAATCTCCAGAATGCTTTCCATTAACTTAAAGTGCATTGTAACATAGAGCCAATGGAATGGGACCAGACTGGATCGTGGTCAAATGGGCCTTAGGTGGGGCAATGGATCACCCATGCCACTATAGCCCCCACCTCAGCAGCCCCTCCGATAGCCATTTCAGTGTCTCATTACTTGGGTATTTCTCCCCAGTTACCATAAACAATGTTCAAACCTGTCGATGTACATACATTTTCTTCTTTACTTCTACAGTGATTTACAGATATTTGGAATTAATTTAAAACTTTTATTTCAAATTTTATAACACAAACATTGATAACCATTTGATAAACAAACAATGCAGTCTCACAGTGAAAACAGACTTAACATGAACAGCAAGCTTCCTTGCCCTTGAAACTCACATTCATCGAAACAGCATTGAAACCCACATTCAAAGAAAATGCATTAGGCCAGTGGCAGATTAAGTTTACCTTTGAGCTTTTTGCAAACCATAGGCTCCTTGCACACATTTCTAGGACCATGCATGTTTTTTTTTATTCACTTCCTGATTGTAGTACATTACATTCCTTGTATAATACAGCATGGTTTGTTAGAATGTGTTTTAAATTTCTAGCATTGAACATTTTTCCAGAAAGCAATGAAACAAAATATATAAACCAATAATGACAAAACTATCCATTTCATTACATTTCAACAATAAAAGGCCACTCAAACTTCTGTCATTACAATCCACCAATATCAGTCAATATGCACAATCTCTGCAGAAATAAAAGTCATCTGAATAATCACACATTAAAGAGATCTGTAACTGATGAAGAGGTTGCTACTGGCAAACAACTTTAAATTTCATTGTTTCATCTACAAATTCAGTGCCTGCTGAACTTGAAGAATTGCCTATGTTAACATTTAAAAAAAAATGGTAAGCTGGTAATATTACAATAAGGAATGACTGACAAACCGACAAGAAGTTCAGTTAGTTACTAGGCATCTCTGCCAAAGGAGGACACAGGAGTGCAACCCCCCCCCCCCCAAAGGGCACTGTAGTATTGGCAATCTACACAAGATGTGGAAGCAGAACCCACAGCTTTATGTACCCAAGGCAGGTATGCTACCTGCTGTGCTACTAACTCTGTTTTCAAATTCTATAGCACAATCACTGACTGACATTTGCTAAACAAAATAGTTGCACATTGAAAAACAGACTTAGCATGAGCAACAGTAAAATTCTCTTCCCTTGAAACTCACAATTTCTTGAATATGCACTGAAACTCAAAGAAACTGCACTGAAACTCATTTCTTTGAGCAGTCTGGTATTTGCTGTACATGATTCAGGGTCTTCTTTCCACTGTAACTCACAATTCCTTCAGCAGTTTAGTAGATTGTTTAGAGGATTCAGGCTCTTGTTTCCTACAAAGTTAACCCTGGTAGGGAAGGGAAGATGGGATTGTGGTGGGTTTGGAGAGAGGGAGGTGAAGTGCTGAACATAGTCACAACTGCTCCCTGGATGGGACTGGGTCTTTAGACCCCTTGGTCTGGGATGCTGATTGGTTTGCCACTTTCTTTGAAAATTAGACCATTTCCAACTGGGTGTTTTACATTTTTTCTTGATTAGATGGAAATAGTCAGGATTTACTGGGATAGTACCTGTTGTGTCTACGGGTAGAGGAAAGGTAGAATTCTTTACCAGAGTTCATTTTTTTCCTCTTTTTTGCCCAATTTCTTAAATGCCTTCACTCCTTGGAGTCCAAACAGATACTTCATATCCAGTGATGCATCTTCTGCTTTAAAATGGTCTGACAGGGGCTGAGTCCTCAGCCAGGCATTTCTCCTTGTCACTGATCTCATGGCAGCCACCCTGCATAATGCATTCAAAGCACCACAGTCAGATTTTAGTGAGTGTCTGGACACCTGTAGGCCTATGCTGCACCATTCCTGGATGTCCCTCTAGACCCTCTTATCCCGTATCCTATCTGCCTTAGTTGTTATGTTTTCCTACACTGACTCAAGGTATATGAGCATATGGAACTGGCAGTTAAGAGCTCTCATGGCCAGGGTGGCAGAGGTGTATTTCTTGACAAATTGGTCAATGATGCTACTCACCTTATCATTTGGCAAGGAATTCTTGGATGCTTGCCCAGATGATCCCTTGGAGGATTCCTAGACACCACAGCAGTATCCACCTCTGGGATCTTATAGATATGTTTGTAGGATTCAATCACTCTATAGAAGTGATCAGGCTTCCTGGGTGCATAGGAATGTGAACTGGGCTGCAATGACATGTTAGAAAACACATCATCCAAGACTTTGTGGCCTGGAGGTATAACCAGTGGTTTAGGGGCAAAGAGGTTCAGTAACTTTCAGTATTTGTTTTGGGCCTAGGAGAATTCCCTAGACTCTGAATTGAAGGACTCCTTCATCCCACAAAGAGTATCCCAAAGGATAAGTCCTCAAATGACCAAAACAAAAACAGTACTAAAAAAGTATACGATAAAAAATTACAGCACAGAAAAATATGTTCTGCTTGATTTATTAAACATTTAGCACTTTTTCCCAGCATATAGCAAGGCTTCATCAGAGTTGTTAGAACCACAATACAAAATGCCTTAAATACCCAACATCATTACCATCTACCATCCAAAATACAAAGTTAATTAAACAATGAACTGCCAATCAATAAAACAGTCAATAAAATAATCAGTACAACCATCCATCCCACAACAGAGATATTTAGAGTATCTACAAAATCTCCCCTAAAAAAATACAAACAAAATGTGTATTTGAATACAGAAAAATTGTTTTAGACTATTTCTGCTCGGATTTTTAGAATGCCAGTAATGTAACAGTGATCACTGATACCTGGTCTGTTTGTAGTGTCCGGTCTCAATTGCCATAGTGTCTCTCTGTATTCCATGACACTTTCACTATCACCCCCCCTCTCTCATTCATGGGAACCCTATCAATAATGAAAAATAAGATCCTTTTGAAATCAATACATTCTGTAGCGTGCCTAAATAAAGCATTTGAAAGCTTCTTGTTCTTAACTTCATTGACATGCTCCCCAATACGATCCTTTAGTTTTCTCACAGTTTTTCCTATATAGAAGGCTTGATGTGATATACACAAAGAAAGGTAAACCACCAGTTTAGTGTTACAATTGCATTTTCCAGGGCAACTAATAGTTCAACTGAAGTTATTCACAGTCACATACGTCCCGTCATTGATGTACTTACAAAATTTACAAATACTGCACTTTGCCATCTGTGACTTACATGTACTTGTTTTAAATTTTGTACTATTCTCTAGCCACCCCTTAATGTTTTTATCTGTTTACGGCTTTTATTTACAATTTACTGTAAGAGTAAAGTTTCTTATTCATTTTTACATTTTAACAGCTGTTACTTCTTGTTCCAGATAAAGGTGTTGTTAAGGGGCAAATGGTTCAGTTGTCCAGGTTAATTACCGATGATGGTTTATTTTTAGTTGAGATGGACAACTTGATGAATATGTTTAAAGAAAGAGGTTATCCATTTAGCCTGATGTATAACACCAGAAAAGGGATAGCTAGAGATCAAACAGATCTGCCCCTATTTTAAGTCTTGGTTGTGATGTGAAGATCCTTGAAGCACCTACTGAACACAGGGATGACAAAACATGCCATGATTGTGCCTTTTAACCACGATACCCCATATATCACAAGGACACTTAGAATCGCTTGGAATATGGCATTTCTACCTGAAGTCAGCACTAAACTTGATGTGGTGCCACAGACGGTATACAGTTGTGGCAGGAACATTAAGGGATGGCTAGAGAAAAGTACAAAATTTAATACGAGTACATGTAAGTGACAGAAGGCAAGGTGTGGTACGTGTAAATTGTGTAAATAGATCAATGAAGGTCTGTATGTGACTGTGAATAAGCACAATCTAACTATTAGTTGCCCTGGGAGATGCAACTGTAACACCAAAATGGTAGTTTACCTTGCTTCGTGTATATTATGTCAAGCCTTCTATACAGGAAAAACTGAGCAGGCTAAAGGATCTTATTGGGGAGCACATCAATGAAGTTAAGAACAAGAAGCTTTCAAATGCTTTATTTAGGCACGCTACAGAATGTACTGATTTCAAAAGGATCTTATTTTTCATTATTGATAGGGTTCCCATGAAAGACAGAGGGGGTGACATTGAAAGTGTCATGGAGTACAGAGAGACACTATGACAACTAAGGTTGGACACTACAAATAGACCAGGTATCAATGATCACTGTTCTATTACTAGCATTCGTGAAATCCGAGCAGGAATAGTCTGAAATATTTTTTTGTATTGACATATGCATTTAGTTTGTATTTGTCTCTGATCGTAAACTACTAAATAAACTTGCCTCCCTAAGCCTCTCCTACCTGATGTTATCCTGGTTCAATAATTACCTTAGCAACAGACAACAGGGTGTAAAATGGCAACACACCTTCTCAGCTTTCTTTCCAATTCCCGTTAAGTGTTCCCAAAGGCTACAGTTTTGTTTCCTATTTGATATATTTATAAATAGGATCCACTTGGCTATCAAACAAGCTACCACAGTGCAGTATGTTGATGACTTCATCCTCCTGCACACACAGCAACAAACAAGTCTTACAAACGTCAGTCACCAAAACACCCTGCTCCTCTGCCACATTCTAGATAACCAATGCAAGCCTGCTACTAAACTCTAAGAAAAGCAAATGTTATTCACACCCAAACAATTCTTTCTCCTGAAACACTGTCAGCAAGTAACATAAACACACAAAACTGTAGAAATAACTATAGACAAAAATCTAGCAAGTTATCAAAAAAGCCACAGAGAAGTAGAACTTCTGTACCAATCAATCCAATACCAAACTGATGCAACAAAGATAACCACTGCAAAAGCCCAACTCCTTCCCATACTCCTATATGCATTAGCTATATTTGCAAACTTGCAAACAAAGTTAGAGGCATCCTACAACAAAATGCCTACATTTGCTACAAACTTCTATGTAAGACTCACCACTGTCTCACCTTAAAATAACTACAGTAGTTAGAACTACCACAATACCTAATTTACCCTCATCTATTCGTATAATTTCATCTACAGCCCTGATAATTGCTTCTTCCTAAAAAAAAAAAAAAAAACCATCCCTCAGTAGTAATTCACCATGCAGAGGGTAACGCTGTAGTGAAAAAAACTACTTCTGGATACCATACAGTCAAACATTCCAGTTATGTCACCAACCGTTGAAACAAGTTACCACTTCCACTAAAACAAACAGGCAAAATAAAAGGCTTCATATCAAGATTAAAACACTTGACTGACTCCTGGCTCTGCTCATGTACCTCTCCAAGTTAATAAGGATCCTTCATGCCACTATCATGTTTGTAAGACACCTGAAGCACAAAGCAAAATCCATTTGCACATCTAAATTATCTCACCTCCACTTCTCCACAAAATTCCCCCCTTTTCCTCAAATTTTCCTAAATTCCCACTTTTTCTTTTTATCACTGACCAATTTCCCACTATTTCCTCCTATTCCCTCGAGTCTTCCTCCTTGCCTTCTACCTGTAAAATTAAATTACACTGTTTTAATGTTGGATAAACGGAAAACCACTGTCAAAAGTCATTACATTAATATCATATTTCCTTGGAATGTTGTGTATTAGACTATTACGCTATGTTTACTGCTTCATTAGAACTCTGCATATCAGACCATTATTGTACATTACACTATTACTGTAGTGTGTTCCTTAGAACTCTTTGTACCAGTACATTATTGTATTTATTTATATCTTCATTATTTGGAGTCCTTTCTTTCCAGACCTCTGCTAAAAAGGGGCTTTTCTTGCCCAGTAGGAATATTCTGGTAAAAAAAAAAATCAACCAATCATCAAATGTACAGTCTTGATATTCTTTCTGTAACAGCTTTGTTATGCGCATAGCCATAGATGCTTCGCTCTGCTTTAGCATTTGTTGTTACCTATTTTTTTTTTTTTTGGTTTAAGGTCTGTAGAGCTGTAGTCAGAGTATTCATTTGTTATACTGCAACACAAATGATCAGGCATTCTTCACTGCCCATGTCACATAATGCTAGGATGTCATGGAAGTCAGCATTCATCTTAGAAACTAGAATATCATGGTAACAGGGTCCGTTTGGCCCACCTTAATCTGCCCATTTATTTGGTTACTGCAGAGGCTGCAGATCCAATATAACCAACAACTTGTTTTCTACAGCTGTCAGATGCATTACATGCATTATCAGATTCTGTTACTGTGTTTGACACTGCTACCACTTTGAAAATACTGTTCCAACTATCCACCACCCTTTGTGTGAAGTAATGCTTACTGTGTCCTCTTTGAGTCATCCACCTTTGTAGCTTTAAACTGTGGCCACTTGTTCTTGAGAATATTTTATAAAATACATTGATGCTGGTTCTTCCTGTATGTAGGCTTGAGGAGAATATCTCAAATTATGCAGAATGGGAATCATTAAAATGTACAGATTACTTTAATTATTTTACAGGTTTTCATCTCAAACATGATTCATCACTGTATCCATGTTCATTTTGATTATAAGTGCTTGGCAGACCAGACATTTATAAGATCATAGGAGGTCACTCAGCTAATGGCCCTAGAGCCTTTTTCAGCCTAGCTATTAATGTCCCAAATTTCCCAGCTGTCAATGCCCATGGGCTAGAATCCCATGGGCTAGAATGGCTTTGGTATATGTCTATGACTTATGGCATCTACAAAATGCCCCTCTCCATAATGGCCACAGGTGGCAAGTCGGGGTGAATTTGCGATTTTCCATCTATTGGTCTAAATTGCATTTGAATAGGCTTAGGGAAAAGCCCTGTTTTGCATGAATGGGAAATCTATTCCAGAGAAGAGGTAATCTCTGAGATGCATACCTATCCTCCTAACACATTTTGTTTATGTCACAGACTAGGTTTAGCTCCTTAGATCAGGTAATTGTAGCACTGTTTGTTTTATGAATACGTATAAGATCCATCAGGGCTGTATTGGAAAATGGCTTGCAGGTTTCGCAGAGATCGCTGACAGTAGTCTGTAGAAGACCGAGTACAGGGACAGGGCTTTTAGGTGGTCTGCATAGGACGTATTATTTATACCTTGTATTTCTTTAATGAGTAACCTTTGTGGCCACTCCATTTGTTCCATATGTCTAGTTAGGTGTACTGTATTTTATTATTGGCCTAATGGGGGTTGAGTACAGTGGTACTATGATCTCCTTAGATCTGGATGCCATGCCCTTACTTATAAATTATGCCATGTAGAAGGATTTTCTCACTACCATAGACACATTACATTGTGACCAAAGTTCAGGTTGTTGTTAGCCTGAGCTCCCAAGTTCCTTACCACTGGGTCTACTCTTAGGAGAGTGTTATCAATGTTGCATTGAGTTTTAGGCCATGATTCTAGTATCAGTTATTGGTCTGGGTCACACCTTCCTGGAGAGTACCTACATCTCTGGGGGATTCAGTGATTCTACCCAACTTACAGTCATCAGCAAATTTGGTCAATCAAAGGTCCTCTACATTTGCCTTGCCTGGACTTCAATTAAGTATATTCCAAACAGGACAGCTCCCAGTACTGAGCCCTGTGGGACACATCACTAGTAACAGGCCTGTTAGTGGAGGTGGATTCCTCTAATCTAACTTCATGTGTCCTACCTGTGAACCATTTGGCTATCCATTGGATGACATAGGGATGTATGCCTAAATTTGTGAGTTTGTCTATAATGCCTGAGTGAGGTACTGTGTCAAATGACTTTGCCAGGTCAAGGTTGGCAGTATATACTGTTTTGCCCTTGTTCATGGCTCTAGTGACCTTCTTGAAAAAGTCCACCAGGTTTAGTAGGCATGATCCATGCTTGACAAAACCGAACTAGGATGGGCCCAGTGTTTGAATATTTCCTATGTCTTTGTTGGTTTGTTACTCAAACCTATGAGTCTGTAGTTCCCTGGCTCTAATGATGGTCAGCATTTGTGTAGAGGGATGACCATTCCCTAGGGATGAAGCCTGTATGGAGGCTGTAGTTGAATAGAGATTCTAGTGGGCCAGTCAGGTCATGTTTCATGCTATTTAGGAGGCATCCTGGGATATTATCAGGACCCACTGATGCAGTGTTTTACCTCTGGAGAGTACAGTGTGGACCTGTTCTTTAGTGATAGTTGGGGGAGAAATGGTAAAGGATATTTCCTGTGGGAACTGGGATTGCTGGGGGGGAGGTGAAACTGGAGCTAAATTTATCAGTCAGCAAATTTGCTATATCCCCCATTTCGGTATAGGAAGTTCCATTTACTATTAGTTCAACACATAATTGGTGAGTTGTGTACATAATGACAAACACCTTATGGTTATCCTTAGCCTGGGAGGATAATATTTCCCCGAAGATGACTTTGGTGGACTTGATTCATCTACTGAGTTACTTGTTGAGACTGATGAGAGAGTTTTTTGTCTTTTGGGCATAGATGTTCCTATTTTTGGACCAGATTTTCTTTCTTTTGTTGTACAACCTATTTATACTGGGCCTTCACCAAGGGGGCTTATTTTTAGCGTTTGTCCTAAGTTTATTTCTGTTTGGAACTGCTGTTTCTATGCAGTTATTTACGTGTTTGTACAGTATATGCTACCTGGGAGAAAACACTCTGGAAACTGTGAACCTTTCCACATTTAACTTCCAATGTCCAAGCAGCTGAATGCTGGAGGGTCTATGCAGCCCTACTAAGTGAAAACTAATTAGGATAGTGACTGGAGAGGAAGGATACCAGTGGACAAGCCTTGTACTGCTACCATCCACAAGCAAAACAACTTTAATCAGTTACATAATAATTATCAGTATTGGAGGAGGGGGCAGGATATAAGCATGTTAATAAATACTTCTACAAATATGAGTAAAAAACTCTCAAGACTCCCACACGCATACCAGTGCTATTAACTTATGTTCCATATCAAATACACAAAAATAAAGGTCACGTTATCGAAATTGCTTGTGGCTCCAAAGGTCTAGTATAAACTTTGATTAAATTCTTCTCCATGCTCTGTTTGTGCCTTCCGGTTTGTATAGTCACAATAAGCTAAAAGAAAACAGGGATCCTACATTCTAATCAGCATGGTCAGTTATGTATATGCAAACTCAAGTAAACTTTCTGCAGGGTCTTTGATTAATTAAAGAGTAGTTTCTAAATTACTGTATTTTCAGCATGTAAAGCAGTACTGTTACATTGCATCTAAGCTTTACTATGTGACACTACTGCCAGACTGATTTTCTGCAACTGTTTCCTGACACTGATCATCGTGCATTTAAACACGAGTTTCATAATAAACCACTTAGTGACATGCGCTAAGTCACGCTTTGCTGCTTAGAAAAGGTTGTAAGGTGAAAAGGCAGAGGTATGCTAGTGTTGCTCATGTTTTATTTAACTAGCATAGTTAATAACTTACTGGCCAAATAGCTGACCTTCACAACAGACTGAGATAAACGGCATGAGAACCTTGAATGACTGACATAGCTGTAATGTCCTTGCAGTACTTCTAAAACTGCCTGCATCATTCGCAAATAGACAAGACAATAAATCGTTACTATTTTGTTTTTCAAAAAGTCACTTTCAAGACAGAATTTTTATTTTAATGATCAGCTTCTCCCTCACTGTCATATGATAATTTTACAGAAGGCTGTAAAGCATGAATTTATATCTATATATTTATATGTATATGTGTGTGTGTATATGTGTGAGTGTGTTTTAGTTTTAAAACGGCAGTGGGCATTCTTACCTATTACTCCGCATTTTGTACATGGGATATGCTTTCAGTAATATACATCAATAAGTGATGCATGAAATATTACTCACCTGTCTCAAAATAAGGTGGATGTTTTAATCACAATTAATGTACTTCTGGATAGTAAAACATTTTTGTTCACAATGTATCAGTTAAAACTTCTGTCAAGCCTTAAACAATAAATATCTATCATCAAAAATACATGAAAGCAATTCTGCACACTTATTTTAAGTATGTTTTAAAACATGGCAAGTTTCTGAAAACAAGTGTCACAACACCACACTGGGAGACCATGGCTTATCAAAAGTGGGACAGAATAAGCTGATACATATGCAAAGTATCAGGAACAATATTCGACACAGTGAAACTACCCACTTTTACAACAAAAACATGAATATTTGGGGCAAAACTGTATAGGTTCATAGGTAGGTACTAAGCTATCAGCCCAAGGGCCAACGTATGCCTAGCCAACAAGGTTCCCTGGCTTACGCCACCCAAGAAAGTTATTTTCCTGTGCCACTGTCGAGCAGAGACACAGAAGTGATCCCCGGGGTGTACTTCCTATTTCCCATCCACTCATCAAGATTTTTCTTGAAGAGTGCTAATGAAGTACCTTGCTTGACATAGATGGGTAGCCTGTTCTGGAGTATGGGAAGTCTCTGGGACAGGAATCTATCACTCCAGCATGTCCTGTTTATTGTGGTGACAAGATTTAGGTCCTTAGAGCGTGTAGCTCGGAGGGATTTCATTAGGTGTAGCATGTCCAACAGCTCTGGGTTTGACATAGCTTTACATGTTAGGCAGAGATCACCTCGGAGTAGGCGATATGCTATGGAGTAAAGCTGGAGTTTTTTGAGACGGTCAGTGTTTGAGGCCAGTAATCCTGTTTGTGAGGTACTTCTGTGGCCTTTCCAGCTGCTGCAGATGTCTTGTGAGGTACATTCCAAAAGGGGCTTTGTACTCTATAATGGGTCTAATGAGTGTCGAGGAGAGGGGAACAATGACCTCTTTTTTCCTGGATGAGAACCCTTTTATGATGAGGTGTGCCACGTAGAAGGACTTCCTGACTACTGTGGCGATGTGACTATCAAAGGAGTCCACCTGGGTCCCAAGGTCTCTTATTACACATTCGGTGTTAAGTAGATTGATGCCTATAAACAGAAAAAGTATATTTCGAGGATGGTGAAAGTTTATAAAATGGTTTTGACATTTACATTTGCAATGAGTTAAGACTGTATGTCCAGTTTTCTTATAGCTTTTTTTCTAACAGTTTGTTATACCAGGCAAGTCCCTTAGCACAATAGCATTTTTTCAGGAGTCACTATGTTACTCTCCATTACTTTTTATTATTAATAGATTTACATTAATAGATTTGTAAGTGTACTGTCACAAAGCCCTAGGTTTTTCCTAACAAAAGGAAAATTATATCAGCAAATATGCCTATGTAAGATGTGCTCTGCCCAGACAGACAGACTGTCTGGGTGGATAATGTTTCTGTGACAGACCATGTTTAGTTCCTCTCCTGATATAGGGCAGACCTCAAGCTGTAATCCTTTAAACTACGGACCAGATTCAATAACACATACACTAAGCTTACACTAAGTGTACAATATATGTATTCATCCCCTACCACAATTTCTGTGCTTTCTAGTCACTCTGAAAGAGTACGCTAAGTGTACATGTAGTCTACACTTTGTGGTAACCTTTATGAATCCCTGTCAATATTTACTGCAAGAAAATCAGTAGTAAAACTAAAATTAGGATGAAGAAGGTGTGAGTTATGTCTATGTTGCCTGTTCACTCAGAATGGTGTACACTCAGTGTAGGAGTTATTGAATCCCAGGGTAGACATTAAATAACCTAGTCCACTTTTTAATTTAAGTGCTTTTAATTAAATGGCTTGGAGAATGTACTATCAAACTAAATGCTTGGTAAAACAATTCCAAAGAGGTGTAAAAATCCTTAATATAGTTTTACATAAAAAAAAATATTTTTGAAAAAAAAATTGTTTTGGTGATGGAGGATACATAAACAGTCACAGATACCCAACACACAAGCAGATGCCTATAGTCACTTTGGAGAATTACTACTTCATCTATAAGTGTACCATTAGGATATGGGACTAAACTGTGAACTCCAGCAGAAACTTGAGTGGATACAGGAAAGACACAAACTTGTACAAGGAGTACCCTGGCTAGGAGATGAACCAGAGGGCTAAGCACTGCAAGGTAGTGATACTAACCATTGCATCAGTATAACCCCACACTTGCCCACTCCCATATCCGCACACAGTTTCTTCTGCTCCTTCTCTTAGGCAAGTATTTGACTCCTCTGACAGTTGTATTTCAAATATGAATCATTAAATCTCAGAGAAAAAAAAAATTGAAACAAAATAAATCTTTGGAGATACCAGGCTGCCAATAACACAATTTTTCTTTGTGCTCCCAATAGCCATTCTCCCCAGAATACTTCTCATGTGATTTCTTAAACATCTTTAATATACACTGGCAAAATGTATCATATTATTCAAAACTTAAGAAATCGAAACAGTCTGAAAACAACCTCGATGGCGTATCTTGTTTTAGCTTTAAAGACTGAAGCTAGTCTCTCCCTGCAATTGGGATGACTAACACAGAACTCAGTGTTGTATTGTGTCACAAATGAAACTGCATACAACACTGGCTGACTGAAAATTACATTTGTGTCTCACTCACTGATTGAAAACTATATGGGACTCATTTAGTGATTAAAACTGCGAACGTTTTCAAGTGGAGTAATAAGCTGGGGACAAGATTCGGAGGATATGGTACACTGCATAAGGCTGAGTGGTGGTAGGCCAAAAATATGCCAGAGATATTTAGGTATTCCAGGTGGATGGTTTATAATGGACCACTAGCAAAACATGTGTAAAGTGATATATGCAATTATGCAATTATACAATGACTGTCCAGTAACATTCAAAAACGAGCAAACTGATTGGACAGCCCAACCAGTGTGCTTGTTGTAAATCGAGCATATACTGTTAGAAAAAAAAAAGTCTGGGTGCTCAGTGGTACTTTAGCAACAACACTTTTTTTCTATTGGTATATGACAGACATACATTAGTCTGAAGGAAAGAAACTCTAAAACTGAAAAGAGTGTCATTACTTAGTGACTTTGTTCCTTATAAAAATTTGTGGTTTTCTGACAAATCCCTGAGAAACGAAGTCACTAAATAATGACATGCATTTCAGTTTTAAACTTTTCCTTCAGACAATGCACGATTATTCTCACAGATTTCTACATTTATACATTTACCCAGAACTTAGTAGTTTATTGGCCATTTTGGGCTAATTTCTATCTCTTTCATTTCCCTGCTATAAAACCCTCATTTGCAAGGTTTTTGTGCTTGTATACAGCTCAGCAAGCTCCTGCCTGGTGCCCTGCAGAGTTCTACAGCAGCAGAGAGACAAAAGAGAGACTTTGGAGTGATTAAGTATTATTTTTCACCATTTTCTTGCTACCTTTAGCTAATTCCACCTAAAACGCCAATTTTCTAGAGTTTCTGTGATTTAAAAAGCTTGTTTCAGCTACATGTACTTATTTTACTGCCTGCACTTTAACAAAGTCATTTTTGTGTTTAAATTACCTGTTTAACTGTTGTAGGCTACACACTCAAGTGTGAAAGCCATTTCTGTGCATTTAAAGTTTTTTTGATTGTATCTGCTTTCTTAAAAAAAATATATATATATATATATATATATATATATATATACTTGTTTTCCCGCCTTTCTAAGCTAGTATAGTCCAGTTTTCAGGCTACTGCTGAATTCAGGGCTGTGTTACAAGTTTCTGTGTTTGCCCATACCTTACTTGGATAGAACTAAGTTTCTCTGTTCACTGTGAGAAAGGGAGCTTTGAGCAGCCTATCTGTCCCTGGAGGAGTTGTTTCAGCCCAGAAATGAGAGTTTATTGGCCATTTTGGGCTAATTTCTATCTCTTTCATTTCCCAGCTATAAAACCCTCATTCGTGTAGTTTTGCTCACCAGGCAGTGCCGGTTAGCTAGGGTATAACTTTTCCTGGTGGGTATAACTATTCCTAGTTCCACAAAGTCTACTCTTCAATTTTTCTCTTGGAACTAGACAAACTTTCAACTTAAGCACTCAAACCATTCACGTCTCATACCGGCACTTGCTCAAAACTCATAGCAAGCACTAATAAACCTTAGCACTAGACCCCCCCTATACTTTAGAGAAGGACAAGGCTCTCTATTAGACCTTACCAGCCAATCAGTAAAACAATTCACTGTACCTATCCAAGCATGTCCAAAGGGCAGTTTCAGGTGTACTCTCCGGTCCAACTGGTGAATCTGGGCATTTTGAGGCAATGTTACAATTGCCTCAGGTACACAGACAACCCTCTTCCACCAAACACTAATACAAGCAAGAGATGCAATTATACAGCCAAACTGGAGGCTAAGCTCTCTCAACCCAAGACTGGACAAGGCAGTCAATAGGAGAAGGGAATTACTTGCATCACATCACCAGTCTCACACAGTCCTATGAAACCAGCACTGGCAAAAAAAATACACATAAATACATGAAAACATACTCGGAGGGTCTAAATAAAATTCTGCAGAAGCAACAGAGACCTCCAAAGCAGACATCCAAGCAACCTCCACCCCCCCAACACAAACCATGAAACACATTCTTCACATAACCAGTGTGCCACACAATCACAGCCCTTAAGGCAAAATAACATACCCAATACACTAGTAATAGGTGACGCTATAGTCAGGCACACTGACGTCCCACTCACTAGGCTGAACAAGGAGAAGGTTACTGTCAGCTGCCTGTCGGGTGCCAGGATCCACCACATAACACAAGCATTCAGGTCACTCCACAACAAGTGCAAATATGACTCTGTCATTGTCCATGTTGGTGTGAATGACCTGAGCCATACCTCCCTGGACTACATGAAAACAGACATGGAGGAGCTCTCTGATCACATAGCCCAGGCTGGTATGACCCTGACCCTGAGTAGCATCCTGCCCTCACCAGGAATGATACCACAGTATAGAGAAAAAAATATCAATTTCAACAATTGGCTAAGCTTCTGGTGTCATTCAAAGGGGATCCAGTGTCTGTCAGCCTTGGATGACATGCTCGACAAGCCACACTGCTTCGCTAGACATGGCTTGCACCTGTTGCCTTTAGGCTTTTGAATACTGGCCAAGGCTCTTGCCACCCCCATAGTGCCTTTTGTAGGCAAGGCTCAAAAGACAAACCCACCACCGTAAATAGCACAAGTAACAAAAAAAATGAGGGTAATGCTACTCAATGCCAGAAGTCTAAACCTCAAAATGCACGCACTCGAGGCACTCCTCAGTATGGAGAAAATCGATATATGTGCAGTAAAAGAAACATGGTTTAAGGCTCCAGAGAGAACCCCAGCACTACCAGGCTACAACTCATACCATACATTTTGGCCACAAAACCTGGACCGAAATACAAAAGGTGGGGGCGTATCCATATTCATCAAGGATACCCACACCTCCAGGTTAGTGGCACAGCACAATGCTTCAGAGATCATCCACGTGCAACTAACAATGGGCAAAACTGCTATTCAAATTATAGCTTGCTACAGATCGCCCACCATGTCCCAAGACCCCCACTCCGCATTCCTGGAAACACTGGGAAACATAAAGGTCCTACCAAACACCCTGATATTGGGTGATTTCAACTTACACAAACATTAACTGGGAGAACTACTCAAGTACAAACTCCCTTGCCCAACACTTCCTAGAATTTGTAAACTCAAACACCCTGGATCAACTGGTCAACACCCCCACCAGAGGTGACAACATATTGGACCTGATCATCACCAACATGGGCGACCGGTGTTCCACACCGGAAGTCAACCCCTTGCTGGTTAGATCTGACCATAAACTAATCACTCTGGATATCCACATTCCGCCACCACCCCCGGTCAAAGAAACCACTGTGAAAAACTTTTCAAAAGCAAACTTCATGTTGCTTAAGACCGAGGTGGGAAGTTTCAAAGCCACCATGCTAAAGGATAACGCTGTCCAAGCTGCAAAATCCTTTACTAATGCACTCTACGGGCACCTAAAAGAATGCATGGATCATGCTATCCCAAACAAAACCAAGACTCATGTAAATAATAAACCGGATCAGCTCCCCAGACACTGCAAACTTTAATAGACCAAAAGAGCGAAAAAACACATAATAATTTTATACATATGAAAAGATAACTTAGCGCTTTCACCCACATACATAGCCAGGCATCATCAGAGTAAAAGAGCCCTTCATCTTTGTTGCATTTAAAGATATTAGTTACAGACACACCCCTCTAGGCAACCAACCTCAACCAAAAAGCAATTTATAAATTAAAGTCACAGTAAAACATCACTCCTATGCTTGTTGGAAAGCACAGTTACTTATAACTAGAAAAAATATTGTTCAACTTAAAACACAAACATTTTAAAAAATCTATATATAAACATGTTTATATAAAAGTAGTAAATAAAAATAAATGAATAAAAAATAAAAAACGATAATATAATGCTTAACATTCTTCAGACAAATGTAGATTTGTACTTTAAAATGCTAGAGACTGAAATGTGATCATTAATGCCTGGAGGTCTAGATGCATCCAGTCTCAACTGCCAGATGCACTCTCTCATCTCAAGTAAAACTTTTAAGTCACCTCCTTTGTCATTAAATGGAATTCTGCCTATTACAAAAAACAGAAATCTCTTGAAATTAGGGCAACTCAGACTATGCATATACAAGGCATTGTTAGTTCTTTTGTTTCTGATGTCTCTTACGTGTTCCAGGATTCTGAGCCTTAACTTTCTTGTTGTTTTCTCTACATAGAAAGTAGAACAGCTCAGACATGTAGCAATGTACACTACCATCTTAGTGTTACAGTTACAGAATCTAGGACACCTGATGGTTTTATAGAAGCCTTGAACCGCCACATAAGGGCAGTTATTAATAAACTTACATATACTACAAACTCCGCATTTACTCATTTTGGAGCTCTTGTATGTCTCAATATTAGGTTCAGCTTCCATCAATTCTTTGAGGTTCCTACCCCTACTATATGTAAAAGTTGGGGTGTTACCTATAATACTTATAGTATCACTATCAAAAGAACTTTGCCAAGTGTCCTTGATAATTCTAATAATTTATCCTGCCTGCCCATTATATGGCAAAATCACAGCCCATTTTTTGTGTTGTGTATGGGACTCTGAAGCCAACTCATTCCCCTCCTGGAATTCCTTCATTAAACCCCCATGCAAAATAGGTTTAAAGGATGTAGTTCTTAGTTTCTATTGCTTTTCTAACTCTGGACAAAAGTTCTTGTGGATAACCCCTTTCTGTAAACATAGCAGTCGAGCTGGTCAACTCAATGTTTAGCCGTTCATCCTCACTAATCAGCCTGGATAATCTGACCATTTGGCCTTTGACCAAGTTCTTCTTGATATAGTGAGGATAACAACTCTGAAAATGCAAGAAACTATTAGAATAGCCCCAGGACCCCCACTCTGCATTCCTGGAAACACTGGGAAACATAAAGGTCCTACAAAACACCCTGATATTGGGTGATTTCAACTTACCCAAACATTAACTGGGAGAACTACTCAAGTACAAACTCTCTTGCCCAACATTTCCTAGAATTTATAAACTCAAATGTCCTGGATCAACTGGTCAGCACCCCCACCAGAGGTGACAACATATTAGACCTGGTCATCACCAACATGGGCGACCCGTGTTCCACACCGGAAGTCAACCCCTCGCTGGTTAGATCTGACCATAAACTAATCACTCTGGATATCCACATTCCGCCACCACCCCCGGTCAAAGAAACCACCGTGAAAAACTTTTCAAAAGCAAACTTCACGTTACTTAAGACTGAGGTGGGAAGTTTCAAAGCCCCCATGCTAAAGGATAATGTTGTCCAAGCTGCAAAATCCTTTACTAATGCACTCTACGGGCACCTAAAAGAATGCATGGATCATGCTATCCCAAACAAAACCAAGACTCACTCCTCCAAGAAAAGGAAACCAGTCTGGTGGACTCCTGCCATAAACAAGCTATACAATAGAAGAAGGAAACTAGTACAGAAAAGAGTAAAATCCCAAGAAGGGAAGACATCCCTGATCAGTATCAGCAAGAAACTATGTTCCCTCATAAAATCATCCAAGGCTAGCTTCGAAAGAAAAATTGCCATGGACTCCAAAGATAACCACAAGGCATTCTTTAGCTATGTCAAGAATCTAAGTGGCAGTTCTCAGATCTGCTCGGAGTTAGTGCAGAATGGCACAAAATACACTGAACCGACAGATATAGCCAACATCCTGGCAGACAGGTTCAGTGCAAACTTCACCACCCTCTCACCCCCAAAAGGGCCCATAATTACACCAGAAGAATGTAGTGCCCCTGAAATCACAGACACTCAGGTTAAAACAGCCCTCCCCAAAGCCAAAAACACAGCATCAATGGGACTGGACGGTGTCCCAGGTGGCATCCTACAAGAGCTCAAAAATGAACTAACCCCTCACCTAAACACACTGTTTAAACTCAGCCTCTTCACGGGCTACGTGCCCACAGAGTGGCACACAGCAACGGTTACTCCACTCCACAAAGGTGGAGCCACAGCGGACCCTGGGAACTACCGCCCTATAAGCCTGACTAGCTTGGTCTGCAAAGCTATGGAGCGCATCATCATGGATCTCATTAACAGAGACACTGGAAACCTCCAAACACTGGACCTTACCCAGTTCGGCTTTGTTAAGGGCAGATCATGCCTCCTAAACCTGGTGGACTTCTTTGAGACAGTTACCAAGGCTATAGATGAGGGAAAGGTGGTCCACACAGCCTACCTAGACCTTGCAAAGGCCTTTGACACCATTCCCCACTAAGGTGTTATAGACAAGCTCACCAGCCTGAACATAAACCCCTACATCACGAGATGGGTTGCCAACTGGCTCACGGACATAACCCACATGCTAAGAGTTGCGGGAGCTAGGTCTGACTCTAAACCGGTTACAAGTGGCATTCCCCAGGGCTGAGTCCTAGGACCCCTCCTGTTCGGCATATACTTCTCAGAGGTACAGGCAAGCACAGGAGGACTATGGCTGACCAAGTTCACAGATGACTGCAAATCTATAATGTCCTTAGTAGCCTCTCCATAAAGCTGTAGTGGCTGTAGCCCTTAGCCCTGGAGTGAGGCCTCTCTGCTGTGGGTTTCTGCTGCAGAGTAACAAAAGTACATACAATTTCCACATTTCCTATCCATTTTGTGTGTCTTGAAATTGGTTTTCTTCCTTTCCTGTTGCATATGCTACATCCGCCTCGCTGGTTGTTACCTTTGCCACTGGCCCCCCCTGGCGGCACCCCTGGATTGGTTTCTGCCTCTAGAACGCCTATTCCACTTTTATAATTCTGGAGGATCCCACGCATATAGGCAAAATCATAGCCAAAAATCTGTTCAGTTAACCCGACCGACGCCATCATTACGGCCGGGTTAAAAGAAGCATTGTATACAAGCTGCTATACCGTGGTCTGGGCCTAAACAATGTATTGCGTAGGAGAGGGATCTTTATGAGGTATTTGTTTCACAAGATAAGATAAAAATCTGTTTCTCATGAATCGGGCTGAGGCAAGAAAAAGTCCGGCGGTTAAAAAGCTTATTGAACAGTCAATATTCGTGAGTAACAGGTAATCTCTGGATCTGACCGAATCGCACTTGCTAACAGCTTCTTGCTTCGGCCACGCCGCAAGAAAGACTGAGGAAAATGGCCGGGGTGATGCCTTTATACCCGAAAAACTGCAGCTATAGGGTGAAGTGCGACACCAGCCGGGCCAGACCCTAGGGGCTATAACTGACTCTCCGGCTGACACAGACATCCTCCAAAAGGGTCTCACTGAGACAGATACCTAGTGTCAAAACCATGGCCTTAAGCTAAATGCCAAAAAGTGCATAGTCATCCCCTTTAGAAAAAACAAACTACCACATAGGTGGTAGCCCCCTAAATATGGAAGACGTAATAAGGTATCTGGGGACCCAAGTTGATAGTAACCTCTCCTTTGATAATCATATTGCCAAAGTGGTTAGAAAATCCTTCTATGTGGCCCACCTAATCACAAAAGGGTTTGCATCCAGATTGAAAGAGGTCATTGGGCCCCTCTATGCATCACTCATCAAACCCATCACAGAGTACAATGCCCCATTTGGGATGTACCTTACAAGACACCTGCAACAACTGGAAAAACCACAGAAGTACCTCACCAAGAGGATCACTGGCCTCAAGCAGATGCCCTATGCAGCTTGACTGAAGAAACTCCAGCTGTACTCGGTTGCATACCGCCTACTCAGAGGTGATCTCTGCCTGACATACAAGGCCATGTCCAATCCAGAATTGATGGACATGCTCCACCTAAAGAAAACCATATCCCCTCAAGCCACACGCTCCAGGGATCTAAACCTCACCACAACAATAAATAGGACATGCTGGGGGGATAGATTCCTGTCCCAGAGACTTCCCATGCTCTGGAACAAGATTCCAATCTACATTAGGCAGAGCTCCTCGCTAACCCCCTTCAAGAGAAACCTTGACGAGTTGGGAAACAGAAAGTTCACCCCAGGGATCACTTCAATGGCTCTGCTGGACAGAGGCACAGGGAACTAATCTAAGGGGGCGGCGAAAACCAACACATTCCGGCTAGGCTTTTAAATGCCTATGGACAGATAGCCTAGTACCTACCTATGAACCTATAAGAGCAACATTAACAATTGGTCTCCTCCTTTATTTATGTTTTGGCCACATTTCTTGAAATAAAAGGTCGAGGGGTACATAGGAGCGCAGAAATAATACGAGAAAAATCGGGTATGTTCTGCAAAACATACCTGAAATCCAGTCAGTACATTATGTACACCGAGATCCTACTGAGCTTCATCACTGCTGTTTCAAAATCTGCAGAGCAAGATACCGTAAGGGTAAGTGCTTCATGCTTCCACTGAATCTTTTTCCATTGCTGCCCTACATACTGTCCCTTTTCTACGGATATTCTAATGTACCACAAATATTTACTGAAGTTTTAAACAGTTTAATTGACTCAATGTATGAAGTTTGTACAAATGAGTATTTCAGCTAGATGGAGGTCCAGCTGATACCTTGTTGGTATTCAGGCAACTTTACTAGTACTATGAGATGGGTATGTACACTCTACGGGTCACTATGGTGAGTAAAATTGCTCCCAAATGACTGTTTTTGACAAACAGTTGTAATTAACTGAAAAATAGACATATGTCAGAGGTGATCTCTGTCTAACGTACAGAGCCATGTCCAACCCAGAATTGTTGAACATGCTCCATCTTAGCAAAACCAAATCTACTCGAGCTACACGCATTAGGGATATAAACCTCAACATAACAATGAATAGAACATGCTGGAAGGATAGATTCCCTTTGCAGAGACTTCCCTTACTATGGAACAAGGTCCCGATCTACATAAGACAGAGCCCCTCACTATCACTCTTCAAGAGAAACCTTGATGAGTGGGATGGGTAACAGAAAGTTCACACCGGGGATCACACCAACAGCACTACTAGATAGGGGCCAAGGGTACTAGCTGCTAGTGCAAGGGTCTAGGGAACTACTAAAGGGGCGGTGAATACCGCACAATGTGGCTGGGCTAATATATGCCTTCGGGCAGATAGCCCAGTACCAACCTATGAACCTATGAACCTATGTATAGGACAGTAAGAGTTCCCATGGAAACAGAAGCCCTGTGCTAATAAACATGTATAGAATTGTCTAAAAACATTCTATTTTAGAATGAACTTGAGTTCAATGTATGCTTGTTGCAACACTGGTTTTGTATTAGTATATTACCCCACCAAATGCACAGTAGCAAGGACCGCCCAAACCCCGCCCAGCACCCTCCGCATGAATTTATTTTGAAAACTGCTTTGAATAAACTTGGGAAAACTTCACAGAAATGAGCATTGTAAGCTTTGTAATTATTTCAATACAAAGCCTTTTCTCCCTTATTTGCTGGTACCACGATTTCCAATTTCCATTGATCAAAAGCTTCAATATATTAAATGTTAGACTAAATAATTTGGCAGAACGTGATGTTACAAATGGTATATCGACCCAAACAGATTTTTACCTATTACAACAAACACAGAATATGCTGCATTTATACAAAAGTATCACACTATTACACTGAGAATTACAATTCTTTAAAGGGGAGGGGGCAAACACATAAAATGTTACATGTATAGAATCTATTACACAGACTTAAAATTCCTATTCTGTAAAGGTGTGAGGTGTGGGTGGCGACCTTTCTGGGAGGTCTTTTTTATTGCATGTATTTATTGTCCCACTGCCTCAGAATATTGCATGTTGCTTTATCTCCAGAAAAAAAATATTTACAGAAAGGTTGGGGGGGGGGGGGTGCAGGGGGGCTTGCTCCCATACAAAAGCAATTACTGCACATTATACCAAAGAAAGGTGGGAGTGCACGGGTTATGGGTATGGACAGCAAAACGGGAACTTGTGGATACTGCGCACATACTGCCCTTCTGACCCGCTTCTTACCCTACACAGTATGTGGTTAAGTACAAAGTGACAAAGCAAGTCAGACACCCAGGACATGCGGTGCTTTCGATGGTGCACTTGTAAATGTAGAAAATAATTGACATTCACCATGTCACTGCTTGTCATTCAGCCCTGTCAATCATGTAGGCCATGCCCATTCCTGCGCGAAAATCGTGGTGGGGTAATGTTCTAATACAAAGCCGCAACACTTTCTAAGTCATTTGTCACCTTTTTTTGATTATGGAAAGATGGTAGTGTACAGTGTTTTCTGCGTACTTTCTGCACAGAGACATCTGTAGTTCATGGAGTACATTAATGCTAAATTTTCTGCTGCAAAATTTTAATTCTTGATGTATCTTCAGTGGAGCTAAAGCTATGTCAACTGGAGGGATTCTGATCTATCATTTTCACTGCTGCATTCTATTACTTTTATCCCGGGTTGTTTTCACTTCATAGTAAAATTTAATTAGATTTAATGAATAGTCTTGACAAGATCCTTTCTCCAAATTGCATAACCATATTTTTTCTAATACTGAATCCAACCCGGATTTATTTTACCTTACTTATTAGAATTTGTTATATGGATAGGTGGGCCGGTCCAAGGACCTTTTCAGCTATGACCTGGGCCACAGGCAATGTATAATACTGATATACATTCTATAACATATAGTGCATTGTCTGATGAAAAGAAGGAACCTTTGAAACTGAAATACATATACTGATATACATCATATAATACACTGATATACATCATATAATATACTGATATACATCATATAATATACTTGATAGACATCATATAATATACTGATATACATCATATAATATACTGATAGACATCCTTAGCCATAGATACATGCTTCAAACATACAATGCACATAACTATTACCTACATATGATATTTGACTCTAATCAAAATTAATTATTTCTCTGCTTAATTGCATATCTATCATTGTTGTTGAATTTTTATTTGAACTTGTTTTGTTCTGTATATAAACCACAAGTTGCTTTGTATATAAATTACTGCTGCATGTATTGTATTGTTCTGTATTGTATTGTACAATGTGGAGATTTTCACCCTGGGTCTCCACTGATAATGGGCCCCTGGCCCAGTCGGACACTACCCAGTTAACAAACTAAATAAATAAATAGATAATGAGCACAAGTTTAATAATCGTTTGCAATCTTGAAAGAACAAAATGTAAAATAAAATGAAAGGTTTACAAATGTGAGAAAAACACAGATAATAAAATATTACAATAAAAGCTATAACATTTGTGGCATCTACAGCTATTACACTTCACCTTCATGAACTTGAGTGATCTATCCCGATTTGACCTTCTGTTCTTTCAAAGACAAACAGTATCTCAAATACCAGATTAAAGGGACTAAATATCCATTAACAAATAAGTAAGATTTGTTGGTGTGAAAGACTCATATTTCAACGTATCCCTCACCTCTGGAGCAGACTTTTGCTACATGTTAAGCAGAGTAGCACCCTTACCATCTTCAAGGTAATGCTAGATAATTGGATAGGCAACCTTAAATTCTCCCCTGGTTTATCTTCTATTATTCGCCTTGAGGCAGGAGGGAACTTTTGAATATGGGTTATTGGCTGGGCTTATAATGGTCTGTAGACCAATTGCCTCGAACTTACCTATGAACCCTGGAAATGGAAACTTTTCAAGGATGTCAGTAATAACTGAACATGTCATATGTGTACTGGAGGTAGCTAGAAAAGACGTTGTATAGAATAATGGAGTTTGACAGTGGATGGGGGAAGGAGAAAATTAATTAAGTGGGGGGAGAGGGAGTTCTAGTGATGCATGAGTAAAAAAATAGAGAATTTAGTTCTTTTCTTTACATGTAGAACTGAGAAGTTTTAGTGCTGTGGAAAATGACTAGCCTACATAGCTGAAGCTATGACACCCATTAAGGTTAAATTAATTTTCTTTTTTAGTATATTTTTAAAGGACTTATTATTTGAGTATCTGCCCACGATGTAAGCCACTGTTTTTATGTATTATCGCAACCAGATTTGGGCCCTGCCACACTCTGCAATGGTTTCGTGAAACTAGCAATGTTAGTCTGGAAAAGGCTAGTGCCAAGTGTCAACTGTTATTCTCTCAGCTGGTTTAGGACTTGCCAAGAGGAATAATGGTCAAATTTGCATCCCCGGGGAACATGGTCTCCCGGGCAGAGAGAATGAGCAATGCAGTATGGAGGGCTGCTCCCTCTCAGTCATGTGAAGAAGGATGTGTGTATGGCAATGTTATACATCTTCACACTACCCTGCACATCTTTCACAAAACCAAGTATGCACCAAACTGAATAAGGAAAAGTTGTCTTACAGGTACAAAGTGTTATTTTTTTTAAGTGAAACTCCATGCAAAATACAATAAATTTCATGAGTACAACCAGAAGAACAAACATACAGACAATATGACAGCTTCCAAACCCATAGGCAAAAACATGAATGTCACTGTCGATTAATACAAGGGAACAAAACGTCTATCACACACATGTTACACCAACACATGGATAAAAACTTGTGAAAACAACAGTTTGGAACACATATGCCTTGCAAATGGAAAAAAATCTATCAAGCTGCAGTGCAACAGTTTAACACCTTTGTCATTGCAATGGTCAAATACTGTCTGGGACCTGGACCCTTGCAAGACAGGATTAACTGTAAAGCAACACTTACATGAGTAAGTATCATCCCTACTTGACAGTGGCTGAGGAACAGTCAGCAGCCAAGCCTGGGCTACTTCGACTGAAACTAAGTTACGTCGGAAAAGTACGTCCCTGAGAAAAACTACATCTGACCGTTAATCGTCTTCATGGGTCATACACAACATGACAGACTGTTAATTAATACTTTACACACCTTTTAGGGTAACATTCACATTTTCGTACAAACATAACGATTTAGTCCAGGTTGAAAATCAGATTGCAATAATACGTAAGTACCCTAGCTTTTCCTGCCTTCATTGGATATTGCACCAATATTTGTATGATTAACACATATGTTGATCTTGCTTGCCAGGTACAGGGATATATGTAGCACAGACACACTAAACTGGACTGGTCTCATCACAGAATGCCTTGACCCCCACTGCTTAGCAATATTTTTCCTGCTAGTCATCCTTAAACTATCACTTTCTGATTCCAAGCCATCTTGTAATCTGCTTTACCAACATGATACCCACCTCTCCACCCTTTAAACTGCTTACCAACATCCTTTGCTATTAAGTGCCAAAGGCTTTATTGAAAGTCAAGACACACCACATCCACACGTTTTCACTTGTCTAACTCAATGGTGACCCAGTCATAGAAATGATTCAAGCTGGACTGATAAGAGCTCTGCTTTGTAAAGCTCAGCTGTCAACCATCATACAGAGAAGTAGCATTTAGGGTCTGAGACAACTTGCCATGCAGAATCTCGAGACAACTTGCCATGCAGAATCAACTTCAACTGCTAATGACAGACTAGTTACCTCTGTAACTGGATCACTGACTGCCATTGCCAGCTTTTGTAATCTCATTGGAGGCAACTCATGCCAGCCCTTACCTCTTCAAATGCATGACAAACACGCAGGTACCCACCACATTATATGATCTTCAAGAAATACCTTCTTAAGTGGGTGGAATACTTTAGTACATCCTTTCTATGTCCTCACCTTTAATGCCTTTAAAAAAAGCTCAAACTTATTAGTTTTGGGGCTCATGTGTACCCTTGGGACCACATACACAGGATTATTGATCCAAGGCTAAAGGATACTCATACTCCCCAAAGAATCACTGACTTCTGGATCTCTCTCTCCTCCAGCAGGGAATCTGGCCTACAATAAAATAAAATTAGCTGACAAGGTTAGAGAATTACAGCACTGTAGCTGACGATCTACCTATCTATCTATCTATCTATCTATCTATCTATCTATCTGTCTGTCTGTCTCTGTCTGTCTATCTGTCTATCTGTCTATCTACCTATCTATCTATCTATCTATCTATCTATCTATCTATCTATCTATCTATCCCATCTATTTATACAGCAAGTATGTGAACTGGACAACTGGGGCCTCTTTTCAGGTGTAACTTAGTGACAGACTGTAAAGACATACAACAAAAATAGGTAATAAGTACAGCACACATTTTTCGTGACTGTTTCTGCAGTATGAATGGCTCAATGGTATATCTTTAACAGGGCAGTCTGGGCAATAAACCAAATTCTACTACTGACTGACTGACATGCTTCAATCTTATTAGGTCTCATCACAAGTGTGAAATCTAGCTATGTTCTGCAACATTCAGCTTGCTAAGAGGCCCTTGCTATATTAATTCCAGAGCTGTGGATTTACTTTTTGTTTGAGAAAGTCAATAAGCTATGTTTTCACAGTCTCTCTCTCAGTCAGCAATCATGAACTGGATTATCTATCAGTTCAACAGTATATTCCATTACTTATCTTGGCACATACTGCCCTTTGCCCCTAATTTATAAATAAAGTCTGCATTAAAAAGCATTTCCAGAAAATAATATCTAACAATATCTGTGATCACCATTAAAAAGCAGTGTGGATTTTAATTCCCAGTCCTTAAGCCTTTCTTCTGTCACATAGTGCCACATGTACAAACTAAAGACAGCTTGCATACCTAGAACTAAGTCAAAGGAGAGAGGCAATTCTCTAAACCTTCCAATGGAATATAACCTTCATTTATTTGCAAGCTGGGGTTGGGGGTTCTCTGCATTGTGTAGTACTGATCATTTGCTCCACTTTAAGTCTTCTTTAGTGCACTTAGCTGCCAACTCCCCACCACCTCCATGGATGTTGCTGTACCATTTTTGAGATGTGATTAGCAACAAAGGATGCACTATATGCCCTCTCTGTGACACTGGGCAATGGATAAAAATTTTGTCACAAGCAATGTTAAATGTCTCTTTATTACTGTAACTTTTTCACATTTAATATGCATGACAAAATCAAAATTATTTGCACTGCATATAAACTTGTGTACTGCAACACAACAGCAGGGAGTTACACTGTAAGCATTTATGCAACACTAACAAACAAGTATTGTTGTGGTCTTGCACTGGTGCTGTAGAACATTTTCCGGTTCTTACGTATTATCGCAACCACATTTCAGTACTTGCAGAAATCGCTAGGTTTGTGTGAAATGAGGTCTGCTAAGCTAAGAAGGGGTGTATAAAGTGTTCACAGAAACACAGCGATTTCTTTCGAGTACTGAAACTATTGTTTGTGATTGTTTGTTTACATTGGAAGAGGGATAAGGTGAGAATCTGTCTTGCCTGGTAATGGCCTTTTCAGCCTTATAAGAAAGAGTGCTGCTTCTCACTCCTCATCGAACTAATGCAACTCAGCACCTTCACCAAAAAGCAATCCATTCCATTTCAATTATGTTTAGGTTTACACACTGCAAGGGGGGATTGCTACGTTTGGGACATGTGTGCAAATCATTCAGCATGTGGGGCACCTGTTGGTAGTACTTTAAGTGGATGCTGCAGCTACATATGATCAGAAGTATCTGTCTGAGGCGGGACAACCACTTAACACCCCCGGCTGAGGAGTCCCACTGGGGAAAAAGACATCAGTCCCTGAGGAATCAGTGTCCCCTTACACAGTATTTCTTGCAGGCACCTTTGTCTTGGATGGGTACTAACCCTGAGCAGTCAGACAAAATATTCCTGAGCAACCACCCTTTGCTGACGTTGTAATCAGCAAAGCAGGATTTGCGATACAGTGTGGCACTGTGGAGTTCACCGAAATAATGCCACACGCCGCCCACGAGTACAAAATTTGAAGGTTTTTCCTCTCCCTGCCTCAAACCATCGGGGACACATAAGTACTTACTTGCATACACAACCCTTTAAAGGTTAACAAGCCTGTTTTCGGAGAACTGCAACAAAGTATGCCAGTTCTGAAATGTGGTTGTGATAATACAATTCAATAAAACGTCTTCCTCATTATTAAATGTTGACACAGTCTCTTTCCAACACTGCTTCCACAAGACCCCCTCCCCGAAAAGGTTAAAGTTCCCCAGAGACAGTTCTCCTCTGAGGAGTGTTTGGAGAAATCAGTTGTGTACAAATAGACACATTTAGATGTCCCAGCTATTGCAGGAGATTACACAAGGCTTTTGTACTCATTTGTTTGTTACTTTGTTTTACTCATCCTTATTATGTTGTGGTCTAGGTGTTTTGCTGTAACAGACAAGCATACACATGCAGTGAAACATAGTCCGTATAAATCCAATGGAACATAGTCCATATACCTGCAGTGGAATGCAGTCCGTATACATGCGGTGGACTATATTCTGTATCCCACTCCAACAGCCACTTTTGCATTGTTACTGAACTTCCATTTGATAACAGTAAGAGATAAGTGTTAGTATCTCATTTCAGGAAAAACTGAGAAGTGAGCAGACAACTGAAAGTTAAAGTATTGCCTCTTTACCACCTCCTTGAACACTGACTATACAACATGCTGGCCATTCAAATCCAATGAACCAATGACAGGCTGGATTCTCAGGATATGTAATAAATGCTGCAGAAGTTACATGCTTTGGGGATGGAGGTTGTAATTATTTTATTTTACTTACTGGTCTTTTATACCCACTAAACAGCAATGCTTCTTTTCACAGATGACCCAGGACTGTTTTAACTTGTTCAGTGTCACACAGTAGGTACGTGGACACAAAAGGAAAAGCCTCTTTCTTTCAAGTAATCCACTGTTGTATTCATGTAGGTATTTTGCAGGCAGACAGCTGTCCAGAGTAGAATGTACACATTCTCAAATTCAAGCAATAAAAACAAAAAGCAATTCTTCTTTGAGCTTAAAGTTGTCCAGTTTATTCAAAGTAATGACTGCTTTTGTCTATCAGACTTCATCAAATACAATGTTTCTTCCTAAAAAAAACATTTAAATTCTAGTTGTTTAAATAACTGTAAACAAGGGGGTGTGGTGGAAAACAGCACTTATGATTGGGGGTAGAGCTATAGTTTCTGATTGGCTTATAGCTGGGTCTGTAGGTTGGAGGAGAGTTTAAGTCCCTAATTAGAATAAAAGTCATGGATTGGCTAATAGTCAGGTCAGCTGATTGGAGGGGGACACCAAGTTGTTCTTCTTTCGGCTTTTCCCGGTTAGGGGTTGCCACAGCGGAACTCCGGTCCGCTGATGATTGGCAGTAGATTTTTTTACGGGTGCCGAGGTGCCAGCTCGACGCCCAACCTTCAACGAAGACATGCCCATTCTAGTCCTTAATTAAAATAAGAGTTATGGAATAACTAATAGTCAGGCCAGCTGATTCAGAGGGAGGCCAAGTTCCTAATTAAAATATGAGTCATAGACTGGTTAGGTTAGGCTGTTATTCACCTCCATCTCCATTGTTAAGGAAAAAAATTCATTCACAATGTTATTATAAAAATTAAAAAAGTTTCCAGTTTTAAAAGTCTTTTGACTGAATTTTTTAGCCATTAAAAAGTCTTTTATCTTTGCAGGTTTACGGGAACAACATGTGTGTTGAAGTCAACATAAACATGGAATCAAGGGTGCCTTATTTTACTGGGTGTCCAGTGTCATCTATCTATATAATGAATCTATTTGAAATTAAAGTGGAGTGAATAAAACAGTAAACTAGGAGTGCCTATTTTATGGGGCTGGAGTTAACTAAATGAAAGAGCAATCCAATATTAAAGTAAACGCTTTCGCTGCTGAATTTAAGCTTCTTCAGATACAAGACCTAGGCCAATCGGAGAATCAAAAATCAAAAATATAACTTGCCACGAAAAAAATAAATAAAAATGATGGTGGGTGAGTGTCATCACATGTAAGCCAGCATTTTCTAGAGCGGTTCAGCAGATCTTTTTCACTTACCGCTGATGTGGTTGGTTTGATTTACCTGTAAAACATTGAAAACCTGTTGGTGAGGATCTATTTGAAAAACCTAAAGTCTAAGCAATGATTGTTCCAGTGGTATTTGCTTGAGTTAATCATGAAGATCTGGTTTTACCTTTCATACTAGACTATCAGTCTGCAAACTATTACAAACCTAGCTAATTAATATTACACTATCAGTCTGCAAACTATTACAAACCTAGCTAATTAATATTACACTATCAGTCTACAGACTATTACAAACCTAGCTAATTAATATTACACTATCAGTCTACAGACTATTACAAACCTAGCTAATTAATATTACACTATCAGTCTACAGACTATTACAAACCTAGCTAATTAATATTATGCTATCAGTCTGCAGACTATTACAAACCTAGCTAATTAATATTACACTATCAGTCTACAGACTAATACAAACCTAGCTAATTAATATTATGCTATCAGACTGCAGACTATTACAAACATAGTTAATTAATACTGGGCTGTCAGTCTGCAGACTATTACAAACCTAGCTAATTAATATTGCACCATCAGTCTGCAGACTATTACAAATCTAGCTAATTAATATAATGCTATCCATCTGCAGACTATTACAAACCTAGCTAATTAATATTACGCTATCAGTCTACAGACTATTACAAGCTAAGCTAATTAATACTAGGCGATCAGTCTTCAGACTATTACAAGTCTAGCTAAATTCTGAGAATGTGTTCATTCTATTCTGGTTAGCTGTCTGACAGCAAATTAGCTACAGGAATACAACAGTGCATTAGTTTGAACAAAGAGGCTTTTCCTTTACTGGTTGCTCCCAGGGAGAACCAGCCACTCCACCAGGTTTGGAGACCCTATAGGGGGACATATTCCACAACAGGTAAACTACATTTTGTATGGTAGGTAAGTGAAGGATGAAGGACTGGAAGCCAGAACTACAGGGTGAAGTTTTTGTATGGTAGGTAAGTGAGGGATGAACGATTGGAGGCCAGAACTACAGGGTGAAGTTCATATGTACATTATACCTTTAAGTTTGCTGGGTCTATAGTACTAGATTAGCTTAATGAGTTTATTTGTTTAACTCAAAAAGACATACACAGCAGTAATAGCTTTCCTGTGGTGGCTGATCCAAAATTTCAGGCACCTTTTCTAATTTTTGCCCAGTCTTTCTGTTGTTACCCTATCATTCTCCAACTCCTGTAATTTATGATCTACCCCAAACCATATGCCCGTGATCTGGATAAAGTGCTAACAGTACTTTTTATAAACACAGACTGGGTTTCCAAAGGCCTTTCATCACACGATAAGGATTGGCTATGATCTGAACTGAGACCTGAAGTCTTGTTGCCATGTATCACCTGAGATCACAGGATGCATTTAAAAGCACATTTACTTCTGTTTCACAGAACAATATGAAAATGGCTGACCTTGGGTGTGTTGACACTGTCTTCCTCCATGAATCCAGCTTCTGATTGACAAGATGTCTGGGGGAACTTGAATGAGTCAACACCAGAGGCTTGTTGTAGAACAGTAGGCCTCATCAGACGGACATTCTGAGATACAAGGTTCACTGGAGACATGACAGGGTTTGCCTAAAAAAAAACATTTATGACCACAAGAAAGAAATTAGTTTGTACTCTTTGTGAACATTAACTTAGAAAATCTTTTTTTACCCTCAAACCCATCACCTGACAGACACCACTGCTTAATATATGAATAAAGTTTAGTTAGCACAAGTGTCTGTGTACAATTACCCATAAAAAGTGGAGTTGTAACATGCAGGTCACAAAATATGCAAATAGGTTTGTGGAGCAGAATATGAATGCTCACAGCCTTGTCTCCCAAGCTTTTAAGCTATAAGCTACAGTAACCTGAAATACATCACAATATTATGAACAATATAAACAAATAATAAAGCTAACAATAAAAAAGTAAATTAAGAGGTCTCATCATCATACATCTCAACCTCTCAGAGCAAGAAATCTGGACAAAGTTATACATAAAAGTGGGACAAAGGCCCCAAAACAGGGATCATTTCTAAAAACTGCTCTCACAAACTTAGAAAGTTGACAGAACAGTTTTTGCATTAGCATGAATTTTCTGAAGGATATCAAGTCTGAAACTCAAATGTCTGTCATTATCTTCTAACTACAATCTGTAAAGACTTACCACTAATTTGCATGAAAACCACAAGTATATGAAAAATGGACCAAAAATATGAGGCCAAAATCTGGACGTACTGCGAAAATCTGTACAGTTGAGAGGTGTGCTAAAATTCATTTGCTGTCTTTTAGCAGACAAGGTTGTACAGTTGACCATACATTTGCGAGTTTCTGTTTTACATCACACTTTTCTTATAATTACAAAGCAATGCAGAAACATCTGGATGGATAGGAGGGTTGCTAGACTGCTTGACTGAACTATCTACCAGGTAGGATGTTGGATCCCAGTACATTTCTTTACCTATACAACACTGTAGTTGTGAGTTCCTGTTGGATGTAAAACAACCCAAAGCACTTTTCATACAAAGTACATTTTCTGTTCCATTCAGCCAATGGTCTCTTACTCCAAAATCTAATTTGGTTAAAGTATCCAAGAATGTCCACAGGGTATGCTTAAACAACGGTAGACAGTAAATTATTGGCACTATACTAAACCATTCAGTCCACAGTGCAACATACATACAGCCTTCTAGGTTTGTAATGTAGCCTTTGAAAACAAGTCTTTATGTTGCAGGATTGCTAGCAGTTGCAATCTTATAATTAGTGACTGTATATGATATTGGAGTACATAGCACTTAGCAACATCCAACTGGAGGGAATAAACAGTGGTTGGCATTATACAGTAGTAGGTGGCATGCAAACTAGCTGCAGTATGCGGCTACACGCCTTGTAGAATGCAGTTTTTATTTATCTAGCTTGTTTACTGGGTCAGTGCAAAGTATAATCTGACAGTGTAACTAAGGGACAATGCTCAGTGACTGGAAGTACAAAGCATACTCTGAGGGATACTGCCCATTTACTGGCACAGCAAAACATACACTGATATAGCAGCTAAGGGGCAGTACTTGGTGACAGGCACTGCACAAAGTTCACTGACTGGCGCTTTACAGTGTATGGCAGTACTTCTTAGGGTCATTACGCACTGACTGTCAGCATGTAATGTTTGCACATGGGTAGTGCACAATGACTGGCAGTACTGAAGGGTAGTACCCAGTGACTGGCAGTGCATGACACTCATTGACAGGCAATGCACAATGAGTGGTAATACTACTGAAGGGTAGACCCGGTGACCGACAGTACATGACGCTCACTGACAGGCACTGTGCGACAACTGGTAGTACTACCGATGGGTAATACTCACTGACTGGTAGTGCATGACACTCACTGACAGGTACTGCACAATGACTGGCAGTACTACTGAAGGGTAGTACCAAGTAACCAACAGTACATGACGCTCACTGACATGCACTGCACAAAGACTGGCAATGCTTCTGAGGATAGCAGCTAGTGATTGACAGTGCACGATACTCACTGATGGACACTGATAAATGACTGGAAGTGTTACTGATGGGCAGTACACAGTGAATAGTAGTTCATGTTTCTGACTAGTAGGCCTGCACGCACTGAGTGGCAGTGTCCAGTGACTGTCAGAGCACAGTATTCCCTAATAGGAGCTGTACAGTGACTGGCAGTACTACTAAGAAACAAAAGACAGTGGATTTTAACGCACTATTGGCAGTATAGAGTGGTGGGCATCACATAAGGTACAGTGCCAGACAGTACATGGTGGACACCACTGTATAGTTAAAGCAGCTTTACCTTTCATTTATATTAAAATATGTTTGTTTTCATAAATATGTTTGTTTTCATGAAGTAAATGGGAGATTTGGTAATAAAACATATGCATTTTACATTACAAATTGTAACTAATGAAAAGTAATAATCTGGACACTTTTTATTCTCTGCAAAGCAAACATTCTCATGTTTACTAGGTAATGGGGGAATGCCATCTATTTTTCCTTCTTCTTCTCTCACTACACTTTTACACTTACTGTATATAAGATGTTGGCATGCACTCATTTCATATAATTTTATTATGTAAACTTGTACTTAGTCATTTTCAGAATGGTTTCTGCATTGCTCACATGTACATGGGTATTTTTTCAAATATTGTACTTGAAATGTTTACTTTCTTAATTTGCAGTTACTGCATTATTGTAATTATGGCCTTGCTTTCTTACTTTTTTGTAATTATTGCTTTGCCTGACAGCCAAGTTATGCTGATGAAACTGGCATATCCTGTAGCAAAGTTTCTTAAACTTATCAGTTATATGGCTCAAGAAAATTCTCTATGTAATTTTGGTACCTGCTATCAGACTTAGTGTATACTTCCTGTTTATACGCCCGGCAAAAGCACTGCAGTTTAGATACATGGGTGAAGTCCGTGACAAAAATACATCTTAGAACATTATGTGATTTATCAATACTTAACTTGCAAAAAACTGCCTCTTTCCCTAAACATAATAAAAGTAAAGCACATAATCACTTTCAGATCTGATACACTGTTGCCATGAGTAATTCAGTAATGATTGGTTACCTTAGCAACTGTTTGCTCAGCGATAGTACTGGGTCGACGCTGGCGTGCATCAAGTCTTTGCTCCACAGGGAAACTACTCCTATGTGACTTTAACCTCTCAACCAAAAGATAATAGATAGCAGCAAAATGGTTATAACTCTTATTCTGTAGGGACTAGAGTAAGGAAAAAAGAAAGAAAATGTGTCATAAGTTGTGGTAAAACAGAAAACACCCTGTGTGCTCCACTGTAGTTAGTACAGCAGATGTCTAGTATCAAACTCTCTATACTGATTTCAAACTTCAAACACAATCACAATCACACACTGAACAAAAATTTTCCTCATTCGAGAATATATTTGTTTCTCCCAATAAAATGACCGTTTTTCCTTATCATGTACAACTTACAACTTAGCAGTTTCTCCATTTGTGTGGCATGCATCCAGCCATTTCAGTGCCCACAATGCTAGTTTTGTTTGACGTTCCATATTAAACTATTTAACCATATGTTTGCTTTAGGCTTACATCATACTGCACAATACATTTTATATATCAGACTTCTGATCCGGGAAAAGACCATACAACCTATAAAATCTGTTGTGCATGTTTGGGATTACTGACTTAATTTCTTGCTGAAACAGACATAGTGGGACTTTCAGCCATAGATGAGTGGGGGTAGCTGAAGTAAAGGAAACAGGAAGCTTGACACCAATGCCTGACAGTAAATGAGTGGTGAAGGAGTTTCTTTTGCAAATAAATGCTTATCATTTTCCCCACTGCCCCACATTCCCAATACAAAAGAGACTAAAAAATAATAAATAAAACCCTGATGCATACCACCAAGGAGTGAATGGCTAGTTCTGAACTCAGGGCATCTACCAACTCTAAAGATAACAATACCACCTAATTACATTAGCAAACTTGGAAATTAGGCCCATGACTGTGTCAAAACTTATTTCTAGTAGTGTCTTCTACTATGACCCCAAAGTTATTGCTAACATCATTACAGATAAATTCAGTACTGATTTTACGTTTCCAATCCCAGGCAGATATTCTTTCCACCACGGACCATCTCAACCCTCCCCAAATCAACTTGGATTATGTTAAATATCTGCCAAAATCAAAAATACTAGCTCCATGAGATGCAATAATATCCCTACATGTCTGCCAATAAGTGTCAAGCACACTTGCCAAAGCTGTCTTTACCCTCTTCAGTTAACTCTCTATATACATTATGTCCCTGTAGCATGAAGAACAGCCACGGTTGTACCATTACTCAGTGGCAGCACCATAGCAGATACTGGAAACTAACACACTTATTAACCACACAAGTTATCACCTGTAAAGTAATAGGCCGCATAACTGCCAAGCCAATAAACAGTGATAGCTGACCTGCAAACCCTGGACCCACAATGATTCAGATTTCTAAATGGAGGTTGTGTCTATTAAACCTAGTCAATTCCTTTGCAAGGGTCACTGAAGTCCTGGATGGGGGGCTGACAGTCCATACTACTTTTCTTTACCTCATCAAGGCCTGTTAACCTCACCCTACATGTTGGCATCTTAGATAAACTCTCCCAACTTAACATTAGCCTGTATATAGCCTGTTGGCTAGACAACAATCCCTCCAACAGAACCTTTACTATTAAGGAAGATGGTATTGCCTCTAGCCTGAGGAGTGTCATCAGCAGGACTCCAAAGGTCTCTGTCCTGGGACTCCCGATGTTTAGTAGCTTATCAGAAGTGAAAGCAGACATCTTGGGACTGTGACAATCTAAGCATGCTGATGGATGCAAGCTGGGTGAAATTGTCATCATCAAAGACACTCAGCTACTCCAGAAGGACCTGGAACAGACCACTGTCTACTGTGTCAGTCACAGGCTCACCTTACATGCCAAAAATGTAGGAAAGTTACTTTTAGGAAGGACACTACCCTCTTCTCCAAACACATTGTTGATTCACCTCTCAAAACACATACAATTACCCAGGACCTGGGTTCTTACAGTGATAACAGCCTTTCTTTAACTCATCATGTCTTGAATGTGGCTAGGGGTATCTCTTCTACGTCCTGTTTAGTCCTGATTCCTTTCATGCTGTTCTCTTATTAGACCTATCCCTGAAGGTAATACCCCTTTTGGAATGTAACTTACATAACACCTTGACTTAGAAACTTTTTGGACTACCATAATCTAAACTTTCATGAAAGACAAAAAGCCATATTCCTCTACTCTGTCTCACATAGACTACTGAGTGATCTGTGTTTAGCCTTTCAGACACTGGAAATCCCCATCTTTTTTGATCTTCTCTGAATGGTATACCTAATATTTATGTCTAAAATCTCAAAGTCCACCTCAAAATTAGCAAAACCTGATGGTGTGGCAGATGTATAAACTAGCAGATTGTCTGCCTTTTGAATAAAGTTCCTCTATATGTTGAAGTAAAACCATATCTACTTACAAGACTAAATTTGATGGTTGGATGGGAGACCATAAATTTGTGCTTGGGGTATGAAAAGATGTTAGTCACCATGAGGGAAGACCTGCAATAGTCAGGCATGACCACCGAAGAAAGTAGGAGAGGGACATGGAATTGAGAAAGGTGGAGACAGATGGCGCAACACCCCGGCCCCATGTTGAAAAGTGGAAAGGGGGGATTAATGATGATGATGATGATGATGATGATGTAACCTTCCTCCCAGGGATAACTAATATACTCTCAATACAAACGGGTGTAGTGTATATGCCTCTAAATACCCCTATGAACCTATAATACTAAAACATAATGTACAAAAGCAGCTGATTTAGCCGCAGTTTGTTGCTGCAACAAACGTGCCCATAAGCATCTGTTCAGGAGATGGCAAACAGCATAAATAAAAGGAAATCCCTGTCTTTCTCTCTCCAGGGATTCTAAAAGGAGACTATCTTTTACAGTGATCCTCTTCTAAATGAAAGGAAATAAATGGCTGAAGGAAAAGGTGGGGTAATACAATAAAATAATGCCATGATAAAGAGGGCATTGTGGGAAGAAGAAACCTTAAATGATAAATAAAATCAGCCTCTGACAGTTTAACTGTCTGATTAACGTTGTAATTTAAAAATACAGCTGCTGTGTTAACTTGGGGCAGAACTAGCTGTCAGTGTGGTATCCTCATATTTATACAGTACTGGCTGATCACAGACATAGGATTATTCTCAGACAGTACTGGCTGATCACAGACATAGGATTATTCTCAGACAGTTCTGGCTGATCATAGACAGAGGATTATTCTCAGTAGCACAGCTTCTTGTTATTCACTTACCTGTTAGGGGCCAGTTGGCTGCTGCCAGTGACCAGAAAGTGATAGCTGACCTGCAAACCCTGGACCCACAATGATTTGGATTTCTAAAATGGAGGTTGTGTCTACTAAACCTATTCAATTTCTTTGCAAGGGCCACTGAAGTCCTGGAAGACCTACTGCAGGACATGACTGCAGTAGCTCTTACATTATTAAAATAATACTAAACCAAGAAACTGAAACATATGTATAACTTCCCTGTAATAATAACGCCATAGTATCACCCTAAATCTATAGTGTTATTTTGTAGTTTGCTTTAACCCACATTGGTTACACCTCTCTCACCTCATTCTCAGTCTCAACTAATACTTAGTGCAATATTCAGCATGACTGTAACTTATAGGCCATCTAGGGCAGTAGCAATGCAGCAAAATATCTCTTCTTTCAGTGCAATACATGCAATTTCATAAATTAACCATAGCGCAATACTCTAAGGTCCATAGTGCAATACTCTAATGTTCACAGTGCAATACTCAATATCTCTTTCTGTGCAAGGATCAGTGCAATGTCTTTAACCAAGTATCTGTGCAATACTAAAGTCTCATGCAAGTAAGTATTCAGTTCAAAAAGTGTTAAAATGTGTTTCTAATTATGTGCAATATTAGTCTGTCTATCTGCATATCTGTGATGTAATAGCCAGGTGTTACATGTGGAAATGTCTGTAAAATAGTCTACATGTTTTCTGCACACTGAGTCTGGAGACATGGAATTTCATTCAGTTTTTGTACCTGTGTGATTTCTGAATGACAATACAGTTTACTTTGACTTGACTTTGACTAATCTACTGACACCAGGACAAGGGTTAAGGAGCACTTGTAGCCCCATGACACACAGTAGCTTGGGTGGGAAAAAGCAGTAGAAGAGATATCATATGATGCTTTAATGGTGTTTAATTGTCACCACATGACTCACAGCATTAATAACAGATAGCAGCATGCAAAACATGCTAAATGTAATGTCACTGTACGACACACCTAGGATAAATGAAGGAGAGAAGTGAGGCACAAAGGAGAAATGAATGGATGAGGAGTGAACAAAAGGGAAATACAGAAAAATGTCCTAATTCTGTGAAGAATTATGCATAATTAAGCTAAACAGACTTTGCATGACAATGTAAGAATAAATTGTGTGTGTGTGTGTGTGTGTGTGTGTGTGTGTGTGTGTGTGTGTGTGTGTGTGTGTGTGTGTGTGTGTGTGTGTGTGTGTGCTCGTGCTTCAAAACAATTGAAGTCTCATTGGTGGGAAAGCCTAAACATACTAAAGATAACTGTGAGGCCAGAAATTCCACTTGTGTCACAGGCAAACTGCCACCAAAACAGAATGACACCACTATGCCACAAAAACACTGAAAAATAAAATACAAGGAATAACAACTTACCACAGCTCACAAGCTTATTTTTAAATCAACTAAATGTCCAGCACTAACATCTTACCATTATACACCCCACACAGAACTCTAAGATCTGCCCACCAAAATCTAATCTCTGTATACAAACCAAATCATCCCGCTGGTCAGCTTCTCCTATCGTTTTCCTTAGCCAAAAATGGAACTCTCTCCCTTCATCTCTAAGAATCTCTGAAAACTTTGAACTCTTCAAACCCAGCTCCATTCTTACCTCTCCTATAAATGGAAGTGCATTTGCACTGTACCTACCTAACCTGCTTAATGCATAAATACATTCATTACTCATAAGATTCATTCTTCCTTACACACTAGGGATTAACCCTATTTTAATGTTACTTTTATACCATTCTCAGATGTTTCAACCCTCTGTACAAATTTAACTATGTACTACTGTTTCTCAACCAGTAAATATGTAAATATGTATCATATTTTATTTCATGTTGCAGTTTAACTTTGCTTAGTTTTGCTGTTCTTAGTTACAAGTTGTTTAACTGGTACCTTTACAACTATGTATTGTACTTTGTATGATGTAGCTTGTACTTTGTATTATGGAGCTTTTCTCCCTGGGCCTCCACTGAAAAAGTACAGTTTTGTACCTACCATAAATGTAGATGTTCGAGTGTATACACTGCTGCAGTCATTACACTTGGGTTATCCTGCCATCAGGCGGTTCCCCAGTCGGCCTGAGTTCCAAAGTCTTGATCCGGCATCGGTTGCTGTCGCCTCCTCCCTGACGTCAGTGCGACATGGGTATATAAGATGCAGCCGATGCCATTTTCTTCATTTTTTCTTGCCCCAGATGTCAGGTGCCCCCAAAGAGGTAAGCAAATCAAATTGCTAATAAAACATACATAAGAACAGCAATCAACAACTATCAGTTACCAGCAAATACTCCCCATAGGTAGTAAAGGGTAGAAGACATAGGTATGTACCAGCAAGTAAGAGGGGAAGGAGGGAGGGTAACCTGGACTGCAGCAGTGTTTACACTCGAACATCTACATTTATGGTAGGTACAAAACTGTACTATGTTAATCGTGTTACACTGCTGCAGTCATTACACTTGGGTGGAATCCCAAAGCTGAGGTAGGGTGGCTGGTTCTATAAGGCATTAGGGGTGGCTATAAGGCCCTGCAGCACTGCAGTGGCGAAGCCAGCTCTGGATTTAGAGTATAGAGACAGATGGTAATGCTTGGTGAAGGTATGTACAGAACTCCAAGTTGCTGCTTCCAAAATGTTCTTGGTAGTACTCCTCTGAGGTAGGCAGTTGAAGTGGCTGTTGCCCTGGTGGAGTGAGATCTAATGCTGTTAGGTACAGGTTTCCCATGATGTGTATAGCATAAATGTATACAGTGTCCTATTCATTTTGAAAATAGTCTGTTTTGAAACGGTTTTTCCCTGTGCTCCTGCAGCATATGCTACCAATAATTGCTCAGATTTTCTGAAAGCTTTGGTTTTGTCCAAGTAGAAGCGTAACTGCCTGTGTATGTCCAAAGAATGCAGTAGTCTCTCCCCTTTATTCTGTGGATTTGGATAAAAAGTTGGCAAGTGAATAGTTTGGTTTAGAGCCACACTTAATACCACCTTTGGCATAAACATAGGGTTAGTTCTAAGACACCCTGTCTTGGTGGAAAATGATGAAAGGTTCCACTGCCACTAGTGCCTGTAATTCTGAAACTCTTCGCGCTGATGTTATTGCCAGGAGCAGAGCAGTTTTCCAAGAGATATATTTTAAATCTGCTGTGTTAGCTGGCTCAAAAGGAGGTAAAGTTATTTTTTCTAACACGAAGTTGAGGTCCCAAGTTGGAGTAGGTGCTCTACCTGGGGGGGGGGTTATGATTTTAGCCCCTCTGAGATACTGTTTTAGCAAAGGATTAGAGAAAATTGGTGGATCCGTGTTGTAATGAGCAGAGATGGCAGAGGTGTGGATCTTGATGGACGAAAAGGAGAGGCCTTTGTCCAGCATCTCAGTTAAATAGTGTAGTATCTGAGGAATATTTGGGACAAGAGGGTCAAGGCTGTGAGCCTGGCTCCAGGCACAGAATCTCTTCATTTATCCGAATAGGCTTTCCTGGTACTAGGCCTTCTGGCTTCCAGAATGACATTCATAACAGCTTTGGAGGGAGGCATTGCTTGCTTGACTAAGGAATTTTCCATGCAGCCAGGTTTAAAGTCTTTAGCTGGCTGTGAAGTATCTGATTGTTGTGCTGAGTCAGCAGATGTGGGATTATAGGCAAAATCCAGGGTGGTCCTTGTGATAAGTTCTTTAAGATTGGGTACCAGTGCAGGCGTGGCCAGTCTGGTGCAATCAGGATCATCTTTGGCTCTTCTTGCCTGGCTTTTATGAGTACCTTTGGAAGGAGAGGCAGTGGTGGGGGAAAGCATATACTTGTAGGTTTTTCCAGCTGAATGAGAGGGCATCCACTTTCCATGCTTGTGGATAGTAAGTCCTTGTGCAGAATTTCTGTAGCTGGCAGTTCATTGGGGATGCAAACAGATCTATGTCCGGGCTCCACCATTTCTGTGTTATCATTCTGAATATTTGTGAATTCAATTCCCATTCGTGGGGATCCATGATGTTTCTGCTTAAGTCGTCTGCCAGTGTGTTTTTCTTTCCTGGCAGGAATTGTGCTTGCAGATGAACTTGATAGTTTAGAGCTGTGTTCCACAAGGTCATGGCTTGCCTGCAGAAGGGATAAGAGTGAGTGCCCTGTTGCTTGTTTATGTACCACATAACCGTGGTGTTGTCTGTCTTTAGTAATAGTTGTCCTGGATGCAGCAGGTCCTTGAAGGCTATAAGGACATTTTGTACAGCTAGCATCTTTTTGATTGATGTGAAGATGCCTTTATTCTGCGGGCCACTTGCCCTGAATACATTTTCCTGCCATGTGTGCTCCCCAGACGTAATCCGATGCATCTGTTGTCAGTGTTTGCCTGGCTGTGGGTTGAGTAAAAGGCTGTCCCTTGTTGAGGTGACAAGCTTGAGCCCACCATCAAAACTCCTGTTGAAGGCAAGGAATTAGTGGTATAACTGTTTCCAAACTTTGACAGTGTTGAGACCAGACACTCTTAGGTACCACTGTAGTTTCCTCATATGCAGTCTGGCATATGAAATTAGTAGTATGCAAGGTCTGCAGAATTTTTCTTGCAGGGAGTTGGGTTCTTGTTGCCATCAATTGAAAATATTGAGTCAGTTGTCCTTGCTTGTCTGGCATGAGATAAGCCATCTGGGCAGTTGTAATCAAGCTGGCACCCAGGAATATTATCTCTTGTGAGGGCACTAGTTTTGATTTATTTTCGTTTACTGTGTACCCTAGGCAACTTAATAACTTTTTTACAAACGCCAGATGCTTTAGAAGAATGTCCTTGCTCCCTGCTTGAATCAGGCAGTTGTCCACGTACAGAGAAATTTGAATTCCTTTCTGTCTGCAAAATGCAATTACTGGTGCCAGGCACTTTGTGAAGACCCTGGGCGCAGTAGATAAGCCAAAAGGCAGTATAGAGAATTGATAGGGCATTGAACCAGCTATGAATCTGAGGTATCTTCTGCAGTTTTGTCTGACAGGGACATGCAGGTATGCCTCCTTGAGGTCCAAGGTTACGAGCCAAGCTTTCTTGCCCAGCATGGGAAGAAGCTGCTGTAGTGTCAACATTTTGAATTTCAGAACATCCAGGTAAGTGTTTAGTGCTTTGTCCTTTCTGGGAACCAGAAAGAGTCTTGAGTAAAATCCTTGCCCTTGCTCCTGTGGTGGTACCTTTTGAATAGATCTCATGTCTATGAGTGCTGTAATTTGTTTTTGAGCCTCTGCCCACTGATTTGGTGGCAGATTTGGCATTCCTTTTAATCTTGGCAGAGTATGAAAGTAGAACCTGTAACCTTGAGATACAATGTTGAGAACCCATTTGTCTTTGGTGATCATATGCCAATTGTGATAGAAAAGTGCCAGTTTTCCTCCCAAGCGGGCTGCCAAGAGAGAGCTGTTTGGCAGCTGTAGTGGGAAGTCATTGGGACTGTTTCTTATATGGTTGGGGCCTGTCTTCCACATCTTTCTGGCCTGATGCACCCCAATGTCGAGGCCTGTAAGGACCTTGTGGTTGACCTCTACCTCTTGGACATCTGTATCTGCCCCTTTGAGGTCTGTCTGTAACTGGAAAGGACAAATTCTTTGTTGGCCAATTTCTGCTAAATTGAGGAGGCTGAACCTGTAAGAAATCCTTCACCGTTTGCATAGATTTTGCCTTATCCTCCATTTTCTTTAATACCTCTTCTGCCTTAACTCCAAATAACACATCCTGCTGCAAAGGTGCATCCAATAGTTTTGCTTTAAAATGATCTGGTAATGTATGTTCTTCTAACCAAGCATGTCTTCTAATGACAGAGCCTGTAACTGCTGCTCTACAGGAGGCCTTAAAGAATCAAAACCACATTGCAAAGTATGTTTTCCCACTTGTTCAGCAGCATGCAATAAATCCTGCATTTCTTTAAAATTAGGAGGATCTGTATCTGGAAGCATTTTTTGTTTCAAATGAGACATCAAAAATTGCTGATATTTTAGTATGTGAAACTGGCAATTTAAGGCCCTCATTGCTAAAGTTGCAGATGTATATACTTTCTTCCCCCATCTGTCTAATGCTCTTGAATCTCTATCAGAGGGGACTGGATTCTTTGCTGATGAGGCCTTAACTCCTTTGGGTCCCTGAGAAATAGTTTCAGGGTCAGCAAAAGGGCTTTTATAAAGAAATTTGTGTGAGTCAGGGACTCTGTAGTATCTGCCAGACTTAACTGGGGCTGGAGGTAAAGAATCAGGATTTAAGCTGGATTCAGTATGCACATCATCCACAATATCTAACACTGGCAGAATAGCAAGGGGTCTGTGTTGAGGTAATAAAAGGAAGTCTCGGAGCCTTTTCTTGGATTCAGAGTAATCCTGGCCTTCCCAATGGAAATGCTCCCTCATGTTATGTAAGGTTTCCCCACAGGAGTAGTCCTCAGGCAGAGAGGCCGATGGAATTGATTCCTCAGCATCAGAATCTTCATAAGGGGGTAAAGAGTATCCTAGGTCTGAGGATGAGTCTGAAGAGATGGATACCTGGTCAGATGAGTCATAGTCTGCATCCTGTCTAGGCCTTTTATCAGGAGGGGGATGGGACCCCCTGATCAGAGTGATTAGGTCTTCGGCCATTTTGAGCATTTGTTTCTTGGGCATGGAGGCCTGTCCTGGAGAATGCTGTATTTGTTTCTTTGTTTTTAAAGGAGGTTTAGACTTAGCAGAAGATTTAATGCTTAACTGAGTAGGTCTGAAAACACCCTCTGAAGCTGTGGGTTGTTCAGCTACTCCGGATCCCTCTGAAGGAATAGTTTCGGTAGGCTGAAAATCTTGTGCGTCCGAAGGCTCAGCCATCTCCACGTGGGAGTCAGAGGTGGCCTGTGGTTCTACAGAAGCGGTCATCAGGGGCTGCGAAGGCGCCTCGCTGAAAACCGGACAACCGGCGACTGGCCTAGAAGAGGCTTCGTTGTCAGTTTTGGGCCTCGGATGCCTATCCTTGTCTTTGCACTTTTTATGTATACCAGTCATCGGAAGTTCCAACGGCATGGTGTAATTGAATTTTCTGCCAAAATAATATCGGGCAAAATCAAACCGACGTTTAATAGTGCGCTTGTTAAACTAGCACAAAACCGACAACCAGTAACATTGTGGACAGGGCCTAGGCATGGGATACAATAAGAATGGAAATCCTTATGAGGTATTTGCTTCCCACAAGAAATACAGTTATTAACTTTTACTGACATCGGTCTGAGGCAAGAAACAGTTTCCCCAACGGGGTACTTAGCTTTGTAGAAGAATTCGGTTCTGGATTCGGAATGAAAATCTCAGGAGTCGGCCGACCGGCACTTGCGAACTGCTTTTGCTTCAGGTACCTCGCGGCATGAAAGACTGGGGAAAATGGTGTCAGCTGCATCTTATATATCCCTGTTGCATTGACGTCAGGGAGGAGGCGACAGCAACCGACGCCGGACCAAGAATATGGAACTCAGGCCGACTGGGGAACCGCCTGACGGCAGGATAACCCACGTGTAATGACTGCAAGCAGTGTAACACGATGGACATCGGGCTCTTTGAGCCCAGTGGACCTCCCTGGTCATCAAACTGGAAATAAATAAATAAATAAATAAATAAATAAATAAACTGCAAATACTTTTACAAGTTTTAATTCATCCTCTGTATTAACAGCTTTTGATGAATTATTCAATAATACACAATAACATTTTGAGCAGTTTTCAGAACCCAGCAGATGGTATTTTATTCCATGAGAGAAAAAGATTGCTTCAGCAAAAGACACATAGACGACCTCTGCAAACATTGCACAGTTACAGTCCAGAAAGTGGAGTTTCAAGAATGACAAGAAGAAGAAGCTTAAATTGGTGGTTCGGAGACCCATGATGATTTTCCTGCTCAAATCATTTATGCTTTGTGCAGATTTATGAAGTTTTTTAACCTGTTTTCAGCAATGACATTTGTTCTACTATAGTAACACACAGACTAACAGCCTGGGATCTTAGATACATTCACTCTATGAGTTAAATACACAGGCAAAATAAAAGTTCAGAAGCTTCTGGAATTTACCTCAATGGTCTTTTGCTGGTCAATTCCTAAACTGTGCATCAGTCTCAGGACCTGTTCATTATACCCTCCTACAGCTGAAACATTTTCTTCACTCTGTGGGTAAAGGACTGGTCTCTGAACAGGGACTTCTGTCAGCATCCATTTGTGCTCTTTAATCTGAGAAATAGTAAGACGCTTGGAAGGGTCAAGGACCAGCATTCTTCTTATTAAGTGTTCGCAGTCTGAAAAAAGATGAAGTAAGGAAGGCTTAGAGTGGGAGAATTTAGAATAATTCTTATCTTACAGCTGCAGAGACTGCACAGTTCTGCATGTTTAACAAGTCCATAAAGGCACATCTCCTTCTAAAAGGCTTATTAACATTCTTTTTTAGCAAGATTAAATGCAGTAAACTGTTTCCAAGTAATTCATATATTACATGACTAATGGTACCAGAAAACAAATTACGTAACATGCAGATTATAATTATGGAAACTATATCTACCTAAACCTAGCATGAAGCACACATGTTTTGTAATTCTGAAAGTATTATTGCAAAGAAATAGGACTATTGTGTACAATTTGGAAATGCTTACATTTGTTGCAACTGTGGAACATCACAGTTTAAAAAAACTACTCCAGACAGTGAGTCTAGATATCTTCAGACTTTTAGCAGCATGATACAGCTAACACAGAATGGCAAGGAAAAAAAAAAATTTTTACAGAGTGACAGACATTGCCTATCACTGTATTAAATCTATTTAGCAAAGTGTTTGAGACAAACTTCTTTTTAGGTGACCAAACAAAACATGTAACTACGTGTAGAGCAAAGCAAAACCACAGTCCTTCACTTCTGCCTCTTTTCAAAACAAATACACATATTTCACAACATAAACAAACTCCATGGTGTGCTGTGATACATGCAGAATTTAACATAACTGACCACACAAGGCCTGTAGTCTCACATGTAAAAATCTCAAAGCACAAGTACATTATAGTGTAACTACATATCCAATGGCAATAATGCACATTTCAATTTAACATCTTACTCATGAAATAAAGAAAACTTGTGCATAATATAAAACACTAAGAACAGTCTGCTGTTGGATTATGTACTTCCCTGTAGAAAATCATTACCTGTTCTTCATTGCCCCTTGGTATAGATGGTGTAAATGGACATTTCTTACATAAATGGTCTATGAAGAGTTCTGCCATGGTCCCTAGCTACTACCAGCCTTAAGCATGTAATCGTCTTCCAGTTAAACTACCTAGGATAAGCAAATAATTAGGAAGGAACTCAGACACAAAACAAAAGCTGCAAAAGGTGTTGTGTGACCTAATCCATACACAGTAATGTAAGTTGTTTATATAATCATTTTTTATGGTTTCTTAGACCTGCAGATCATCTGGGCCACTGCTGATGATTACGTGTATTCATTACCAGTACCCTGATGTGAGAGCTGGTCATGACATGTTCATCATTCAGGCAGACGTGGGAATTTTCGGATAATGGCCTGACACACACCACCCTCACTGCTGGTTGGCATTTACACCCACTGAAGCTCGGGCCAGCTGCACTATCCCCAAAACATGAACATGCGTCTACACAAACATGCAGTGACCATTACACTGCATGTGAAGTGAGAGACAAACACATGTCTGACTCATTTACTCCTTGTTGGGAGACCTGCCTGCCCTTCAGTTGGTATCAACAATGTAATGAATGGCATCCCTCTCCCAGGATATGCAAGCTAATAGCTACTCATTAACCCTACCCCAGGTCGCTCCTTCAAAACCAGAGTCTCAAAACTGTCTTGGATCATCTGGGGCAGTCAGGACTTTACTTCCTTGGTACCATAGGAAGTACACAACAACGAAACAGACTCCAAACTTAAAATGAAATCATTTTTGGTGGTGATTTAAATAATGCACTGGAATGTAAAGAATCGTTATGGCAGTTATTTTCAGGGGCTGATAAATATCCAGGACTCAATGAGGCTATAAATTTAAAATGTTTTTTATTGAACAAATAGTTATTATATTTAACAATAATTTAAACTATATAATAGTTTTTTTATACATATGTATATATTTGAAGTGGATTTGATGTCATTTCCTGTTGATTAAGTATAAAAGGAAGAATGAATGAGTGGAACTGTTTTTCTGAGGAAGTTCACGTAATAAATAAGTGAATGAAAGCGCTAATATCGACTTGTTTGCTTTTTGGTCTTTGGATACACTTGAACACGATTTTTTAAGATAGGAAGTACACAATTACAGTTCCAAACTGAAATATGCCTTCCCTGAAGCATTATAACTCATGTCTCCTTCTGCTCTTCATGGCACGTCTGTTCACACCATGTTTTCCTTTCATGCTCTCTCTCCTTTTTCTTAGCTTCCCTCTGCTTACTTCGCTCTTCTTAATGTTAAGCTAATAAACATCCAGCACAGTCTAAGTTACACTGGAGCTCACTTCTTATCCTAAACATCTTTATACCAGCACAACTGTATTGGTATGATTTTAATATGTATCACCTATAAAATGTACATATCAGTAAACAGTTAATCATGACTGCAAGCTTAGTACCCCAGCAGAAATTATGCATCTCCTTTTGCTGCATGTAAAATGCAAGTATATATATGACAGGTGATCAGGAATGGCTATATTCATAAATAAATGGCAGCGAAATATACATTTTACATCACAGGTCCTCTAACACTTTCACAGTGAACATAGGTATGAAAAAAGAACGCTGCCCATTTCCATACAGAAAAATACATATGCTGCTCTGTACAGAAGGACACTGATCTCCCCCCAAACATATATACATTAGGAATAATCAAGGCTTATTTTTATATTGTTCTTGTATACTGGTTTGCAGTGACACACTCATATTTTTTGAATATTATCTTTCTGCATTTAACATACTGACTGTTAACTTTATAAGTAAACAACATTTTTCTATCAAATAGTGTTGATCATACCCAGGGAGGTTGGCTTCACTACTTGTGATAACCATGGTTCATTCTGCTTAAACCAGCATAGTGGTAAATCAGCTATTTTTTGTTAATATCTTTTCATGTTGACTAATGGCCAAAACACCACAATTTCAAATTCTGCAAATTAAATATATATATATATATATATATATATATATATATATATATATATATATATATGTGTGTGTGTGTGTGTGTGTGTGTGTGTGTGTGTGTGTGGGTATATGTATATATGTGTGTGTGTGTGTATATATATATATATATATATATATATATATATATACATACATACATTATACACATATATATATATATATGTGTGTGTGTATGTCTGTGTATGTATGTGTATGTATGTTACGTGCAGAGCTGGAAGTGTAGTTTTTCTGGCCTCACTTCTTGAACTTCTCACAATGAGATGACACAGCTCTTCTGTCCATCTTTTGTCAATGGTCCTGATGAGAGACTCTCTTGTTGGGGGAAGTGATATCATTCGCTTTTATAAAACATGCTGAGGTTTCATGTTTATTATCTCTTACTGCTCGCACATGCATGTTCCTCCAAACACACTCACTTGTAAACATCTACTGAAGCAGCAGACCCTAACTTGCAGCTCTTACCTTCTGACATGAAGTATGGAATCCTAAACCTTCCTTCAAGGACCCTCTGTCTCAAAATGGGTAGTGTTGGTCCATCAAATGGCAGAGCTCCACAAACAAGCACATATAGAACCACTCCCATACTCTGCATAGATATAAAAACAGTTACAAATTGAAATATATTTTGTTCACATTATCTCTTATAACAACAAACTGTTGAGACAATTACTGTTAAGTATAACATTTAGTTTTGTTTTCTATAAGTGTAATGAAAAATTATTATACAATGACGGGCCATTAACATTCCAAAATGAGCACGCTGACTGGTCAACCCAACCAGCTTGCCCGTTGTAAATACGAGCATATACTAATGGAAAAAGGTCCGGTGGCCAAGACTTTTTTCCATTAATATATGTCATAAAAATTTCACTTTCCTTCCCGTAAAATAAACTTGCAAAACTGGACACTTGAAAGCAACAATAGTGACGGGACAGACAAAAATAAAAGAATAATCAGGCGTGTTATGAAAAACTAGAGAAACGTAGCTGATTATCCTTTTATTGTCCATGTCCTGTCTCTCCTGTGCCTTCAAAGTGTCCGTCGCTTCCTATATACAGCACCCATCACACAACAATGATGCACTGCGTAAGCGTTGGAACGAAAGTCACATACGGATGTGCAGTACATCAAAAAAGCAGCGGGATATCCTGGGAAAGTGTAAGAACACCATGGAGCCATCATACAACAATATTATTTAAGAATTTTTTTTTTTAAATAATGTCATTTTATAATAGCATGAACCGACTCCATGGTGTGGTATATTGAAGATTTACTCATGGTTGTCTTTGTTTAATCACTTGGGCTTTGCCCTCATGATTAAACCACACCAACCGTGAGTAAATCTTCAGTATATCACACTGACGTTGTTGGTCATCGCTATAATATCTTTTGACTTATCTTCATAATTCATATAGAATTTGTAATTAAGGGTGATTTCCATAATGTACAACTTGTGAACACTTGTTTTATATCATTCCCTGCTCCTGAACTAGCAGTAATGTGATGCCTGTGTCTGAACCGAAACAAACCTCACTCTACTGACAGCTCAAAGGTAAATCATTGAAAGCTCCAAGAAAAATGATACATTAACATTTTAACTCCTACTACGTGTGCGCAGCCAAGAACTCTACATCCCCTTTGCCTGGAATGTTAAATATTAAAGAAAGATAGGACTCACTTCTTTCCGTCTTCTTAGCATCTTTTCCAATGTGTTTCATTTACTTTTTCCTGATTAAGGACCATTTTAAGAACAGTTTGGGTTGGGGGGGTGAGTGTTGGGGGTACTGACTAGTATGAACCTGTGTTGACTTTGTAAAGAAAATAATGCGAATTTCTTCCTAGCAAGCCTTACTTTTAGTATGTACAAGAAAGATGAACAGCATGTGTGTGAGTGAGTCTGTCTGCACATGAGGGCTTGTGTGCGTGTGTGTGTGTGTGTGTGTGTGTGTGTGTGTGTGTGTGTGTGTGTGTGTGTGTGAGTGACATTAACTCACAAGTAATTCCAAGCAACTCCACCACTTTTTTAAAGATATGCTACTGATGTGGGAAACTTTTTACTAAATGAATGCTATCATTTCTTTTAATGATATTTGAAAGTTCTTGAGTATTTTTACAATAAACTATACAACATTTACATTTGACTTTGCATAACGATTATATTCCATGTTTTTTTTTTTTTTTTTTTTTTATCCAGGCAAGGTATGTTGTCAGTAACCAGTGTCTTTCCTCAGTACAGTCAGTACTAAGCTATTTTAGGTAATGAATGGTGATGCTACACCTGCTGCTTTGCCTACCATAAAATCATCATCTGCTATGCACTGGTATGGTGTTTGTTGGATGAAACATCAAACAAATCAGCTATTATGAAGTACTGTAATTTTTAAAGTTCACAGTGGTATCACGGTCAGTCAGTGTACATCTGACTGACAACTTATATGAAAATCAGTTTTCCATGATCTGTGGAACTAACTTAGTAGAAAAGTAATTATACCACATAGCCTCTTGGGCTTAGTTTAGCAAGTAAATATAGCTATCAGTAGAAGATGACCTTGGCTCCCATAACATTTTTATCTTTTATTTAGCAATGTCACATGTTCCTTTATATACTTGTTTTCAAAATAATTGTCCCAAGGAAATGTAGGGCTCCAGAAAGAACCCATGAGATAATGCCTCCTGGTACTGCATGTGACGTCTTAGCCTTTAAAGATGGACTCTTCCATTGTGACTGGCATCTGACTACCAAGGAAAGCAAAAGCCAGACGAACATCTTGGTTACATCCTGAGACTTGTGTACCTAACTGCTGAATATCGTATCACTGAAGTATGAGTTACACTTCAAGTTTCCTAAATCAAGAAACATAAATTGAAACTGCAAAAAAAGAGAAAAAAAGTATTTTTTGTTGGAGAATAGATGTTTTACATTTCTATGTAGGGGACTTTGCCCCCCACCCCACCCCCACTGCCATACATATCCATGTGTGTGTGTGTGTGTGTGTGTGTGTGTATATATATATATATATATATATATATATATATATAAAAATATATACATGGGTTTAAGTCAATCTAACGAACATTAGATCAACTTACATATGATCAATGTAATCTTATCAATTTTAGAAGCTCAACAGAAAAGTGCACATGGTTTAGGACATATTCCCAGAACATGCAAACCAAAACCTTTCAGTAAAGCACCCTTGCACATCCCACACCCCCTGTAATTATTATAAACCCAACTCCGATATCCTGCAACAGCAGAGAAAAGGCATAATCCCTTCACTGTTGTACAAGCAATCTCAAACCGGCCCATCGATTACCTGTGGTTGGCATAACAGTGATCGACATAGTGAATTTTCAGTATATATGGGTGAACAAACACACATATATATATATATATATATATATATATATATATATGGTTCTACCTGACATAGTCGAAACCACACAACACCGACAACGACATCACCGACACCACATAATCGACAGTGCATTAACACGAAACCTCACATACCCGACAACAAAATAACCGACGGTACACAAACACGAAACCCCATACACTGCACACACCACAATAACAACAATAAAAAACAAAACACATCCCCATTCCACAAACCACACACACAACACAAGCACACCAAAATCCTTACAAACCCACACTAAACCTTACAGACACAACTATCGACAACCTAACCCTAAGGTCCGTCACTATCGCACACGTACCTAACCCGCTCTAACCTAACTCACTTAACCGCGCCTAACCCAAAGTCTATCCTAGCACACTTACCTAACGGCTCCCTAACCCTAACTCACTTAACCCGCCCCTATCCCAAAGTCTATCCCTACCACACTTACCTAACCGCTCCTAACCCTAACTCACTTAACCCACCCCTATCCCCACAGACCGTCAATATCCACACTTACCTGACTCGCACCCTAACGTCCGTCACGCATACTCACAGCCTTTTCCCATGTCGGCATCCTCGGCGTCGGTGTTGTCATCCGTCGTGTCGGTCTTCTGCATTGTCGATGTTCTGGCACTCACGATTCACGTCGGTCTTCTTCATTGTCGATCTTCTGGAGCTCGGGATTCCGTTGTCGGTGTTCTACGCTGTCGACTAAGTCAGGTAGAACCATATATATATATATATATATATATATATATATATGTATATATATATAAACATCATGGACACACAACTGTGGGGAAAAGTGAAACAAAAACTGCAACATACTCTTGGCATACACAATTACAGAGCATGCAGTTGCAAAGAACAGAGGTTAAAGGAACCTGACTGCTCAGTGTAATAACAGATTCTGGAAACAATAATTAAAAAGCAGTCAGGTTCCAGCTGATGTGTACAGCAGTAGATACAAATCCATCATCACCAGACTTATGAACTGCTACCTGCTGCATAACTTCAACCCCCCCCCCCCAAGTATTCTCGAGTGGGAAAATAAAAACAATGTAAGGTTGTTATTATGTATTTGCTAAAATGATGCTGTCCAGACCTATTAATTCCTTGCAAAAAGAGTGAGAAAAAGAGGAAGTAGTGACAAATTTTATTTTCCTGGGCTTAAAAGATCTCTGCAGACGGTAACAACAGTCATGAAATTAACAGATGCTTGCTTTTTTTGAAAAAACAAACAAAAAATGGCAAATCTGAATAAGATTTTATACAGCAAAGATATCACATTTTTAGCAAAGGTCCATCTAGTCAAAGTTAAAGTTTTTGCATTAGTAATACACGAACTGTGACTACTGGTGTAAGAATAGGGCTGTGCAGCAGAAAAACAAAACTTTTGAACTGTTGTACTGGAGACAAGTTTTGAGAATTCCATGGATTGCAAGAAGAAGACATCAGTCAGTACTAAAGGAAATAAATCCATGCTGTTCACTGGAAGACCTGACAGTTGTTAGATTTTATGAATATAAATCTGAAATTAATTATGTTGTAAATATGCTGAAAGAAAAGGCTTGCTTAAATGCAGAAACAAAGTTTAAGTAATATGTGATCAGCAGTCATACTAAATGACCATGGCTTGGAAAAGGAATCTGCTGAATGGACATTTTTCCCTTACAGACTCAAAACAGGATGTATGCAAGAGCAAAAATACAAAATCTGCTTTTAAAGAATGGACATGTTTCCCTTACAGACTCAAAACAGGATGTATGCAAGAACACAAATGCAAAATCTGCTTTTAAAGAACAATGACATGTTATTCTGCATGGAAAAACAGGATAACAGATGTTTTTTATACAACGATCCAAATAAAATACAGGATGTTCACACTGTCAGAAAAGCTGATCTCTGACAATGTGTTTTCTCAAAAATATGTTTTCTGCATAAAACAGGATATGCTTATCAGCATTGACATAAGAACATATGTTTCTATACACAGATTCAAATAGAATACAGACAATGTGTTTCCTCAAAAATATGTTTTTCTACATGGACATCAGGACACTGTTACAGGATATTCACACTGTCAGAAAAGCTGGTCTCTTACAAGACATTGTTAAACAAGGAAGCTTAGTATTGTTTCTACAGGACTAAAACTGTATATAAAGAGCTGTATAAATCCAGCTAGGTTAGAGAGGTTTGGTAGGGACACAAGTCCCAAGGTAAATGTTATATCTCTCACATCATCTGTACTATATAAGAAGTAAAGTTGGAACAGTACTTTTAAGCTGCAACGTTTGTCCAGTTTTATTTATTATAAAAGTTATTGGTTACTGCTCTTAAAGACAAGTGCTGCAAAGTATATTCTCTCATCAGTGTATATTCTGCAAGTTTCTGTATGCAACAGACTGTGAATGCAATTATAACCAGACTTTGATTCCAGCCAGCAAGACTGAGTGTCTTAAGAACATTGCAGATCCATCCCACAGCAAGAAGCAGTACGCAAGTAAGATCAAAATATATTTTTTCAATGGCGAGGCAGCTGAGTGACTAGCACCATATAATTTTTTCAATGGCAAGCTAGTCTGCATTTGAACCTACAATCTGCATTCAACCACAGGAGGAGTGATGGTAAGCCCTGCAGAGGGTCACTTCAGTTAAATTGCAGTAACTAACATTTGTACGTGTGTGTCAATTCTGAACAGAAGTATTCCAGTTTATGCAGCTTGCAGTAGTAAAGTTTTTTAGACGTCTACAATCCGGAGTGAGACTAGTTCAAGAAATTCGCAGTGCCATAAATTCTTCAAGAAAAGGGGGATATCCACTAGCCCATCAGTCCACTGCCTGTTGTGCTTTCCCAGCTTCTCAAGTGACTTTGAAAAATTTCCAGCCATCTGCAACAACACCCTGATCACCTGTTTTCTTGCTCACTGGTAAGACTTTTTTCTACGTCACATTTTTTAGTATGGTTGCTATTCGACAGTTTGGATATTTGACAGTCTGGATATTAGATTAGACAGTATGGATATTTTCAAATGTAAAACCTTATTAGGGCAGGTTGATAGTAAGGCATTATGCAAATGTATTACAATATTTGACTGGTATCTCAAAGAAAACCATGTGAAATATGACACATGTTTATTGTGTGCTTCAACAAAAACTGCATTTTGTGTATTATGCCATAAAATAATATTGCATCATATTGCGAAAAAAATAGACTGTAAAGACAGATCTGTTCATGATAAAGAATTACATTCTGATGTTGAAGAGCTATGTCCTGTCACCACATGTGAGTCAAATCAGTTACTGATAGAACCCCTAGTACATTTTGTTACAAAGGAATGTAGTAAACTTCTAAAAGACAGACACAATGAGTTCAGGAAGCTTAGACAAGTTATACATACATCTTTTCAAAAGTGCATAGGAGTTTCAGATTCAGCAGAACAGGCTCCTGAGACATATCAAGCAGACTATAAGGAAATTCAACAGAAGTTGCAGGATAAAGGAAATAAATTAGCTCAATTGACAAAGACTGGGAATTTCCTGCATACACAGTTAATCTGTACAAAAGAAATATATTTTATAATATGTTTATGTTTTGAAAATGGTTAAACATACATGGTAGGATGGTAGAATCTGATGTCTGGACAAATCATTCTTAAATGTTTTACTTTCATTCAGTTAAAGCAAGACATCTATCAGTACTACAGTAAAGTAAAGCATATGAATACCATTCATTAGCATAGTCAAAAGGTAAACAAAATTGTTCTAGTGTATAAAATTAAATAAAAATAGTTAATAAGAGTAAAAATTTAAAGTCACAAGACATGACATGCTTGTATAAAGATATACATATACAAGACAGACATGCATGTGTGTTCTTTTCATCTAGAGTACATCTGTTACAATACACAGGAATAACAGGCAGACAACAGCAAATATAAATAATATAAATATAAATGTGTTGGTTAAACTAATATCTATTTTGTTTTTTTACAATTTGTTTATAATTATATAGTAACACCAAACAGTTAAAGTTCTGAATTTTAAAAATAAATAAAATCACAGATGGTATTATTCAAACAGTTTTTGTAAAATTAATGGCGGGACAGTTAAATAGTTAAATAAATAAAAAAAAAAAAATACTGAAATCCATGTAAGGTAATTGTAAAATGATGTCTATTTATGTTGTATAAATGCATAGTTATGCAAATCACAATCACATTAAAGGAAAAATGCCAAAAGAATTAACTATAGTTTACAGAGTATGAAATGTGAGCTCAGACCTTCCTAGACTGAATGAATAGTTACAGGAAATGCTGGAAAGATAAGATAAACAACAAGACTGATTGCCAGATAAGTAGCTTGAGTTTTTCTAAAGCATCATTGTTATTAAAACATAATTGTTAAAATGTTTACAGGCAACACTATTTGGTAATTGTAATAAAATGCCACAATTGTGCATAGATGCCACTGATAATCTGTTTGCAAGTAAATGTTAAAAGGACAAAAAAAAACCTCAGTTGCATCAAGTACAGCCAGCAAATGGGCTATAGTATATATACAGTTCAAATCAATTATGCAGGAGGGTGTAAATGCCTACTAGTGGTAGTAAACAGCAAAAGCTTTATAAAAAATTATCAAATCAGACAAAAGTTCATAATTTAATAAAATAAATGTATAACCATAGTGTTAAGCTGACATACATTCTATTCACAGCATAGGGCAGGTAAACAGTGCTGAAGTACTACAGGGGGAGGGGTACTTTCTCAGTTTTACACTGACTGTATAAGAGGGAGGGGCACTTTCTCAGTTTTACACTGACTGTATAAGCAGTACTGAACAAGGGTCTGAAATAAAGCTACATAAAAATAAATAATAAGGGTCTAAAATAAAGCTACAAGAAAAAAAATATATATCTCATTCCTTCTTGACAATACTCTTTTATGGGGAGGGAAAAACAGGTATTAGTGTATTAGAAATACTGGTAAACTGGATTAAACCTGACAGGATAAGATATTTTACAAGTTGTTAATAGCTATCATAATGGTTATTATTATATTGTTTAGAATTAAATTGTATTTACAACCCAAGAGATGGCTTAAAATTGATTAAAGCTATACAAGAGAGAATAAAGATATGCAAAAATGCATAAATGTTTCTAATAGCAAGAATGGTCACTATTTCAATATGTTTTTGGCAAAACAATGTTGGTATAAAAAAGCATGAATATTTTTAATTGCTGAGTATGTAATTTAAAATAACAGGACATATGGATATGGTATCAGTTCCACTAGATATTTCTAAAGAGACAAACATTTTCCAAGATTTTGCTTAATATTAATGTTATTAAATTTGTAAGATTAAACTAAATGTACTTTATAGTCTTTGTATGTACAAATGCAGAATAATTCAGTACAAATGAGATTAATGTCTAGTAATAAATATGTGTGAAAAACCATATTTAATTAAAAAATGGGTCCAGGGTACCTACTAGATTGAAATGCATGAACAGCAAACAGTCTATGTAAATACATACTGTACAGGATACATCGTAATAAGTTCAAAAGTAATTTGTCAAGTTGTAATATGACTGGTTTTATCCCAGTAAAATAATTGCTTTCAAATATTTATTATCTAAGCCCAGTTCAGTACTTTACCAAGATGTTAATGAGCAGTTCAAAGACATGACCACAATGTTATGGTTAAAATGACATTGAAATTGTGTGTTTTCAGTAGTGTATAAATGCTTGCAGTAGCACATGGTTACTGTCTCTTATAGTTAATTCAACAGTTGCAAAGAGTTAATGGAACAGTTCTAAGTCATAAATGAAATTCTAGGATTGCAAAAGAATAAATTGATCAAGTTAAAAAAAAATAAATAACATTAAAGCAGACACAGCTCATAACTGATAAAATATTTTCACAGAATGGTCTGCAAAAGAAAAAGTTTTAAATACATTCAGTTTTGGTAGTAATACTTTAATATCATTGTATTAACTATGTAAAATTGCATTTTGATTTGTTGTATCAAACTAAAGGTTTGTTTCTTGTGTTTTCTATATAAAATGTTTTGAGTATGTTTAAAACAGAGGGAATTGTTAGATTTTATGAATATAAATCTGAAATGAATTATGTTGTAAATATGCTGAAAGAAAAGGCTTGCTTAAATGCAGAAACAAAGTTTAAGTAATATGTGATCAGCAGTCATACTAAATGACCATGGCTTGGAAAAGGAATCTGCTGAATGGACATTTTTCCCTTACAGACTCAAAACAGGATGTATGCAAGAGCAAAAATACAAAATCTGCTTTTAAAGAATGGACATTTTCCCTTACAGACTCAAAACAGGATGTATGCAAGAACAAAAATGCAAAATCTGCTTTTAAAGAACAATGACATGTTATTCTGCATGGAAAAACAGGATAACAGATGTTTTTTATACAACGATCCAAATAAAATACAGGATGTTCACACTGTCAGAAAAGCTGATCTCTGACAATGTGTTTTCTCAAAAATATGTTTTTCTGCATAAAAAACAGGATATGCTTATCAGCATTGACATAAGAACATATGTTTCTATACACAGATTCAAATAGAATACAGACAATGTGTTTCCTCAAAAATATGTTTTCTACATGGACATCAGGACACTGTTACAGGATATTCACACTGTCAGAAAAGCTGGTCTCTTACAAGACATTGTTAAACAAGGAAGCTTAGTATTGTTTCTACAGGACTAAAACTGTATATAAAGAGCTGTATAAATCCAGCTAGGTTAGAGAGGTTTGGTAGGGACACAAGTCCCAAGGTAAATGTTATATCTCTCACATCATCTGTACTATATGAGAAGTAAAGTTGGAACAGTACTTTTAAGCTGCAACGTTTGTCCAGTTTTATTTATTATAAAAGTTATTGGTTACTGCTCTTAAAGACAAGTGCTGCAAAGTATATTCTCTCATCAGTGTATATTCTGCAAGTTTCTGTATGCAACAGACTGTGAATGCAATTATAACCAGACTTTGATTCCAGCCAGCAAGACTGAGTGTCTTAAGAACATTGCAGATCCATCCCACAGCAAGAAGCAGTACGCAAGTAAGATCAAAATATATTTTTTCAACAGTAAAACCGAAAAGCAAACACTTTGGCCACCTAATGCAAAGACAAGATTCAATACTGAACAGCATGAATTGGGAAAAAGCTATGGCAAAAGAAGATGGGGCAGCAGTGCCTAAGATGGATGACAACATTAATGAAGTAAGGAATACGAATTGCCAGAACTTAAATAAGCAATTCTTGACAGGTAGGCCTGGCATGCCAAAGTCCCTGAAGTCATGAAGAGTCATTTAAACTAAATGACAAACTACAACTTGTTCTGCATTAGATGATCTGTCAGCCTTTTAGAAGAGATACTTTTCTGTGTAGAGATTTTTATATACAGCAGTGTTCCTTCAAAAAATTTTTTATTTAACATTTATATATTTCCAAATGATGTGTATAGTATTGCTGTCAGAAGTCTGTTGTCTGACTGTCAGGACATCGGAATGATGGAAAACCATAGTAAAATATAAACAATCGGGGTGTATAAGTAATAAAAATCATTTAAGTCATTTATTTGATCCTTTTATATCTGTATACATTGGATGCCTTATTTTTTAGAATCATTACGCCTTCCACAAATCACTCATAAAATAAGGGACAATAGATAGCTGTTAAGGTTAACAATGTATTTAATGCATTAAGATACTTCCAGGGAGCCTTAAATGACCTTAAGTTGGAAGATTTAGAGGTCATACTGGTTACCAGGCAGCAATGAAATGTTTAATGCTAGTTAACCTCAAGGCCCATTCTTGGTCTTTCTATACTGTACGACATACCTATGTCCATTCTACTTACTTACTATGAGCTGTCACAAACAATGGTACGTGCACAATGTACTCCATGTTGCTATACTGTCCTGCCTGGCAGACAGGTTTGACACTCAGTTGGGCCATCACTAGTATGCAACTGGCCGGCTTTTCACCATGAAGACAAATGGCTGCTACAGCAGGGATTTCCCATCTGTTATGCACTGAAGAAGGGTTTTTACCTGAAAGCTTTGTCGTTGTGTCATAAAGTGGTTTTCTCAATAAGTTTTTTTGTTCTTGTATATTTATTTACAGCTTGTTTTATTTATCTAGGGATTTCCCATCTGCCCATGATGGTGCAGCCTTGGAGTTGGTGTATATAAGTAGCAGGGGGGATGTATTAGGGGTGCAAGAAGCTTGCCTCATTGCAAGAATGCTTTTTTTTAAATTTTTTTACTTTTGAATGCTATTAACATTTAAGAAGTTTTGGCCATTTGTAATCACTGTTTTGTGAAGGGATCACAAATGATTTGTATACTTGTCATAGAGCTATCCTGTCTATGAATACAGGACAGCATATAAGGCCTTGCCACATAGGGACTGGAGTACAGTAAAATACTGTTATTTAAGGTTAACTCCGTACATAACATTCTTTCACACAGTGTAAATATACTGTGCATTACACATTAGGTTACTATGTATTATATATTAGGTTACTATATAATGCATTACTTTAGTTAATTTATAGAACATTGTTAATAGCATTGCTATTATTTCAGGCAGTGTTTACATATGATAATCAGAAAGGAAACTTCTTTTCACTAACCAGAAATAGGATGCCAAATAAAATGCACAGAATTATCCATGGCCCTAACAAAGTATTTTACTTTACTTTGACATGGCACTCATTTGTCTGAACTATCACACTATAAGTGCTAAGACATTCCCTTAGACTACAAGCTCAAGGTGAATAACTCATACATTCCACAAGTTGGACTTCTATACAGTATTTATGCTATTGCTTCACTGAAAGCAATTTTACCCCATGTGGTATAGTGGTGTAACAAGTCTCAACTGATTATGCATTTCAGACTAGGCTTCTGTTTCCCACAATGCCCCCAGTCTGATGTCACCTTCTTCTTTCTTTTCCTTGACTTTTTTGTTTCCACTAACGTCCAGAGTGAGCTGTTGGGACAATTTTAACTGGAGTTTTCTAACAACACACTTGAAAATTATTAACCAAGACATTCTAGACAGAGTTCTATTATCCTTTTAATTTTTAATTTTATTTACAGTGAGTACTACTTGATATGACTGCAGTTATAGGAGGTAATAATTTTTGTTTCAATCCCATTCAAAGTGGTTTTAATTATATTGATTAAACTGAGTCTGTAATGCGCTTAACCACCTAAAATTACCGAATCGCTGTTAATGATGGCAACTGCACCATAGCACTACAGTTCTCAGTGTCATTAGCAGTCTTTGTACAGTCAGTGATTTGGACAGTTTGTTCACTAGTTCATATTAAGGAGTACTCACTTCATCTTAAGATCAAGTGTGGTTTCTGTCACTGTCAACTGCCAGACTTTCTCAAGTAACAATACAGTAGGAGCTCCCTTCTCTGTAAACCATAAGGAGGCAGATTAGAGATATGCTTATAGTGCCTGCATATTTGAACTGCTTCTTACTGAAATTGGTACACCTTGTTTGCTGTAGCATAGACTAGATCCAGGGCTGCTGAATCTAGCTTTGTTTGTATAACTTGAGCACTAATCCAGGCATTCTTTAAAGTATTCAATTGTATTTATTATTGCTTGGTAGTAACTTGATTAAAGTGTAGCTATCATTCTAAGTCTTTTGGATTAAGCACTTGGGCTTCAGACCAGTTGTTTTACATTAGGAAGGTTTGTGGCCTGCACTGTGGTGGCAGGACAGGTAGCTTACATCCTTCTAAGTTGGAAACTGCTGATTGAGGGCTCAGTGTCTGTTATTCTAAAAGTGTATTAGTTCTGGTTTAAGCACTTGGGCTTCAGGCCAGTTATTTTACATTAAGTAGGTTTGTGGTCTGCACTCTTGTGGGGGGAGAGGCTGGACTCTGCCCTTCAGAGCTGGGAATTTCTGGTTAAAGGCTTATAGTGCCTGCATATTTGAACTGTTTCTTACTGAAATTGGTACACCTTGTTTGCTGTAGCATAGACTAGATCCAGGCCTGCTGAATCTAGCTTTGTTTCTATGTTTGTTGTTTGTTTGCTTGTTATTTCCCTGAAACGCTAATTCCACCTAAAATGCGGCTTTTCAGCGCTTCTGTGGATCCCTAGTGATATCTGCATTGCTTAATATACTCATTTCCTTGTTTCACTTGAAAGAAAGTTACTGTTTGTCATTTTTGCATTTAAGTTACCTGTAACACATTGCATTTAAGTTACCTGGCACTTGCTCACTAAAGCAATTATAGAAGTCAGCACTAAAAAATTAAAAGCACTACACCCTCACAAACTCCCCTTGAGTACCTTGTTCCCCATTGGCCCTTTTTTTCAATTATAAAGGAATTCCCAATACTATTCTAGCATGTCCAAAGGTCAGTTGTCAATCTCCTCTGGTCCAGCTGGTGAATCTGGGAATCTTGAGGCAATGGTACAACTGCCTCATGTACACAGACAACCCTCTCCTCCTCCCAACAAATTCCAACACATGTGAGAGATGCAACCATATAGCCAAACTGGAGGCTAAGCTCTCTCAACTCAGTACTGGTGTAACCAGTCAGGAGGAGAAGGAAACCACACTCACTACAATTCCAGTCTCACATAGACCTACCACGACAGCAAACCAAACACAAACACACAAAAACATACTCGGAGGCTCTAAATACAAATCTGCCTATGCAGCAGAGACCTCCAAAGCAGACACCCAAGCAACCGCTACCCCAAAACAAAACACGTGCAACACATAGCTCACAAAGCCAGTGTGCCGAACAGTCACAGCCCTTAAGGCTAAACAACACACCTGATACACTTGTAATAGGTGACTCTATAAATCAGGCACACTGACATCCGCTCACCAGGCTGAACAAGGAGAAGGTCATGGTGAGCTGCCTGTCGGGTGCTAGGATCCACCACATAACACAAGCACTCAGGTCACTCCAAGGCAAGTATAAATATGACTCAGTCATTGTCCATGCTGGTGTGAATGAACTGAGACATACCTCCCTGGACTACATGAAAAGAGACATAGAGGAGCTCTCTGAGCATGTAGCCCAGGCCGGTATGACCCTGACCTTGAGTAGCATCTTACCCTCACCAAGAATGATGCCACAATATGAAGACAAGATGATCAATTTCAACAATTGGCTTAAGTATTGGTGTCATTCAAAGGGGATCCAATGCATGTCAGCCTGGGATGACATGCTCGACAAGCCACGATGCTTCGCTAGGGGCTTGCACCTGTCACCCTGGGCTTTGGATATTGGCAAAGGCTCTTGCTACCCCCATAGTGCCTTTTTAGGCAAGGCTCAAAGACAAACCCACCTCCATAGGTATCACAAGGGATAAGAAACTAAGAGTAATGCTACTCAATGCCAGAAGTCTAAACCTCAAGATGCACTTTTCGAAACTCTCCTTAGCATGGAGAACATCGATATCTGTGCAGTAACAGAAACCTGGTTCAAGGCTCCCGAGAGCAGCCCAGCACTACCAGGTTATACCTCATACCATGCTTTTCGGCCCCAAAACTTGGACCGAACCACAAAAGGAGGGGGGAGTATCAATATTCATCAAATATACCCACACCTTCAGGTTGGTGGCACAGCACGAAGCATCAGAGACTATCCATGTGCAACTAACAGTGGGTAAAACTGCCTTCCAGTTTATAGCCTGCTACAGACCACCCTCTCAAACCCGGGAACCCCACTCGGCCTTCCTGAGAACAATGGAAAATATGAAGGTCCCTCCAAACACCATTATATCGGGCGACTTCAACTACCCAAACATAGACTGGGAGCATTACTCTAGCTCCAACACCCTAGCCCAAAGGTTCCTAGAATTTATGAACTCAAATGCTATGGAACAACTTGTTACCACTCCCACAAGAGGGGAAAACATACTGGACCTGATCATCACCAACATGGGGACTCTATGCTCCAGACCAGAAGTGTATCCCTCACTGGTAAGATCAGACCATAAACTAATCTCACTGGATATTCACATCCTGCCCCCACCCCCTGCCCAGAAAAGCAAATTTCACACTCCTTAAAACCGAGGTGGAATCCTTCAAAGCCCCCGGGCCTGTGGAAAATACGGCCCAGACCGCAGAATCCTTTATAAACGCATTCTATGAACACCTTCAGGAATGCATGGATCATGCAATCCCAAATAAAACCAAGACCCAATCCTCCAAAGGCAGATGTCCTGTCTGGTGGACCCCAGCCATAAACAAACTATACAATAGAAGGAGGAAGCTACTACATGATAGAGCAAAATCCCAAAAAGGGAAGGCACCTCTGATCAGTATTAGCAAAAAACTACGGGCACTCATAAAATCATCTAAGGCCAGCTTCGAGAGAAAAATTGCACAGGACACTAGGGATAATCACAAGGCATTCTTTTGTTATGTTAGGATCCTGGGTGGGAATTCCCAGATATGCTCAGAATTAGTCCAAAATGACAAAAAATACACCGAACCCACAGACATTGCCAACATCCTAGCTGACAGGTACAGTGCAAACCCCCACCAAAGGGCAAATATCTATCCCAGCAGAGTGCTGCCCCTGACATCTCAGATGCTCAGGTAAGAGCCCTCTCCAAAGCAAAAACACAGCATCAATGGGACCAGGCGGTGTCCCGGGCAAATCCTGCATGAACTCCAAGAAGAGCTAAACCCAAACATAAAACTACTGTTCAATCTCAGCCTTACTACAGGATATGTACCCAAAGAGTGGCGTACAGCAACAGTGGTCCCTCTCCACAAATGTGGTGCCTCAACGGATCCTGGAAACTATCGCCCCATAAGCCTGACTAGCTTGGTCTGCAAAGCTATGGAAAGGATCATCATGGACCTCATAAACAAAGATATTGGGGACCTACAGACACTGGATCCTACCCAGTTCGGCTTTGTTAAGGGCAGATCCTGCCTCTTAAACCTGGTCGATTTCTTTGAAACAGTCACCAAGGCCATTGACGAGGGGAAGGTGGTCCACACAGCCTACCTGGACCTCGCAAAAGCCTTTGATACAATACCCCACTCGGGCATTATAGATAAGCTCACCAGCTTAAATATAAACCCCTATGTCACTAGATGGGTTGCAAACTGGCTCAAGGACAGAACCCACATGGTTAGAATTGCTGGAGCCATGTCAAACTTCAAACCAGTTACAAGTGGCGTCCCACAAGGCTCAGTCCTGGGACCTCTCTTGTTCGGTATATATTTCTCGGAGGTACAGGCCAACACGGAAGGACTGTGGCTGACCAAGTTCGCAGATGACTGCAAACTGGGTGCCATAATTGACTCTCCAGCCGACACAAGCATCCTCCAAAAGGGCCTCATCGAAACAGACAGCTGGTGCCAGAGCCATGGCCTCAAGCTAAACGCCAAAAAGTGTATAGTCATCCCCTTTGGCAAAAACAAAGTGCCCACAAATTACCACATAGGTGGTAATCCATTAAGTACAGAAGAAGTAATTAGGGACCTGGGGACCCAAGTTGATAGCAATCTCTCATTTGACAACCACGTGGCCAAAGTGGTTAGGAAAAACATTTTATATAGCCCACCTAATCATGAAGGGATTCACATCTAGATCAGGGGAGGTCATCGTGCCTCTTTACACATCCCTCATCAGGCCCATAATTGAGTACAATGCCCCTTTTGGGATGTACCTTACCAGACACCTGCAGCAACTGGAAAGACCCAAAAGTACCTCACCAAGAGGATCAAAGGGCTCAAACAGATGCCATATGCTGCCCGGTTAAAGAAACTCTAACTCTAGTCAGTGGCATACCGCCTGCTCAGAGATGATCTGTGCCTGATGTATAAAGCCATGTCCAACCCGGAATTAATGGACATGCTGCACCTCAGAAATTCCAAATCCCATCGAGCTACGCGCTCGAGAGACTTGAACCTCAGCACTGAAATAAATAGGACATGCTGGAGGGACAGATTCATAACCCAGAGGCTCCCTTCACTCTGGAATAAAATCCCAGTCCAGGTTAGGCAGAGTCCCTCATTGACTCTCTTCAAGAGGAATCTTGATGAGTGGATGGGAGATCATAGGTTTACCCCGGGTATCACTTCTGTGTCACTGTTAGACAGAGGCACAGTATACTAACCTTGAAAAAGGGCATAGCAAAATTAATTTAAAATGGGTCGGGAAAGCCAAACACACTCTGGCTAGGCTTATAAATGCCCTAGGGCAGATAGCCTAGTATGAACCAATGAACCTATGATAACTTTATTTTATTGCCCTTTTGTTCTACTGCCATAATTGAGTTTTCTTCTAAATGACTATAAACTCTGTCATCATAAATTCCCGTGAATAGTTTATACGTTGTCGGAAGACAAGTTATTGGTCTATAATTTTTATGGTAGCTTGCAGCTTCAATAAAAATCCAAAAACAGCTTGCAGGTTCACTCTTAAGTAGGAGCATTGTTTTTCCTGTTGTTAGCCAGGTTCATAGGTTCATACTAGGCTATCTGCCCTAGGGCATTTATAAGCCTAGCCAGAGTGTGTTTGGCTTTCGCCACCCATTTTAAACTAATTTTGCTATGCCCTTTTTCGAGGTTAGTATACTGTGCCTCTGTCTAACAGTGACACAGAAGTGATACCCGAGGTAAACCTATGATCTCCCATCCACTCATCAAGATTCCTCTTGAAGAGAGTCAATGAGGGACTCTGCCTAACCTGGACTAGGATTTTATTCCAGAGTGAAGGGAGCCTCTGGGTTATGAATCTGTCCCTCCAGCATGTCCTATTTATTTCAGTGCTGAGGTTCAAGTCTCTCGGCGTAGCTCGATGGGATTTGAATTTTCTGAGGTGCAGCATGTCCATTAATTCCGGGTTGGACATGGCTTTATACGTCAGGCACAGATCGCCTCTGAGCAGGCGGTATGCCACTGAGTAGAGCTGGAGTTTCTTTAACCGAGCAGCATATGGCATCTGTTTGAGCCCTTTGATCCTCTTGGTGAGGTACTTTGGGGTCTTTCCAGTTGCTGCAGGTGTCTGGTAAGGTACATCCCAAAGGGGCATTGTACTCAATTATGGGCCTGATGAGGGATGAGTAAAGAGGCACGATGACCTCTCCTGATCTAGATGTGAATCCTTTCATGATTAGGTGGGCTATATAAAATGTTTTTCTAACCACTTTGGCCACGTGGTTGTCAAATGAGAGATTGCTATCAACTTGGGTCCCCAGGGTCCTTATTACTTCTTCTGTACTTAATGGATTACCACCTATGTGGTAATTTGTGGGCACTTTGTTTTGCCAAAGGGATGACTATACACTTTTTGGCATTTAGCTTGAGTCCATGGCTCTGGCACCAGTTGTCTGTTTCTATGAGGCCCTTTTGGAGGATGCTTGTGTTGGCTGGAGAGTCGATTATGGCACCCAGTTTGCAGTCATCTGCGAACTTGGTCAGCCACAGTCCTTCCGTGTTGGCCTGTACCTCGGAGAAATATATACCGAACAAGAGAGGTCCCAGGACTGAGCCTTGTGGGATGCCACTTGTAACTGGTTTGGAGTCTGACATGGCTCCAGCAATTCTAACCATGTGGGTTCTGTCCTTGAGCCAGTTTGTAACCCATCTAGTGACATAGGGGTTTATATTTAAGCTAGTGAGCTTATCTATAATGCCCGAGTGGGGTATTGTATCGAAGGCTTTTGCGAGGTCCAGGTAGACTGTGTTGTCCACCTTCCCCTCGTCAATGGCCTTGGTGACTGTTTCAAAGAAATCAACCAGGTTTAAGAGGCAGGATCTGCCCTTAACAAAGCTGAACTGGGTAGGATCCAGTGTCTGTAGGTCCCCAATATCTTTATTTATGAGGTCCATGATGATCCTTTCCATAGCTTTGCAGACCAAGCTAGTCAGGCTTATGGGGCGATAGTTTCCAGGATCCGTTGAGGCACCACCTTTGTGGAGAGGGACCACTGTTGCTGTACGCCACTCTTTGGGTACATATCCTGTAGTAAGGCTGAGATTGAACAGTAGTTTTATGTTTGGGTTTAGCTCTTCTTAGAGTTCATGTAGGACGCAGCCCAGGACACCGTCTGGTCCCACTGATGCTGTGTTTTTTTCTTTGGAGAGGGCAGCTCTTACCTGAGCATCTTAGATATCAGGGGGGCAGCAATCTGCTGGGATAGATATTTGCCCTTTTGGTGGGGGGAGGGTTTGCTCTGAACCTGTCAGCTAGGATGTTGGCAATGTCTGTGGGTTCAGTGTATTTTTTGTCATTTTGGACTAATTCTGAGCATATCTGGGAATTCCCACCCAGGTTCCTAACATAACTAAAGAAAGCCTTGTGATTATCCTTAGTGTCCTGTGCAATTTTTCTCTCGAAGCTGGCCTTAGACGATTTTATGAGTGCCCGTAGTTTTTTGCTAATACTGATCAGAGATGCCTTCCCTTTTGGGATTTTGCTCTATCATGTAGTAGCTTCCTCCTTCTATTGTATAGTTTGTTTATGGCTGGGGTCCACCAGACAGGATGTCTGCCTTTGGAGGATTGGATCTTGGTTTTATTTGGGATTGCATGATCCATGCATTGCTGAAGGTGTTCATAGAATGCGTTTATAAAGGATTCTGCGGTCTGGGCCGTATTTTCCACAGACCCGGGGGCTTTGAAGGATTCCACCTCGGTTTTGAGGAGTGTGAAATTTGCTTTAGAGAAGTTTTTCACTGTGGTTTTCAGGGCAGGGGGTGGAGTCGGGATGTGAATATCCAGTGAGATTAGTTTATGGTCTGATCTTACCAGTGAGGGATACACTTCTGGTCTAGAACATAGAGTCCCCATGTTGGTGATGATCAGGTCCAGTATGTTTTTCCCTCTTGTGGGAGTGGTAACAAGTTGTTCCATAGCATTTGAGTTTATAAATTCTAGGAACCTTTGGGCTAGGGTGTTGGAGCTACAGTAATGCTCCCAGTCGATGTTTGGGTAGTTGAAGTCACCCAATATAATGGTGTTTGGAGAGATATTCATATTTTCCAATGTTCTCAGGAAGGCTGAGTGGGATTCCTGGGTTTGGAAGGGTGGTCTGTAGCAGGCTATAAACTGGAAGGCAGTTTTACCCACTGTTAGATGCATATGGATAGTCTCTGATGCTTCGTGCTGTGCCACCAACCTGGAGGTGTGGGTATCTTTGACGAATATTGATACTCCCCCCTCCTTTTGTGGTTCGGTCCAAGTTTTGGGGTTGAAAAGCATGGTATGAGGTATAACCTGGTAGTGCTGGGGTGCTCTCGGGAGCCTTGAACCAGGTTTCTGTTACTGCACAGATATCAATGTTCTCCATGCTAAGGAGAGTTTCGAGTGCATGCATCTTGAGGTTTAGACTTCTGGCGTTGAGTAGCATTACTCTTAATTTCTTATCCCGTGTGATACCTATGGAGGTGGGTTTGTCTTTTGAGCCTTGCCTAAAAATGGCACTATGGGGGTAGCAAGAGACTTTGCCAATATCCGAAAGCCCAGGGGTGACAGGTGCAAGCCGTCCCTAGCGAAGCATCGTGGCTTGTCGAGCATGTCATCCCAGGCTGACAGGCATTGGATCCCCTTTGAATGACACCAATACTTAAGCCAGTTGTTGAAATTGATAATCTTGTCTTCATATTGTGGCATCATTCTTGGTGAGGGTAAGATACTACTCAAGGTCAGGGTCATACCGGCCTGGGCTACATACTCAGAGAGCTCCTCTATGTCTCTTTTCATGTAGTCCAGGAGGTGCGTCTCAGGTCATTCACACCAGCATGGACAATGACTGAGTCATATTTGTACTTGCCTTGGAGTGACCTGAGTGCTTGTGTTATGTGGTGGATCCTAGCGCCCGACAGGCAGCTCACCATGACCTTCTCCTTGTTCAGCCTGGTGAGCGGGACGTCAGTGTGCCTGATGATAGTCACCTATTACAAGTGTATCAGGTGTGTTGTTTAGCCTTAAGGGCTGTGACTGTTCGGCACACTGGCTTTGTGAGCTATGTGTTGCACGTGTTTTGTTTTGGGGTAGCGGTTGCTTGGGTGTCTGCTTTGGAGGTCTCTGCTGCTTAGGCAGATTTTTATTTAGAGCCTCGAGTATGTTTTTGTGTGTTTATGTGTTTGGTTTGCTGTCATGGTAGGTCTATGTGAGACTGGAATTGTAGTGAGTGTGATTTCCTTCTCCTCCTGACTGGTTTCGCCAGTACTGAGTTGAGAGAGCTTAGCCTCCAGTATGGCTATATGGTTGCATCTCTCACATGTGTTGGAATTTGTTGGGAGGAGGAGAGGGTTGTCTGCGTACATGAGGCAGTTGTAACATTGCCTCAAGATTCCCAGATTCACCAGCTGGACCGGAGAGGAGACTGACAACTGACCTTTGGACATGCTAGAATAGTATTGGGAATTCCTTTATAATTGAAAAAAAGGGCCAATGGGGAATGAGGTACTCAAGGGGAGTTTGTGAGGGTGTAGTGCTTTTAATATTTTAGTGCTGACTTATATAATTGCTTTAGTGAGCAAGTGCCAGGTAACTTAAATGCAATGTGTTACAGGTAACTTAAATGCAAAAACGACAAACAGTAACTTTCTTTCAAGTGAAACAAGGAAATAAGTACAGTAAGCAATGCAGATATCACTAGGGATCCACAGAAGCGCTGAAAAGCTGTGTTTTAGGTGGAATTAGCGTTTCAGGGAAATAACAAGCAAACAAACAACAAGCATACAAATAAAGCTGGATTCAGCAGGCCTGAATCTAGTCTATGCTACAGCAAACAAGGTGTACCAATTTCAGTAAGAAACAGTTCAAATATGCAGGCACTATAAGCCTTTAACCAGAAATTCCCAGCTCAGAAGGGCAGAGTCCAGCCTCTCCTCCCACAAGAGTGCAGACCACAAACCCTTTTAATGTAAAATATCTGGCCTGAAGCCCAAGTGCTTAAACCAGAATTAATACACTTTTAGAATAACAGACACTGAGCCCTCAATCAGCAGTTCCCAACTTAGAAGGATGTAAGCTACCTGTTCTGCCACTACAGTGCAGACCACAAACATTCTTAATGTAAAACAACTGGCCTGAAGCCCAAGTGCTTAAACCATAATTAATACACTTTTAGAATAACAGACACTGAGCCCTCAATCAGCAGTTCCCAACTTAGAAGTATGTAAGATACCTGTCCTGCCACCACAGTGCAGGCCACAAACCTTTCTAATGTAAAACAACTGGTCTGAAGCCCAAGTGCTTAATCCAAAAGACTTAGAATTACAGCTACACCTTAATCAAGTTACTACCAAGCAGTAATAAATACAACTGAATACTTTAAAGAATGCCTGGATTAGTGCTCAAGTTATTCAAACAAAGCTAGATTCAGCAGGCCTGGATCTAGTCTATGCTACAGCAAACAAGCTGTACCAATTTCAGTAAGAAGCAGTTCAAATATGCAGGCACTATAAGCCTTTAACCAGAAATTCCCAGCTAGAAGGGCAGAGTTCAGCTTCTCCTCCCACAAGAGTGCAGACCACAAAACCTTTTAATGTAAAATAACTGGCCTGAAGCCCAAGTGCTTCAAAAAGAATTAATACACTTTTAGAATAACAGACACTGAACCCTCAATCAGCAGTTCCCAACTTAGAAGGATGTAAGCTACCTGTCCTGCCACTACAGTGCAGACCACAAACTTTCCTAATGTAAAACAACTGGTCTGAAGCCCAAGTGCTTAAACTAAAAGGCTTAGAATGAGTTACACCAAGCAGTAATAAATACAATTGAGTACTTTTAAGATGACGCAAAAGCAAAATAAATTTGGAAGAAACACAAATACAGTAAAAGCAGATTTTTTTTTTTTTTTTTTTTTTGAGTGAGCAAATGAGATGGGCCCAGGAGTTACAGGACAGAAACAAGTGCAAATGCAGGCCTTCAAATCAGAAAGTTGAGAGAGATGGAAGACCGCCCAAACGGCCAATAGCTAGAAATTCTGGGCCAGAACCACTCCTTATGTGGTAGACAGGTTACCTAGTGCTTACCACTCCCACTGATAAGCTAGAAGGCCTCCTCCAACACAGAAAGGCTTGGGGGCTCAGAAGCTTACAAATAGTCCTGGATACAGCAAATCTGTATCTGGAACACTAATTACAGGAAAGGTAGGAAACAGGCTTACAATTTTTTTTTCAGAAAAGTAGCAAAAACAGTAGTAAAACAATTCACATGCAGTGCAAGCTGGCACACTTGAGTATGTAGCAATATTAGTCCACACACAGTTTGAAAAATGTAATTAAATTAAAAAGGACTAAAAGCAAGTGCAGAAAGGGTTTATTAGGTAGAATGCGGTAAAGAGATGGGACTGGGGGGGTGTCCTAGATCAAATCTACAGTGGGGCGGGCACTGCAATAGCCACCAAATTTAATTTAAACTACAACCAAGAACAGGGAGGGGGGTGGGGAAAAGTTTCAACAGAGATGTGAGGAATCAGAGTGCATATTATAAAACCAAAAAAATATATACTGATCTCTGTATATTTGCAGAACACTCCGACAACAGATATCTAAGCAACAATTTAGCTCTATAATACAGAATAATACAGAAAAATATACTCAGCTCTATATATTTGCAGATAGTCTTGTAAGGCTGTCTCTCAACACACAGGTCCACTTTAAATGCAGACTGCTGCTATTAACAGTTCAAATTCAGTTGGTGTCTATTCATGGTGCACATATAAACAGTTCTTACTGATGGCTACATTTTTGTGCAAACATATTAATACTTTTAACCAGAAGTTAGGTACTGCATCTGGGCCTGGGGTTTTCCAATTAGAGGCTTTTCTTAACTTTGTTTCATAATGTTTTTCACAAATCTGTTGTATTAATGAATACAAATTTTTACTTAAAGCTTTTGACAATTTTTCTTGTGGAAGAATTTTTCTTTCCTCTAATTTCTCTCTTAATCTTTTTGTATATCTTGTGTCTGGAAATTCTGGGCTTTTTGCATAATAGTAACAATACATAATTTCTTTCTTATCCTCAATAGTCCACTCTGTTGTCTGTATGGCTCTTCTTTGGTGTATCAGTTTTTGCGATTTTTTTTTGTGGACTACTACTTCTACAACAGGCCCGTTGTAGGAATGCTTCTATATTTTAAGGATTCTACACTTTTTCCAGTCCTGGCACCAGTGTACCTACCAGGATTTGGCACTTTTTTATCCTGAATCTTGTGCACCTAAACATCGTTTTTAATTTTTGACCTAGTTCTGTCCATGATATATGCTATATAAAATACAGTCTATATATCAATGTTGTCTTGGTGAGATATTTTGTGAAAAAACAGGTTCCACCTCATGAAAGTACACACCAAGACTTTAGGATGAATTCAGTTTCAGCAATGCTACTCTCCTTTGCTTGCTGACTTACCTCTCCATTCGGACCTCTCAAGTCCCCAGTGATGCAGATATGATGCAATAGCAGGAGAAAGTGCTAGAAAAACTACAACATCTGAGGAGAGGCCTGGAGAAAATTGATATTGTGTATGATGATACGCATGATGTCAGTAGTTGCATCCAGTTAGAACATACTAGAAATCCTTCATGACATGTAGAGCCGGCATATGCGATGCTGCAGGCTGCTCTACTCCTCTTATCCCGCCAACCCCACCACTGGTGCAGTCCCACCCCAGGGAATAGTACTGGGACAGCTGAGGATAAATAGTGCAGCCAGGTAAACAATGGTCAGCTACGGGCATGGAAATTAGAGGGGGGAAAAACAACTTGGCAACACAGAGCTGCAAAAACAGGAGATAGACTGAAATTGCAGCAGTGAAGTATGGCTGAATTCTTATATAGTTCTGATATTACTGATTAGCATTAAGATAGCCAACTGATACAATTGCCAAGACACTCGGAAACAAATGTAGCCCCTATACGCATTTTTGAGTGTATTTTAACTGAGCAAACTCACTAGGCCAAGCCACTCTTTTCAAGGGTGATCTAGGAACAGTGTCTGGAAGAAGTATTTGCTCAGAGTCATAGGTGGACAAACAGAGAACAATGGAATCAAACCCAGGGCTACAGCCTGAAGATCATTAGAATCTCAAAGCCTTAACATGTTGTACTAAACTGAAAGATAAGTTAACTTTTAAACTAAAACTAATGAGTCTATTCTTCTTCAGGGCAAAGTCACATCTATCACAGAAAGTGAGAGTGAATGAGTGAAGGAGGGTTTATAAGCTAACACAAAAACAGGACAGATAAAAGTGAGTCCATGCTTTCTTCAGGGGAAACTTACACCTCTGACAGAAACTGAGTGAGTTAGTAGGGAGAGTTTTCATCTACACAAAAGCAAGACAGCTAATCACTACTGCAAAACTCAAACAGAATGCTATAACTTTTTATATGAATGTACAGCTAACAAAAATTAAAGGAAGGGATAATAAAAAACAACATTCATAAATTAAAAAAACAAACAAGCAAGCAAGCAAACAGTTTTAAAGGACAACTTCACTCTCCCACCTAGTTCATGCTTTCCAAATATCCTCCCAGTTAAACACTAACAAAACACTAATTCATCTTTCTCATCACAGAAAGAAAGGGCAGCCATATATCTAACCATTCATTTACTTTTACCCACTTCTATCCTTTTATTTTTGCAGGGAAACCAGAGTAAGGTGTACAAAACACTGATGCAACTAAGTACTACTGTATGGTACAGAAACCTGGGCAGTAAGGACAGAGCAACTGAGGGAGCTTGAGGTAATGGAGATGAATTACCCGAGATGGGTGGTGGATATACATTATAGGACAGACAAAGAATTGACATCAGAGCAGAAGCCAAAGTAGCTCCAACTGCAGAAAAGATGAAAGAGAAAAGATTATGGTGGTTTTGGCACATGTGCAGAAAGGCAGAAGGCAATCCGATGAAGAAGATTTAGTACAGACAGGAAGAAGATGAGGAAATGAGGGCATCTAGCAAAGGGGTACTTGGATTGTTTAAGGGAGCACCTGTGACAGTCAGACATGACTGTTGAAGAAGGTAGGAGAGTGACATTGAATCAAGAGAGACTGAAGCACCCCAACCCCATGTAGAAAATGGGGGAAAAGGGGTTGATGATGTATTACGGCCTGAAGCCATACTTGGATGGGACGCCTTTTCACAGCAGGATGCACAGACAGGCACAAATGTACCATGCATGTACAGATACACACACACATATACACATATACATACTTAGATATACAAAGAGTATGGAAAATCATTGTTTCAGCCTGTACTTGGGATTTGAAAGAGACATTTGGAGGTCTGGCAAAAACCCATGCAAGCAAAGGGAGGAAGTGCAATCTGTGCAAAAGAAGGACCCTCAGCCAGAGACTAAATGTGAAAACTAACAGACGTGAAGCAGTAATGCTAAGTATTGCACTAATGTGCCACCCACGTCTCACCATGCTTAGTGTAACTGAGACCTTGTGTTATTTTGTGTAGCAATTTGTTTCTGCCTGCATGACATGTGTAAGTCTGCAGTCCAGAGCGTTTACTGGAAAGCTGACCACGGCCTTCAAATCTAGATTTGTAAAGTGTGAACTGTCAGTCACAGATGAAAGATCAGGACTTTCAGGGGAATGAAAAGCAACTTCCCAGCCTAAGAATATTCTATGGGTGGTGGTGAGGGAAGGTAGGAACTGCAAGTGGAAGCAAAAGAAATAACATAGCTTATCTTTTTGTCTGGAAGTAGGTTTTAGTATAAAGCCATCAATTTACATTAGTACATATTGGACTGACTGACACAGTTTTCAGTGATCCACAACATGATATGGCTATTGAATCAAACAGGCTCAGACTGACAACTTACAGTAGGATAATCATATTTAATCAAAAAGGGCCACATCAGTAACATGTGTAATGTAACCCAAGGTTTTACAACCTTAAAAGTAGTTACATTAGTTTAGGGGCTAGTGGAAGCAATATTTCCTGCATAGGATTGTGGGTTGGCTTGCTTGCTCTCCCAGTTTTAAAAAAAAATTATTTGTTCAAGCAAGCTCATTGGGATGGGCTCACCAGATTACTGCCTGCTGTAAAATTAGCTGAAAAACTTACCATGACCTTCAAAACAATGTCTTTGTTAGGAAATGTAAAAACAAATGCCAGTAATTATGGTGCTTAAGTTGTACCATAGTTTTTGAGCATAAAGTGCATTGTGGGAAAGTAAAGGTGAGAGTTAAAAATAAATTTGCATTAATAAGGCACCACATTTGACTGTTTGGGGTATGAGTACGACAAATTATAAAAGGAAATAAAGAATAGTGATGTAAAATGTTACCATAATGATAGATGTACTTCTCTTCTCTGTTGCAGTATTCTTAACATGAAGAAGTTCTCTGCCATAGGCAACCCGACATTGGCCAGTATACAAAAGTCTTTCACTAGTGTAGAATGCGTGATACATCGCACGTAGGTTTCATATGTCGGCCATACAAATGACGTACACATTCATCTACCTCAGAAATGAATGCCTCAGGAGGAAGCTAGCCAAGGAAAGGAAGACCATCCATGGAAAGGAACCAAACCACCAGCTGGAAGGAGCGAGAGACTGGAATACTGCAGCAGAGAAGAGAAGGAAATCTATCGTTATGGTAAGATTTTACACAACTATGTCCTTCTATTCATCTGTTGCAGTATTCTTAACATGAGGGAGAGTAGAAACGCTCATGAGGAGAGTGTAGAGGAAGAGGCAGTCGAGCTCTCCAAGAACCCATGGAATATGGCTCTGGCAAATCCTGCTCTGGACCTAGAAATGCCATCCAATTTGTAATGTTTAGTGAAGGTATGCACAGAAGTCCATGTAGCTGCTTCTAAAATAGAACTAGTGTTCAATCGCTTGAAGAAGGCACCTGATGAAGTTACAGCCTTAGTGGAATGGGCCTTTACAGAAGAAGCAAGGGTCTTACCATGCTTCACATAACAGAATGAAATAGCCTTAGAAATCCAAGTAGAAACCGTCTGCTTGGAAACAGGCAATCCCAGAGCCCTGGGATGATAGTAGACAAAAAGCTGGTCTGATTTCCTACTAGATTTGGTCTTGTCTAGGTAAAATCTAAGTTGCCTATGCACATCTAGGGTGTGCAACATCTTCTCACTAGAATTTTATGGAGAAGGAAAGACGGTAGGTAAATGAATGGAATGGTTGCGTGACAATTCATTGACTACCTTTGGCATAAAAGAAGGGTTGGTACACAAGGATACCCTGTCTTTATGGAAAACCAAAAAAGGGGGAGAGACCATTAGGGCCTGAAGCTCAGACACGTCTGTCTGAAGTGATAGCTAAGAGAAACACAGTTTTCCAGGAGCAATGTTGCAAGGGTGCTGATGAAGCTGGCTCAAAATGGGGGAGAGTCAACTTTTTGGCACAAAATTAAGATCCCATGGAGGAGGGATAGGTTTCCTTGGAGGTCTAATGTGAAGGATGCCTTTAAAAAACTGTTTAGATGCAAATCTCCTAGCTAGACGGGGGGGGGGGGGGGATAGAGGCAGATAGATAGAAATAGCTGGCATATGGGCCTTCACTGAAGAGTAGGCCAAGCCAACATTGAGCACTTCACGCAAATAGGATAGAACCAAGGGGACTTCCACTGATAGTGGATTCTGGTTTCATGAGATACATGGAGTTGAAATAGCTGGCATATGGGCCTTCACTGAAGAGTAGGCCAAGCCAACATTGAGCACTTCACGCAAATAGGATAGAACCAAGGGGACTTCCACTGATAGTGGATTCTGGTTTCATGAGATACATGGAGTTGAAAATCTATTCCACTTGGATAGATATGATTTTCTGGTACTGGGCTTCATGGGCTCCTGCAGGACCCTCAGGGTTTTAATTCCTTTCAGACTCTGATGAAATGGTATCACCCACAGAATCAACTGGAGGGTAGATAAATGGAGATGTCTTGTGTGAGAAGGTCCACCCTGTGAGGTAACTTGTGGTGATTACCCAGAGATCCTACAGCAAAACATTATTTTTGCCATTTCTCTTCTACAATGGCTAGGTTTTACCATAAACTACAAAAAATATATTCTTCTTCCCCTCTCAGGATCACATCTTCCTGGGGTACAGGATTCAGACAATTCTCATGAGAGTCTCTCTTCTAAAAGGGGGTCACCAGCAAGGTTTTTGGTTTGTCCTGCTGAATTTTAAATAGGAATTCTGGAATGACTGGAAGGGGGGATTGCATACAGAAACATCCCCTTCTGAGAGAACTAAAGGGCATCCACCTTCCAGACTAAAAGGTAAAGAACTCTGGCATAAAATTTTGGAAGCTGTCTTTTCATGGGAGAGGCAAAGAGATCTTCTTGAAGTATATCCTACCGGTGGATAATGTCCAGAAACATATCACTTTGAAGAATCCATTCATGAGACTGATTTTGGGACCTGCTCAAGATGTCTGCCACACAATTTTGGTTAGATGGGATATACACTGCCTAAAATGTTACCTGATATTGGACTGCCAGCTCCCAAACCTGGAGTGCCAATCTGCATAATAGATAGGATTTGATTCCCCCCTGCTTGATCACATACCAGAGGACTATCATATTGTCTGTGAACAGTTTTAAAGGCTCTGGGAGAAAGAGAGGATGAAAGGTCTCAATGGCTAGCAGCAGTGCCCTCATCACCCATACACTTGATGTGTTCCCTTGTTTGAGAGGGGGACCATGTCCCTTGAGCTTTCAAGTTTCCATGAACAGCTCTTGAACTGGTGGAAGGGGGTACAAGGGGAGTTATAGGTTGAGGTATAATTGTTGGACCCACCATTGTAGTTCCCCCTTTAGACAGGAGATGACAGGGACTGGAAAGTCTAGAGGGTGCGATTGCTGCATCCAAAGTGAGTTTAGGAACCACTACAGTTTTCTCATGTGAAGTTTTGCCAATGGCAGCATCGGGATAGTGGATGCCATGAATCCCAAAACCTTGAGGAACTCCCTGGCTGAAATGTGGTGATGAGAAAGAAGGTTTTTAAAGTAGGACGTGAGCTCCTGTGCCTTCTGAGGAGTAATTGAAACTCATGAGCTCTGGCTGAATCCTGTACCCCAGGAAGATGTCATCCTGAGAGGGGAAGAGAATGGATTTTTTTATAGCTTATGGTAAAACCCAGCCTTTGTAGAAGAGAAATGGCAAAAATAATGTTTTGGTCTAGGATCTCTGGGGACGTAGCCGTAAAGAAGAGATTATCCAGGTATGGGAAAATGTGGATGCCCTGAAGCCTGCAGTAGGGAATCACAGGGGCTAGACATTTTGTAAATATCCTTCGTGTGGTAGAAAATCCAAAGGGCAAGGCAGAGAACTGAAAATGCCAGGAAGTCACAGAGAAACGTAAAATCTTCCTGCAGTTGGGGTGTATGGGAATCTGTAGGTATGCATATTTGATATCCAACGACACTAAGTAGGCTTGTGGCAGAAAAAGAGGGAACAAGGTTTGAAGCATTAACATATGGATGGTGGGTACCTTCAGAAAGTTGTTGAGATGAGACAGATCCAAGATGGCCCTCCAAGGACCATTTCTCTGGGCACCAGGAACATTCTGGAGTAGAAATATCTTCCTTTGTGGTCTTGAGGAACTTCCTGAATGGTTCCTTGTCTTCACAGATCTAGAAGTACCTCTGGAAAGGAGAGTAGTTATTCCTTTGGTGGTGAGGGGTGCCCCTGAAGGAAGGCAGGGAATCCCATACCAGAAAGCATCCTTTTTGAATGATAGAAAGAACCCAGGGCTATTGAGTTATGCCTTCCCAGACTGGCAACGACAGACAGAAGCGCTGGGAAAGTGGAATGTGAGTAGGATGGTTTGGACAGTCAGAGGGATCCAGGCTTGTCTGGAAAGAGCCACTTCTGAGCCAGAGTTGCAGGGGCAGACCTGGACTGCTGAGGCCTCCTGTCTTCCTTTTTTGTTTTAGATGGAGGAGGGCGGGAGTGCTTAAGTAGAAAGGCAGCTTTTGCTGGGTAATTTCTCTGAACCTTAGGCACTGGAGAGACAGAGTTTTGTTTCAATTCTTGTCATTCTTTTCCCTTTTCCTGCAGAGATTTAAACAAATTAGCAAGGCCAGACAAAGCAGAGTTGTCCAAAGGGGCAACCATAAGCTTAGATTTAATGTCCACTGGTAATGGCTAGAGTTTTAACCAGGAGAATCTCCTTGAGACAGAGCCAGAGGCAGCAGCTGTTCTGCCAGAGCTCTCTGCAGCATCACAGCTGCATTTGATGGGGTGGCAGACTACCTGAGAGGAAGCCACAAGCAAGAATGTAGCCAAGGTCTTATTTTCCAAGTCAGGCAAATCTGAAATGAACTGGGAGAGTTGGGACAGAAGCTCTAGGCCAAATCTGGTCATGTGAGTTTGGTAACTAATGCCTCTAAATGCCAAGGTAGTTGAAGTGTACACTTTCTTGCCCAACCTTTCCAGGGTCCTGCTGTCCTTATCTGAAGGAAGGAGAGAGGTTGAAGGCAGTAACCTGGATGGTTTGTCTGAAGCAACTGAAATCAGGGATGGGTCTGCTAAAGGACATTTAAACATGAACTTATGAACTTACAATCCTCAGGGACCTTGTAAAATCAGACTTCTTAGCAGCAGATGGCTGGGAGTCTGGGACCTTGGAAGCAGTGGCAAAGGCATCTAGGAAAGCAGGTAACACAGGAGGAATAGCTGAAGGGCTGGGTAATTCCACCTGCAGAAGGTCAAAGTACCTTTTTTTGTACATCAGATATCTGAGTAATATCCCATTTGAAATGATCTCTCATTTTGACTAGGATCTCACCAAAAGACAGTTCTTCCATGGGTGAGTCAGTTCCATTGGAGTCCTCTTCTGGGGAAGTGTAATCTAGAGGGAGGGAATATGTGAAGTATAGGCCAGAGATTCCCCCTTCTGAGGATGCTTCTTCATCTGAAGAAACCTTTTCCTTGACTCGCTTATTTGGCGATGCTGTGCTGGGTGGTGTAGGGACTGAACCACCTGAGGGGGGCATAAGGGCCATAAGGATCTTGAAAAACCTTGGGTGAATTGTTCCCAATCACTGTGAGGTTTCTTTAGAGGCAACAAATGTTGTGTTTTCTGCTTCTTGTTTTGATGCAGGTCTGCCTTATGCAATGTAGGAGGGCCAAACATAGGTCTACATTCAATAGTATCTGAGTGAATTTCCTCCCTCACCAGGATCCCTTTAGGGCCTTTGGTTATTATGAGCCTTGGCTCCCCCTGTACAAGTTTAAGTAGTAACCAGGGCATCACAGGTAAAAGATTAAAGCAGTGTCAGTAGTAGAGTCATCTTCCTTGGTGGTCATAGGGTAGTAGGAGAGAGTCTTGTAATCTTGGTAGGTTACTGCCCCACTAGGGAACAGACAAAGTCTACACAGTGATGGAGGTTTGCCAGCAGAGAGTCTGGGAGGTACAAGGCTCACTTCCAGAAAGCAAATTCCCTAAGAAAGCAGGTACCTGAGGAGAGCAGGAAAGCCACAGTGTGACCCTGTAAGAAGTTTGGAGATATGTGAGTAGGGTAAAGCAGAAACACCCTTAGCCTCTCCAGGTGGAGGCTGAGAGCTCATCCCCAAAGATCTCACATGGTAAATGAGTGAGTGCACTGACAGATGAATGAGGATGGATCATAGTGAGCATAGCTAATCAGGGGGTTACAAAAGAACAGTGTGCAAAAAAAACTATTTATATAAGGACTACTAATGTAGGCTTTGTAAGCTACAAATGTTCATTTGGTAGCACACTGTTGTAATGACTATAGCACAATGCCATGTACCACTAACCATATCTGAAAAGCAGTGAGCCGTTTACTTCAGCAATGACACTTCATAAGTCTGTAATGGTTCAAAACAGCAGGCTAGGAACGTAAACCATAGCTGACGTAATCAATGAAGGAAGAATAAAAGCAGCATGACGGCTATTGCAGACCATCTTCTGACATGTATCAGCACTTGTCATAAGTTTTACACGACAAATTAGATTTCCTGGTTCTGTACCGGCTTGGGAGACTTAGAATGTTACAGTCTGAATGCAGTCACTTTCATCTACTCTGACTTTATGGTGTTTGACCGAAATAGAATAAAAGCTGTAGCCCAATTTGGTACATACCCTCCTTTCCCAGGAAATATCTGATGTTGCCCAAATTCAGAGTGAGCTATAATTTAGTCTGCAGGACTCCTATATGGAATGCAAGTGACACCCCCCCCCCCAAAAAAAAAAAAAAAACTGAAGAAAATACTTGCATACTTATTCCTTCCTTAAGGAAGTTCTTGCACTCTGTTCTTTTCATGCTGACGGAACTGTTTATCTGCACTGTCGTAGCCGATGATTCATAAATGCCACGTCATTCCATCATTTCTTGGCATCACATATAAATGCATGATATACCTTTCCTCACTGGGAAATTAACTCACCCACTTTCAACGCCTGCTCTAACTTCTCCTTAACTAATCATAATGGTATGAGATTCAAGGAGCTTAAATTTCTAAACCAGTTTCTTTCACTTGGGGGTGAGGGAACAAGCATACATTTGTTGTACACATACAGCCGGAGTCATGAGAGCTGTCGTACAGGAAAACATGTTCGAATGGAGAGATAAGTCAGCAAAGGAGAGTAGTATTGCTGGAACTGAATTCATTCTCAAGTTTTGGTGAGTACCTTCACAAGGTAGACCCTGTTTTTCACAAAATATCACCAAGATAAAATTGATATATAAACTGTATTTTATATAGCATGTAACATGGACAGAAGAAGGTTAAAAAATAAAAAAGATAACTGGTTGCATAAGACCCAGGATTAAAAAGTGTCCAATCCTTGTAGGTGCTTTGGTGCCAGGACTGGAAAAATGACAGTGTAGAATCCTCAAGACGCAGAAACATTCCTACAATGGGGCTGGGCCAGGACAAGGGGGAGGATGCCTCCCCTGTTGTAGAAAGAAGTAGCAGTCCACAAAAATCACAAAACCTGGTAGGCCAAAAAAGAGCCATAAAAATATTGGTGTTTAATTTCAATTTATGGGTTAATTAATTATTCAATTAATTTAGAGTTTGGAATGGATGGCATATGTTTAATTGTGCATACAAGGTGATGTTTTACAAAGTTTAAAGGTTTTCTGAAGAAGTCGAATATGCAAAAAGATTAAGAGAGAAATTAGAGGAATGAAAAATACTTCCACAAGAAAAACTGTGAGAAGCTTCAAATAAAAATTTGTGTTCGTTAATAAAACAGATTTATGAAAAACACTATATAGATCAAGAAACCTTGCTCCGTATGGAAAAAGAAGCATCTAAGGAAGTGAGAAAATATTAAGAACAAAATCTAGAGACTTTTGAAAGGTATAAAAAAGAAATATGGACATGGGAAAGAAACAGAGATCTGACACAATGCAATATTTATGGAAAGGAGAAAGCCAAATTAATCAACACAAAAAAGGCAGCCCCAAAGATGATCAAAGAGAAATACAGGCAAATGCATCCAGATGTGGAAAATTTCACAATAAAATTAGAACACAAAGAGGGAACGTAGAACAGAAGATTAGTAAAGTAGAAGTTAAAAAAATAGAAGTTGAAGGTATGGAATACTTGAGAAGTGAAGAACTTAGTGTAGAAAGTCTAACACAGGTTACATCACAGCATGATGGAATGAGTCCCCAAAGTAAAAAGAAACAGGAGGATCAGGAGACATCTGAAGAAGAAATATGGACATGAGAAAGAAAATGAGATTTAATATGGTGTAATATTTATGCAAAGGAGAAGGCAAAACTAATCAATACAAAAAGAGCAGCACCAAAGATATGTGAAGAGAAATACAGGCAAAGGCATCTGGACATGGATAATTTTACAATACATAAAAATAAGAAAACAGAGGAAAAGTAATAAGGAGGATTAGTAATGGAGAAGTTAAAGAAATAGAAGCTGAGGTTATGGATTACCTACAAAGTGAAGGATTTAGAGTAGAAAATCTAACTCGGAAAACACCACAGCAGGACAGAGCAATGGATCCCCAAATTAAGGAGAAACCAGTAGAGTGAGAAACATCTGATCAGTTGTCATATGAAGATATTTTGGAGCCTTCCATGGGGAGCCAATACAAATGTTCAGTTAGGAGTTGCCCAGTAAGGGGAGAAACAGGAACCAGTGGCAACTCTGATGCAGTCAATGTTGTGGAGTGATAGGCCAGGTTGTTCCTATATGAAAGAATAACGGATGACACAGGATGAAGCTGAAGAGAATGTGGCACAGGAAGATGCCCTGGAACTTTCTACAGAATGCCCACAGGAAATGGAGAACAAAGAATCTACCCTCAGTTTAGAAGAAAATGACCTAAGAGAAGAGTTGCTTGATTTAATAGAGATGGACAGACATATTCAGATCAATGAAAGAAATAGACTACAGAAAGTCAATAAAACCCAAAAGTTAGAAGTCTGATAAAACAAATGAATGCAGTAATTAGGACTGCCCAGAGATTCATGCGATATAACAGAAGTAAATAGAATATACTTCTATGCAGCTAAATTAATAACAGATAAAAGTCTTAATACAAAAACACAGTGTACTAAGGGAAAAAAAGCAAAGAAATCAAATGCAGTTATGGAAGTATCAAATAGAGAAAACTATAAAGCAATTAAGGCAAGAAGTGTCACTGTTAGAACAGTATAGGAGAGGGAACAGATCAACAAAAATAGTCAGAAAGATGGACATGATAAAAGCAACATGCAGTATCAGAACAGATCAGGATCTACTATGCACTATTACAAATAATAAACTAAAAATATCAACAAAGGAAGAAAAACACAGAAAATATGTAGCTAAATATAAAGGAAAAGTACAAAAGAAGCAATTTACTGATGACCCAAAAAGTTTTATAGAGAATTGTGAAACAAGGCAAAAGGAATTGAAACACTACAAAAAAAAAAATATCTATGAAGATCAAGACGCTAAATGTATTAAAGAAGTAAAAGAAAAAATAAGTTCAACTCTACCAGATATGAAATGGGATGAAGTAACAGCCAGAGAGATTGAAACAAAGTTAAGAAAAGCTCCTAATTGGAAAACCCCAGGCCCAGATGCAGTACCTGACTTCTGGCTAAAAGTATTAACATCTTTACATGAAGATTTAGCCATGAATAAGAACTATTTATATGTGCATCTTGAACAGACGTCAACCTGGTTAAGAACAGGAAAAACAATGCTCCTACCTAAGACTGAACCTGCAAGTTACCCTAAAAACTATAGACCAATAACTTGCCTTCCGACAACGTACAAACTATACACTGGAATTGACGCTGACAGACTTTATAGTCATTTAGAAGAAAAGAAAGTCATATGGAGCAAAGGATCATTTGTTGTTAAATAAAGTCATAATGGAGAACTGTAAAAAGGGGAAGAATCTAAGTATGGCATAGACAGACTACAAAAAGGCATTTGACAGTATCCCACATTCATGGATAAAAGAGTGCTTACAAATGCATAAGATACACCCTACACTAATCGATTACATACAGTGACCATGAAACAGTGGCAAACCACTTTGCAGTTAAATCATGACAAAGGACAAGTTATTATTCTGGGGATAAAAATTCAAAAGGGGATATTTCAAGGTGACTTTGTCACCACTGCTCTTTTATCTTGCCCTTAACCCATTAAGTTTTCTACTTAACAGGTTTGATCATGGCTACAATCTGGCTCCCTGAAAACAACAATTGCTGCCAAATTGCTATTATTGTCTCTATCTAGACATATGATTTAATTTTTCTTAACTATCTCAATAACCCCTGTGGTCCCCACGGTAGAGCTGCTCGCGCATCACCTCTTCGCTCCTCTTTTCGGAAGCTCACCACTGAAGCTCCCTTCCCCACCTCAATCCAAACACAGAATATCACCTGCATCGCCTCTGTGAATTCCCTGAACTTGCCTGCTTGACTGAACTATAGAACTCCTGAAGACTGCCTAAATGATTACTGCTTGAATCTCCTCTCTTCGAAGCTCACCACTGAAGCTCCCTTCCCCACCTCAATCCAAACACAGAATATCACCTGCATCGCCTCTGTGAATTCCCTGAACTTGCCTGCTTGACTGAACTATAGAACTCCTGAAGACTGCCCTAAATGATTACTGCTTGAATGTAGGTAGCTGGAATCCATCTATTGTGTCTATACTACCTACTTTGTAACTGAATTACTTTTGTCTGACCTCCCTTGTAGGTGATTCAGCAGCCTACCGTGTACCACACGTGGACTCCTCTCCCCCCAGACACCTCAGTCCCACATACTTTCTCTGTGAAATTGTACGTGACCTGCTCACTTGGATACCTGCTATCACTCCTTCCCACCACCAGGTGGCAGCACCTACTACCCAACCACTGGTGCATATCTATGTTACCTGGCTTCACCCCCACTACATCTGGATTTATACCCATTTAGCCACACCTACATCCTCCACACCTACCTAACTCCACCCCTTTCTCTTCCTATCCCCTCCTCCATTCATATCATACCCACATCACCATTCCCCCACCTCCTTACTCATCTCCTACATTTCTTATTATAACCCCAACATGTCCATAAAATACACATCCCTTTCAATTCAACTACTACTCCTTCTGAACCTTACCTTCATCTACCATCTCACCCATCCTTATCTTTTCAACCACACTCTACTCCTACACACAACCTACCCTCCATACATCACACACCTATTATACCAGCTCCATCTCTCCTGAACTTTATCCCACTAACCACATCCTATGGTTACATTACAAGCCAATCCCTTCTCATAAAACCTCTACACACATTTATCACCATATATTCTTCACTAATCTATCAACCCACACTTCTCAACCAAAACAATTCAAATACCTCTACTACTTAACACAACTCCTAACTTCCATACTATTATCTGGTGATATACACCCCAACCCAGGCCCAGACCACACCTCCTCAATATCTAAATCCATCCTATTTGCATCTCTTAATGCACAAAGCGAGCTAACAAAATTCCAAAATCTACATGCCTGGCTATTTCACAACAAACCAGACATCCTAGCCATCTCTGAAACCTGGCTAAAACCACATATAAAAGACTCAGAGATAGTTCCACCTAACTACTCTATCATCAGATCAGACAGAACCCATAAAAGGGTGGTGGAGTAGCTCTACTCTACTCATCCTCCCTATGCATAACACCCTACGATAAAGCCATTCCCCAGTTCCACAATGCAGAAATAATACTGACTCATCTCCAGCTAAACAAACACAAATATATATACATTGCCTCTCTTTACATTCCCCAGGAGACAATATTCCAATACTCGAAGAAATCCTCTCCTGGCTTTCAGCTAACATCAATAATGAAACTATAATCATGGGAGATACCAATATTAACTGGTCCTCCATTGAATCCTCTCTCACCCTCTTAACATCAACCTATACAACTACTCTCAACTCATCAACTCCTCAACTAGACCATGCAAAGACTTTACCAGTGGCAACATCCTAGACTGGATTCTTGTCTCTCACCCTCACTACTACCCAGATAGTGCTACCATACCTAACTCCCTCAGCGACCACCTTCCTATCTTCACTAGGACGCCTTCCTTGTCCCTTACAAGTCACTCATAATTATATTACTACCCGATGTCATAGAAACTTTAACCCAGAGGCTTTCTCTGACACCCTAAAATCAATTAACTGGTACCCCTTAAAAACTCTACCCCTTGAAAATGCTATCACTTACTTTAATACTACCTTCCTAAACCTTCTAGATACTCATGCTCCATTAAAACCAAGAGAATAAAAGGCAATCCACCCCTGGTTAAGTATAAACACCTAACCACCATGCGACTTAGAGACAAAGCCACTTAAAATCATTTCTTGGCATCACATATAAATACATGATATACCTTTCCTCACTGGGAAATTAACTCACCCACTTTCAACGCCTGCTCTAACTTCTCCTTAACTAATCATAATGGTATGAGATTCAAGGAGCTTAAATTTCTAAACCAGTTTCTTTCACTTGGGGGTGAGGGAACAAGCATACAGTTGTTGTACACATACAGCCGGAGTCATGAGAGCTGTCGTACAGGAAAACATGTTCGAATGGAGAGATAAGTCAGCAAAGGAGAGTAGTATTGCTGGAACTGAATTCATTCTCAAGTTTTGGTGAGTACCTTCACAAGGTAGACCGTTTTTCACAAAATATCACCAAGATGACATTGATATATAAACTGTATTTTATATAGCATGTAACATGGACAGAAGAAGGTTAAAAAATAAAAAAGATAACTGGTTGCATAAGACCCAGGATTAAAAAGTGTCCAATCCTTGTAGGTGCTTTGGTGCCAGGACTGGAAAAATGACAGTGTAGAATCCTCAAGACGCCGAAACATTCCTACAATGGGGCTGGGCCAGGACAAGGGGGAGGATGCCTCCCCTGTTGTAGAAAGAAGTAGCAGTCCACAAAAATCACAAAACCTGGTAGGCCAAAAAAGAGCCATAAAAATATTGGTGTTTAATTTCAACTTATGGGTTAATTAATTATTCAATTAATTTAGAGTTTGGAATGGATGGCATATGTTTCATTGTGCATACAAGGTGATGTTTTACAAAGTTTAAAGGTTTTCTGAAGAAGTCGAATATGCAAAAAGATTAAGAGAGAAATTAGAGGAATGAAAAATACTTCCACAAGAAAAACTGTGAGAAGCTTCAAATAAAAATGATTTATGAAAAACACTATATAGATCAAGAAACCATGCTTCGTATGGAAAAAGAAGCATCTAAGGAAGTGAGAAAATATTAAGAACAAAATCTAGAGACTTTGGAAAGGTATAAAAAAGAAATATGGACATGGGAAAGAAACAGAGATCTGACACAATGCAATATTTATGGAAAGGAGAAAGCCAAATTAATCAACACAAAAAAGGCAGCCCCAAAGATGATCAAAGAGAAATACAGGCAAATGCATCCAGATATGGAAAATTTCACAATAAAATAAGATCACAAAGAGGGACGTAGAACAGAAGATTAGTCAAGTAGAAGGTAAAAACATAGAAGTTGAAGGTATGGAATACTTGAGAAGTGAAGAACTTAGTGTAGAAAGTCTAACACAGGTTACATCACAGCATGATGGAATGAGTCCCCAAAGTAAAAAGAAACAGGAGGATCAGGAGACATCTGAAGAAGAAATATGGACATGAGAAAGAAAATTAAATTTAATATGGTGTAATATTTATGCAAATGAGAAGGCAAAACTAATCAATACAAAAAGAGCAGCACCAAAGATATGTGAAGAGAAATACAGGCAAAGGCATCTGGACATGGATAATTTTACAATACATAAAAATAAGAAAACAGAGAGGAAAAGTAATAAAGAGGATTAGTAATGGAGAAGTTAAAGAAATAGAAGTTGAAGGTATGGAATACTTGAGAAGTGAAGAACTTAGTGTAGAAAGTCTAACACAGGTTACATCACAGCATGATGGAATGAGTCCCCAAAGTAAAAAGAAACAGGAGGATCAGGAGACATCTGAAGAAGAAATATGGACATGAGAAAGAAAATGAGATTTAATATGGTGTAATATTTATGCAAAGGAGAAGGCAAAACTAATCAATACAAAAAGAGCAGCACCAAAGATATGTGAAGAGAAATACAGGCAAAGGCATCTGGACATGGATAATTTTACAATACATAAAAATAAGAAAACAGAGAGGAAAAGTAATAAAGAGGATTAGTAATGGAGAAGTTAAAGAAATAGAAGCTGAGGTTATGGATTACCTACAAAGTGAAGGATTTAGAGTAGAAAATCTAACTCGGAAAACACCACAGCAGGACAGAGCAATGGATCCCCAAATTAAGGAGAAACCAGTAGAGTGAGAAACATCTGATCAGTTGTCATATGAAGATATTTTGGAGCCTTCCATGGGGAGCCAATACAAATGTTCAGTTAGGAGTTGCACAGTAAGGGGAGGAACAGGAACCGGTGGCAACTCTGATGCAGTCAATGTTGTGGAGTGATAGGCCAGGTTGTTCCTATATGAAAGAATAACGGATGACACAGGATGAAGCTGAAGAGAATGTGGCACAGGAAGATGCCCTGGAACTTTCTATAGAATGCCCACAGGAAATGGAGAACAAAGAATCTACCCTCAGTTTAGAAGAAAATGACCTAAGAGAAGAGTTGCTTGATTTAATAGAGATGGACAGACATATTCAGATCAATGAAAGAAATAGACTACAGAAAGTCAATAAAACCCAAAAAGTTAGAAGTCTGATAAAACAAATGAATGCAGTAATTAGGACTGCCCGTAGAGATTCATGCGATATAACAGAAGTAAATAGAATATACTTCTATGCAGCTAAATTAATAACAGATAAAAGTCTTAATACAAAAACACAGTGTACTAAGGGAAAAAAAGCAAAGAAATCAAATGCAGTTATGGAAGTATCAAATAAAGAAAACTATAAAGCAATTAAGGCAAGAAGTGTCACTGTTAGAACAGTATAGGAGAGGGAACAGATCAACAAAAATAGTCAGAAAGATGGACATGATAAAAGCAACATGCAGTATCAGAACAGATCAGGATCTACTATGCACTATTACAAATAATAAACTAAAAATATCAACAAAGGAAGAAAAACACAGAAAATATGTAGCTAAATATAAAGGAAAAGTACAAAAGAAGCAATTTACTGATGACCCAAAAAGTTTTATAGAGAATTGTGAAACAAGGCAAAAGGAATTGAAACACTACAAAAAAAAAAATATCTATGAAGATCAAGACGCTAAATGTATTAAAGAAGTAAAAGAAAAAAATAAGTTCAACTGTACATGATATGAAATGGGATGAAGTAACGGTCAGAGAGATTGAAACAAAGTTAAGAAAAGCTCCTAATTGGAAAACTCCAGGCCCAGATGCAGTACCTGACTTCTGGCTAAAAGGATTAACATCTTTACATGATTTAGCAATGAATAAGAACTATTTATATGTGCATCTTGAACAGACGTCAACCTGGTTAAGAACAGGAAAAACAATGCTCCTACCTAAGACTGAACCTGCAAGTTACCCTAAAAACTATAGACCAATAACTTGCCTTCCGACAACGTACAAACTATACACTGGAATTGACGCTGACAGACTTTATAGTCATTTAGAAGAAAACTCAATTATGGCAATAGAACAAAAGGGTAATAAAAGAAAGTCATATGGAGCAAAGGATCATTTGTTGTTAAATAAAGTCATAATGGAGAACTGTAAAAAGGGGAAGAATCTAAGTATGGCATAGACAGACTACAAAAAGGCATTTGACAGTATCCCACATTCATGGATAAAAGAGTGCTTACAAATGCATAAGATACACCCTACACTAATCGATTACATACAGTGACCATGAAACAGTGGCAAACCACTTTGCAGTTAAATCATGACAAAGGACAAGTTATTATTCTGGGGATAAAAATTCAAAAGGGGATATTTCAAGGTGACTTTGTCACCACTGCTCTTTTATCTTGCCCTTAACCCATTAAGTTTTCTACTTAACAGGTTTGATCATGGCTACAATCTGGCTCCCTGAAAACAACAAAGTGTAAAGACTTATCTTCTTTTTGCAGACAATTTAAAATTGTATAGTTCATCAGATGAGGAGCTGAAAGCAAAACTGCAACTCGTCAAAACTTTTTCAGATGATACAAGAATGTTATTTGGTCTTGATAAATGTGCAAAAGCAACCTTTAAAGCAGGAAGACTGCAGCACCAAGAAAACATCAGTTTGGGACAGGAATGTGATAGAAAAGAACTTGAGCAAGAGGGTGTATACAAATATTTGGGAACTGATGAAGGATCAACAACAAAACATGAACAAATGCAAATAAAACTCAGTAAAGAATATTTTAGAAGACTTATATTAATATTGAAAACAGTGTTGACATCTAGGAACAAAGTCCAGGTTATAAACCAGTTTGCTCTTCCTGTCCATACCAAGATTATATATTCCCCATCCTGAAGTAGGTATGGGCATCCTCAAAATTGATTACATGTATAGAACTGCAATCATGGGACTGCATACATACCTACTGACCTCACAAGACCCAAACAGTGAAAGTTTTGAAACATGAGGAGAATAAGTCTAAAATGACTTTACTACTTAGTTTATCAGAAGCATATCTGCGTCAAACGGGAATGGAAATCAAACCAGAAGTACATAAAAATCAGGCAACAACTGAATGTGCCAAAAAAACAAAAGAAAGAATATAAGGTGAATGACCAGATGAGAAGGCAAGAAATGTTGAACATGCATAAATATAATTGCAAGTATAGAAAACTCTTAGAAAAACCTCATGTTGACCAGGATAGAATGCAGGAATAGTTAAGGAGAGGTGAATTTAAACCAAAAGACAAAGGGTTAATATTGGCGGCCCAAGATAGTGGACTATGGACATGCTGGTTTACAAAGTCTGTTGAACATGTGGGAGAAACAGACAAACATAGGTTTTATAAAACAGAACTGGAAACAATTGCTGGTTTCATAAAGGCAGAATAATGTGGCAAGACTATTGCATTGGGGATTGTGCAGACATTATAAGATTAAGGTAGCTGAAAAACACTGGAAACATGATCCACAAATGCCTCATAGAAAATGATGAAGTTTATATCACATGGGATCTTCCATTACCAATAGTTCAAAGAATAGATGCAAGAAAACCAGATATAGTAGTCCATGAAAGAAGGCAAAAGTAGCATTGATCATTGAAATTGCTATACCCAGTGACTACAGTGTCTTACGTAGAGAGAGACAAAAAGTAATAAAATACCAAGATTTGCAGGCAGAAATGAAGGCAACATGGAAGAAGAATAGCCAGACAGATCCAGTTGTAGTAGGAACAATGGGTCTTATAAAAAATAATTTACAATCGTACTTAGATATGTCACCGGTACATGTAACGCCATATGAATTGCAGAGATAGTCATTACTGGGCACATTGGCGTGGTGCAAAGAACACTCCTGGCTAACATCAAAAATTGAAACAATACTAATTTCATGAACTTTAATTGTACTTTGACTTAGGAATGGGGTCCATTTCCATCATGGTATTAGAAACCCAAAAGACTTGGAGAAATTAAGAAACAAAGAAAACATGCCTTACTACAGTTTTGTCTCAACCTTCTGACAATGTGGGCTAGGAAAAAGGGGCAGATTACTAATAATTCTGCACTACCAAAATCTAAGCCTGCAGTTGGTCATGCTGGGACCAGTGCTCTACCCCATTAAAAATGCAAACAGTAAATAAAGCAGGCATGCTACCTTACACATTTGCTCTAAATTTTAATTATTCTCTCTAAATATACCCTATGCCTGTATATATTTTACAGTCTCTTCTCCTTTTGAACTCTCTTAGGATAACTGGAAACAGACAACATTCATTCATTTCTACTGATAATGATTTAGGCCCAACCGAAAGCTAAATCTACAAAAGGCAAGCCATGGAAGGGGCATACTGAGATTGTGAAGGACATGGGGCTTTGCTTTCTTTTGGTGGTAGGAAGAGAGCTAAAAATGGACCAGTACATTACTATTTTCAATGGAGGTAGATGGACTGGGCTAGTGTACCAAGCTCTGGTTATGACACATGAAAGTCACTACATGGTCACATGGGGGACTAGTGTACCCCAGAAGCCAAAAGGATAAGGTTCTAAGAGTTTTCAGAGGTCTAGGTGCTGATTAGGTGCATACCGGTCTTTTTTTTTTTTTTTTTTTTTTTTAAGGTTAATGCTCGTCTTATCCCCAATAAGGGGACACGATATAGGCTGAAAGTCCTTATACAGCTTTTTCTGGATATCTGCAAAATTGTCACATGTATTTAACATGGCTCCAAATAACTACTAAACCTTGTCTCCAGCCATATGTAGCAGCAGGGAGCGCTTTTATTATTTTATCTGTAGATGTATTTAATACTCTGCCATAATTGTTAAACTTTGTCACCTTTCATTTCCCTGTGGCACTAAGTTATGACTGAAGCACTTAAGGTCAGGTATGCATATGCTCGGTTATTTTAGAGACATTTCTTAATATAATACTGATGCAAAATGATCCCATGGCAAAGGACTAATGCTAACTGCTAAATATTAATTTAGTTTTATTCCTGTTACACTGTCATGCTCTGCTCAGTGTGAATCTAGCTACACCACACATGGTCTCCTTCTGGGAAGATAGGCAAGCAGTTGCTTGGATGTGTTATGCAAGGTGCCAATACTCCCCATTGTGTTAGTGTTAGACTGGCTAGAAGCCTTTACCTAGTGCTCAGCAGAAACAAATGACCTTCAAGGGTAAATATTACTGATGTAATGTTTGCTTGGAGGAAAATAGGACAATTTGATGCAGTCTCATGCAGTAGCCAACAACTGAAAACCAATACAGTTCTTCTATGCAAACTTTGTAGCAAAATACTAAAGATTAATGGCTACCCTGCAGCCAAAAAGAAAACAAAAGTCGGTCTGTATAAAGCACTGCTAATAGTTATTAAGAGAGCTAAGAGTGAAGTCTGAGTCACATGAAAAAAAGAATTATACCCAGATATCCAGCTGTGGGCCCTCGTACTGCTGCCCTTCAAAGACCTCTGGAGCGGCATATGGTGGACTTCCACACCATGTTGCAAGGGGCTCTCCTGCTTTGTAAAAGTTACCAAATCCAAAATCTGTCAAGTAAAGAGAGCTGTGTTAATACCATTAAAGATCAGAATACTGAATAATAATACAGCAAGGTCTTTGGGAACCAAGGAAAAGTGCTTCTAAAATGTTGCTGCAAAGAAAATATTTCAAACCTTAATTTGTCAGAGAAGCAAATTTACCCTTTAGCAATGAGACAGCTCCGAAACCATAGGACTGTTGATTCTATTTTACTATTTCTTTATGCAGGAGAGATAAATTACAGCATCTTTCAAATTTCTGAAGCACGTGATAGCTACACAGCTTCTAAAATATGCTCTTAAAAGAAAAAAATTAAGACTGAGTGGTGTCTTGCAGTCCTTCTCCACTAATAATTTTTTTATATTACTTACTAATTCAGTTGTACATAGAGGTGGACTGGCCTGATGACCGCTTATAGCGATGACCAAACAGTATACAAGCACATGAACAACTGAATACAGACTGTGCTACAAATTAAAGTTAGATGATAAACAGTCAAACAAAGCAGTACTCATTTTACTTATCTCAGTTAAAATATGGGGATGACATCTTAGTGTCATTTAAGTATGACAAAACACTGACATTTACTCTGCTGAAATGACTTTTACAATACCCAGATGATTTATCAAACACATGTATTGCTAATCAGTATGTTGTGAAAGTTCTGCAAAATTATGTAGAAAGGTTTGCTTCCGAGCTCTGAAGTTCTTGAAAACTGTAAACTATTTTAATCCAGATGTAGTGATCATAGAGCCTATCATATTAAGTAGCAGGGTATGGGAGGATCAGGTCTCCAACAAGAGGACTCTATATGGGCTGAAAGTGCTTATACAGCATTTTCTGCATATTTGCAAAATTGTCACATAGATTTCACATGGCTCCAAAAAACTACTAAACATTGTCTCCAGCCATGTGTAGCAAGAGTGAGGGCTTTTATTATTTTATCTGTAGATGTATTTAAAACTCTGTCATAATTGTTAAACTTTGTCACTGTTCATTTCCACTTTGGCAATAAGTTATGACTGACACACTTAAGGTCAAGTAGGTGTATGCTCAGTTATTTTAGAGAAATTTCCTAATATAATATTCGCTTTCTGGAGACTGGTTACCTTTTTTGTTCTATCTGGCTTATAAGATATGATATGCATGTACTTTATCATTTACCTTATTTTGGTTTTCGGACTTATTTTGCTAATTAACTGCATTTAGCTTTTTGATGAAGTTGTCTGAAGTTCACTTCTTTGCTGCAGGCTACAGGTTCAAATGAACTAATGTTCATGAAAACAGCAAAATTAACTTTTCATGAGTTTGAATTGAACTTTTCATGAGTTTGATACTTTAAAAAATATTTAAACGTTATACTCACTGTTGATTTTATGCTGTCATGTTTAACAATGGATTTTCTTCTGAGTTTTGACAAGGGGAGATATTTCTGTTGCTTGTTGGATATGACAGACAAGTAGCAGGGGTTGTAGCAGGTACCCACCTATGTCAGGAAAGCTTTTGTGTTGTACAGCCTGGACACTATGCTTCAAGCTGTGCTTTATGAGAAAGAGCATTGTTTAATAACATAAATGCACCAAAAAATTGTGTGGCTACTCACACAAACAAAGCCAAATCATAAAATACTACTGAACCTTTTTCAAAATGGGTTCTAAATTCTAATGTCATAACTTTTTAGATTAAACTAGCAATAACAGTCTGGAAATTAAATAGATCTATACATATTTCAAATGCATTAGTATTTGCTTAACTTACTAGATCTGGAAACCAATCAGCTGACTGTGTCTCTTTAAATGACCATTTGAATCACTGTAACAGAAATGAATGGGGGTCAATTTGCAAGGGCAATAGTGAGAGGTCTCGCTTACATTTAGTATTTGGTTTTGTAAAAATGACCACGGATGAAGCTTTTGATTAGGAAGCTTTTCATTTGATCAGTCACATCTCTTTACCACAAAAGCACTATTTTAGGGACTTTGATTTCCAATATTAATGGAATGACACTGTTTTACACATTTTGTAGCAGATATCTTCAGGATATAAAATGGATGCACACCACCACGACTATAAAAGATAATGAATAATGAGAAATATGTGGCACTTGGCAATCCATGCCCAGCAGGGCTTCTGTTCCTCTGATGTTTGGTGCTGCAAATCAGGGATACAGGTGGGAACACTGATGGGGAGGCAAATTCATGCTGACTGTGAGTGCTAGCCCAGATGTTAAATTAGGCCAGACACTAGGAGACAGCAAACCCTACACTATTCCCTTATCTTCTTATAATTTAATTAAGGGATACAGATCCCTAGCGAAATTCATAATGGCAAACATAATCCCACACACAGGGAGGCATATCTTCAAGATTTGACACAGGAACCCGCATCACAGTGGGAATTATTGGAGTTACATCTTCCTGAAATGAGTGTTAGAAAACTATAAATCTGAACATCAGTGTGCAATGGAGTAAAATCTTTCTGCACGTGTTGTAAATTGGGACATAGCAAGATTGCACTTTAGTTGCGGTGAACTTTGCATAGCCATTGCTGCAGTTCTCCTGTCAGAAAGTACATCTTTTGTGATGGTTTACAAACAATTTGTGAGACTGATTAAAAGCCTGAATAGCATAGCATAAGGCTGTACTAGGCAAATAAAGCTGCACTATGTGCCCTACTGCAAAATACAGCTTAATTAAATGAAGACACACTTTCCCTTCCAAAAGAGAATATGATGCCACTGTGCTACACATGAAATATCACAGCTGCTCCACATAACCTTAGTACTGGAGTGGAGGGTTTGGGTCAGGTCCATTTCACATAGCTAGCTGCTTATACAGTTCATTGACACATAACATGATCACCATGATGAAGCACATCTTTCATACTATAGCACAGATCTTGTGGTATGAATGCATACAGAACTGAAGAAGCAGAAGTTAAAAAAGAGGTGAATGTACCTGTACTTTAAGGCTCTAGAATTATGATGAAGAAAAATAGCCCATGGGGGGGGGGGGGTGGTGGCTGCAGGACAGCTAGGATCCAAATGTAAAGGTGTGCACCAGAACCTGTTTGTATGCAATCCATCTGAGTACTCTGCAGCTCCAGTTTTAATGAATCAGGTGATACTGAGGCCTGTGGTACAGAGAAACATTCATATCATGCCACATTACATGATGCAAAAAGACATAAATCAACAACAAACGTTTGTGTTGTCCAGCAGTCAGCATGATGATGCTTGTGTGAATCACTCTATCACATGGTGCAGAATACTGCATGGCACTGAAAGGGACTTGTGCCCTACTGTGTCACACGACTAATATTAATAAATGCTGACCCATGCTTTCATCTGCCATTGGCTGGAAATAATTCAGCATTGCTGTCTGGGGGAAAAAAGCACAAGTGCATTAGACGATAATGTGCTGTATATAGGTCAATGAGAAGACAGTTTCTGATTCACAAAACTAATGTAGAGCATAGTAAGACATATTATATACTGTCTTATTGTGATGAACAATATAGCATGGACTAGTTAAATACTGACAAGCAGTCTGCTCTGCTGTGGTATCATCTGCAACTCAGTCCATGGAACATGAAAGGTGCAGTACTGGGGTCATTTGCACCCCATAATGTTATAAGGTACAGCAACCTGCTGTGGCCCCAGTTGCTGTGCAACCCCAGTCTAGTAGCAGATATATTGCCTTTTTTCATTACTTGTGATCAAGAAGTGAGGAGGTGCTATTTGCTCCTGTGGGTAATCTACTGTTTGGCCCTTCTCATATTACATTGTTCTCTTCAGCTCTACCCACTCCACAAAAGCTGCACAGATGTATGTGGCATTTATCCTACACACTTGTCATCATGCTGAGCTTGCAGAATGGAAACCTTTGAGCAATGCAGGCAGCTCATGTGTGAATTGTTCAGGTACACAAAGCTAATGGTTTTCCTTGGCATAGCAGTCTAGGATCACTTTCCTGCCTAAGAAAGTTTAATATTTTAGGTAAGCAGGCCTTTCACACAAGAAAAGTTTAAGTGGAATGACAAGAAACAACTCTGGATATTGACATTGTCTTCTGTCGCAGACCATACAGACAAAGGTTGTTCAACTGACTTTCATTGGTGTTTATGAGTCTTTGGTCACAAATAAGTCAAACTCCATAGCAAGGAGCAGCATAGGAAACAGAACAGGTCTGATCTGATTTTAGCTGAGTTTAGTCTAAACACTGTCAACAAGTAACTATTTAATCTGTACACATGGCATTTTCTAATAGCATATCATATAAATTGATAGTTTATAACACCAACAGTCTTACTACCCACAAGTCCACAACATTGCAGGAACTAACCCAGGAAGGAAGGAAGGGAAATTAATATAATAAACAAATCTTGTTGTTTTTATCCCCCTTTTCTTGCCCTCTCTTTAACATGTGAAAAGGTCATGACCCTGTCCTGTCTACAGAACCAACACATGAGAATATATTCTTTAGTCTTTTTATTCATGTGCATGCTAATCATTAGCCCTTGGACAACAAACCAGACCTATCTTTCCTAGGTGGAAACATTCATCCAAACAGTTAGACCTCACTTAGGTAGCTACATGTGTCCTCACAGATGAAGGGGTATGGGTCACCTTTCACTGACAGCATTCATACTCCTGAACATACCCCATGAAGACCTCTACATGCATAGCATGGCTGGGTCCAAGTGCAGATCTTGACTACTGCTGCATGTAAGACATCTTTCCTCCAACAGGTATCCACATTGCGATGAGCTAGACTCCCTTCCTCCCCCAGAATGAGTAAAGTGGAACAGGCTGCTTACTCCTTTGCTATCCTTGCTTGGCTCCTGTAGTGCTCAAGCCATACATTCCACTCAGGATGCTTGGATTATATTCAGAGCTTTATCTCCATATGCCATGGTACTAGGCTGACTCAAGAGAATCACGGCAAACAGCAGAACAGCCCCCGTCTACATTGCTGTTGACATGCCATCAAAATGAATTAAATGAAACTTCCTTCCTTCATTACTTTTTAAGTCCTTCTTGTTTCCAAAGGACATTTTACATTATTTTAATGTTATTCTTTTCTATGAAAGAAAATATGTTTCTTGTGCTTAACTGTTTCAGTTTACTACAAGCAGATGCAACGGAGTGGGTAACTGTCTTTCTCTCTGTTGCATTAGATATTTTTACTTATTCTCAATTCACAGGCAATATCCGCACTGACCGGTTGTCTTTAATTTTGTCTTCTTAATTATTTATTTTTGTTACTTTTGTTTACTGGGAAAGTCTGACTGGGCAGCCAGTCCGGTTTCCAGTGGAGGCCCAGGCAGAAAAGCTCCATTCTTAGTTAAAAAGGGAGAAAATTCTTGGTTTTATGTGTTTCAATTTTATGCTGAAGCTAATTAATTTTCAGTTGAATCTGGGCCCAAAACATGAGAAAACGGTCCACTAAGTTAGTCTATTTATCATTTAACTGAATGAATGAACAAATAAATACAAGCATGTGTTTTTAGTGGCTTCCTTAAATGATCTTTAGGGAAAAAATGGGCAGCATAAGGCCAAAAGCTTGTCTCCATAGGAAATCCAGCAATGATTCACTTTTTAGGGAGATTTCTCCCTTCTTTGAGTTGGTGCGTGACCCTGGAGTTGGTATACATAAATTTGAAGAGGTGCAGGGGGGGCTTGCCCCTCTGTAAAAAAACAAGAAAAAAGGAGTTTTTCAGCCTCTTGGATTTGAGGCATTTTTTTCTTTCTTTTGAAGTGCTGGCTTTCAGGAAGTCACCATTTCATAGTAGAACCATGTTTAGCTATGAGACACATATACTACAGGACTGTTCCCTCTGTGACTCTGCTGTAAATTTACATCAGCTTCACAACAACCTGATCTACTTATATTTGTTACACATTATGTCTCTTACTGCTACAACAGTAAGAAAAAGCAACAACAAAAGGGACAAAACAGTGGAATACAACTTTTGTTCTGATACTGAACATATTGTTTTTAATCAGACTAAAGGGTCTTGCCTGAAGTGGAAAAAAGAACCAGAGAAAAAAAGAATAGAGCATTTCATGCCAAGCTGTATTATCACTTAAACATTTATGATGATACAATTATATAACAAAATGCAAATAAATAAATTCATTTTACAGCACTTTATAGAGGGAAATGCAAACATGTTGTTTATTTTTTCTGTATGTACATATATGTCTATGTATGCTACATACTTGTATGTATGGGTTTATATGTACACATATAAATATATATGTGTATGCTCACACACACACACACATACATCTGTATGTCTGAGCACATATATATTATCTGTATGTGTACTGTGCATGCACAGAACCATTCTCACCAGACCATTACACCTCTGAGCAAGTCAAGGCACTTACCAAACATCAGCGTCTCATAATGTCGACTCAGGTATGAGACTGATTTTGTGGAGACTACACCATGCGTGACTGTTTTTAGCTAATGATTCCACTTTTACCCCACTGTTCCTCCTTTTTCATGTTAGACTAGCATGGGTACATGTGGTAGACACTGTGCGATTAATCAGCAGATTGCAGTGTGGTAATTGTGTCAAATCAATTTGTCACAGTTCTGTACGTTTTATCATATTAATATTAATAGCACACTATAAATGATGTTTGTGACTTTACCAAATGACACATTGCTAAAAAGCTATTTGTGTTATGAGAAACACTACTAAAGGAGGATTTCAGAAGCTCTGTCTTTGCAAGGCAGGTGATGCACTCATTTAAAATACTGCACCCTGCTTTGAAAGTTTAAACAAATGAATGGAATATTCTGTTATATATTGATGAAATGAACATTATTGTGGTGTGATTAATTCGTTCTCTGCTTTTTTTTTAAACCATGTACATATTGGCATCAGTTTTCTGTCACCCTCTTTTAAACTGGAAAGTTTCCTTTGCCTGATGACTTTTTGTAGCATTTTTCAACATTTAGCCTGTGTTATGTTCTGCTTTTATACCTAGATGGCACTTATTTATTATGATAACATGAAACCTCAGAAAGAGAAGACCTGCTTTGATATACTGTTGTAAGAATAAAAATAAACAAACAAGTAATGGTGGCACAGTTTGTCTATGGTACGAGCTATATGTTCTTCTAAATCCTTTTGAAAAATAAAGAGCTCTTAAAAACACAAAGCAGATCATTTACAAGATGTACAATGTGCAGAGAAACATCATTACATTTAAGTCAGCAAGTTCTGGTTTTGCAGAGTATTCTAATTTTTCAGTATTCAAAATATTTACTTCACAACTGTTACATAAAGAAATAAAATCACAAAAATGAATTGTCAGTACAGCAAGGTATACCACTTATACAGCATTTATCAATGGTTTTGATGGCTGTTGAATCAAAACTAAGTAAAAAGGAAAAAAAAAAAAAAGGCCAGATGCATCATGAGAGTGGGGAAGTGAGCATCACAGTTACTCAGCTGAAGAGATGGGTTAGTCAGCTGGTGTTGTTTTATTCAAAGTGTTGAGATCCGACAAGGACTACGTGGAAATTCTGAGTAATCTGCCTGTAGGAATATTGCAGATGTGGTGCGTGGGAAATGCCAGAGCAATGACAGTTTCTGAGGGCTGCTGTAAGGAGGAAGGGTGCATTGTGGAAGTACCGTGGTATTCCAAATCTGTACATGTTGTACTCTGCACAGAATCTGTAGTAATGCTTGCAACTAATACAGTCTAAGTCACTTTGGAAGTTTGCTATTTACAAGGTGATAGCAAAGATATGGAAATTACTGTGCATGCACTAAGCTACAGTGGTATCATAAAGCTAAAATGCAGCAATTCTACCTTTATATAAAGTTACATGCTTTCTAGTACAACATTTGACTACAGGATGCCACAATAAGTACTACAACATGCCTTCTGCAGGAACTATTCAGCTGCAGCAAAGGCCAGGACTTTGGGTGGGGCTCTAACAGAGAAAAAAGCTTTGGTCAGCAGGTCAGATTTGTTCTGAATGTAAGAGATTAAGAATTGGTTGGAGTACATCAGGAAAATAAGAAGTGAGGGCACAGCAAACATATTGTCATCTGAAAGTGTACTGATATGAAGTCTGCAATTAATCGGTATGTTCTCTAGTTTCACATTTTCATCATCTTCCAATTTCATTCAAGAGATATCTGTAGGTGGTTAAGGTGGCACAAAAGACTGAACAGGGAACTCTCTGGGGGATGGAGAACTCTTGTCACCAGATTAGTTATGAGTTTATGACCGTGTAGACTATACAAACTTCATGTTTCATATATAGAAAACATTTATAGGAACTTTCCTTCTGTGTTATTAGTTGTACATGGAAAACATAATATTTACAGATTTCTTCAGAATGATACTCTAAGTATATACACTGATGCAAGTTGCTGCAATTTGTTTCTAAAACACCTGGTTCACTGGAGTTGTATACTATTAAAAAATAAATTCATATCCAACTGAACTGATTTTATTTGGTCCTATTTCCTGAGTCACAGATATGTGTTAAATTAGTGTATATGCTTGCTAATTACCCACATGTAATGTTAGTATTAGGCATAGCTAATAAATTCCTCAGAAATGAAGGATTGTAACCGTAGCCAGTTTGTCCAGAAGAAACTTTTCTGTATGACATATGGGGGACCTGTCTTTGAATCACTAACCTGATGCTTGACGAGTAGGCGGTTGCAGCTGTGGAAGTGATAATTGAACAGTACTGGTTAGCTCTCTTTGTTCCAAGAGTGAGTGTGTGAGGTCTGTGAGCTTCCACAACAGAGGTAAGATGCTTAACTCTAATTAACTCAAACAGATGACCCCTGGTGGGTTTAATGCCAACGAGACTGACATCATTGCACAGTAAGGGCTATGTCAATAAAAGTGGCCTCTGGCTGCCAGGATGGTTCAGTAGAGCCCATGAGAAAAAAACTCATATAGAGAAAAATGACAGTTAGAGAGAGAGAAGAAAAAAAAAAAAAAAAAAAAAAAAAGAAAAAGAAAAAAAGATGGGAGGGGAAAAAAAAAACTAAGAGATAGAGAAGAGTGATGATAGTGATAATAAGAAGAAGAAAAAGAAGAAAAGAAGGAAGAAGGAGAGGAAGGTGGAGGAGTAGAGGGGAACATAGGGAGATCTAGTCGGGGTTACAACAGAGACACTGGTTGTGCACTGGAATTCCCTGTCTTGACTCGGCCACTCCCTGAGATGGTACATATTTGTTTCCCTAATGAGATCCCAGTTCATTGGAAGAGCCAGATACTTTTTCGGGGATGTAGGTATGGAACATGAGAAGAAGCATTGGGTAATGGGAAGAAGCTGGCACAGTGCAGACACACAGAACTGAAAACGAAAGAATGACCGCATGGAATGTGTGCTCCACATATATGTGTACATCTGTGGTACTATAACTCAGAATTTTAAATAAATGTTTTTTAGTCTGCAGAAGCCTCCCCAAAGAGAAATACAATACTTGTAGTCCATACAAAGTACTCTGTACAAAGTTCTCCAATACATATATATTTTGTACTCTGTACAAAGTACTTAGCCCTTAGAAAGTAATGCTGTAACACTGTCAGTCCATACAAAGTAGGTGGCAGATTGACTTTCAGTTAGTCTGGAGTAGATTTGTGTCACAGATTTGATGCCCCAAGCTTCAAGCACTCTAAACTGAGAAAAAGGAGAAAATTTAAACTAATCTTCACCCCATACCCCTTTCTTCTAAATATACCATTTAGAAAGTAACCTCACTTCAGGGTAAGGGGAGGATCAGACTCCTTTTCTCACTTTGAAGCAGTCACAATTCCTATTCTCAAAATTATGAGCAGTGCCAATCTAAAGTATCTAAGAATTTATATTTACTGAGAGGTATCCATAGTGACAGTGTTCTAGCCTCCATCCCAATTCCTCCATCTTTGCCTACCAATCAACGTCATATCCCTACACATTAAGAATGCAAATGGGGTTGTCCTCAAGCCAGACTCAGAACCCTGACACTCAGCTAATCAATATCAAGAAATTAAACAAAGAAAACTCAGGACACTGACACTCAGCCAATCAGTATCACGAAACTAAACAAAGAAAACATTTTTTTGCCTGCTGCAACGCTCTGTTTTTGTTCTCACTGTTACTCACACATGTCTGATGCATCACTCATCATTTTTAGACCATGCAATTGTAGCACCACCTCTTTAAATAACTGAACACCTCTTCCCCTTTCTGAAACCAAATTGTTGACTATGATTAAGTACTGTAATGCATTTTGAAGGATATTGTATCTTGAATGACTCTCACCAATAATTCAACTTACAACCCCAACATAGCCATGTTTTGAATATTTTGTTCAGATTTTCCACATATCTATAAACATCTGCCTCATACAGTATGGCAAAAAATTGCTAAATTCTATTTCAATGATTTTTTTTCAGTTATGTAAACACAATTTGAGCAGGAGGAAACAAAAAACATTTTACTTACAAGGGGGTGTTGAAAAGTTCTAAGCCCGACTAACTTTTTAAATTCTGAGTATTATTTTGTCTCTGTAGCTGAAAAGAGGGTTATTTCATCTTGTAAAGTACTCTGAGCAGTCATGAAATTCCTTCTCCTGTAGAAAAAAACTCCAAAGGAAATCCATGAATGTATGACTTCTTACTCAATTGTGAAGAAATGGTGTGCAAACTTTCAGTGTGGAGGTTTTGAGACAAAAGATACAGCAAGGTCTGGGAGGCCTCAAACGGTGTCAACTCCTGAAACTGCTGACCATGTCCAAGACTTGATTTTGGCAGATCGGCATATATCGGCTAAAACAATTGCTGAGCCAGTACGGATATCCAGGGAACATGTTGGGTTTATAATCCATGAGCAGCTGGGCATGCAGAAGCTGTCAGCCAAGTGGGTGCCCAAATGTTTGAATGCTGAAGAGAAAAAATATTGATGGACACTTCCAAGTTGATTTTGCGGCATTTTCTCTGAGCTGGTGCCAACTTTTTGGAATGAGTAGTTACTGCTCTTGAAACATGGTTACATAACTACGATCCTGAGGCAAAACAACATTCCATGCAATGCCGGCACTCAGGTTCACCAAGGCCAGAGAAGTTCAAAACTCAAAAATCAGCCAGAAAAGTCATGGCCACAGTGTTTTGGGATCAGAAAGGTGTTGTAATGACTGACCATCTTCCAAGGGGCCAAACAGTTAATGCAGAATACTACTGTAACTTGCTGTGCTGATTAAAGTAGGCATTGAAAGAAAAAAGGAGAAAGGAGCTCTCTTTTTGCAAGACAATGCACTTGTTCACAAGGCTGGCAACACGATGGATGTTTTGATGAAACTGGGGTTTGAATACATAGACCATCCACCCTACTCACCAGATCTTGCTCCATCTGACTATTTCCTGTTTCCAAATCTTAAAAAGAGTTTGAAAGGGCAGTGATTTTTGATTGATTCGGAGGTGATTGCAGCAGTGGAGCAGTATTTCAGTGACCAGGCTTCAGACTTTTTTTGGCAGGGTTACAGAAACTTCAGACATGATATGCCAAGTGTGTTGAACTTCGGGGAGAATATGTTGAAAAATTGTAAGTTTCATGGCTCCACATCATTCCCTTCTGGGTCAGGCTTAGAACTTTTCAGCATCCCCTTGTAATAAAGCTGGGTCATACGATAAGCATTCCTGAAAGATAACACTAGTGCAATGTAAATAGGCTACTAACAATTTTCAAATAAGGTTTATTCAAATAAGGTTTATTATGCTGAAGTCCTGTGTATTTCACATGTAATAATCTTTTTTTGAAACTTTGCTCCTTATAGTGCTAGTTGCAACTAAAAAGGGCCTTAACACCAGTCCACCTATCAGACTTGATGACTCAATAAATAAAACAAAATGAGATAATAGCATTTCTGTAGCTCCTGCCATACACTAGAGCACATTAAAATAAAATCTTGGAAATATGAAGCAGCTCTTCACTCCCCACAAAAAGCCCTCCTACTAAGAAGCAAAGGTACTATTTTAACCAAAATATACACAAAACATCATACTTTTCTTTTACTTAAATTTGTTAATTTTAAATTACAAAATGTACCTAAAGTACAGTGACTAACTTTAAAAGCAATGGGGAATTCCAGGATGTGCCATGAACCATTACTGAAACATACTGGGAACTACAGCACTTGACTGGTAGATTCACAGCTTATTTGTTACACAAGCAACTATTTGTACAAAGTGGAATGCCCAATTTATTGTTTACTTTTCTGGTTTGCAATAAGTGATTCATTACATCAAATGCATGGGTAGAACGGGGCAAAGGGGGCGGTCTGCCCAGGCACAAGATGTTAGGGGGCACAATCGACAAATCCAGTTTTATTTATTTATTTGTTTATTTATTTTTTAAATGTTCACTCCTTGTAACATGTCCTCTACCTGACAGCACAGCATGAGAGTGTTAGGAACTGGCACTCCTCCTTATGGAAGGACGGTACACCAGACTGGAGAAGGGATTTTTTATTTTGCTGTCACATAGAGCACTAGAGTGTAAGGTGTCAGGACATGTGGATTAGGGCTTTAGGACTTGGTGAGGAATGGGTAAGGAATGGCAGATTGGAGAAGTGACCTCTTTTTTTCTTTTTGCTCTCACACAGACTGTGAAGGAGTAGGACATTAGGGCTTTAAGACCTAGTGAGCAACACCAGATTAAAAAAGGGATTTTTTTTTGATCCTCAACTTAGAGTTTGGGACACCATTTTGTGAAGTGGCACTGGACTCCATGTGAGCTAGCTATGCCACTCCATTACATAAAATCAGCTTCCCCACAACTCATCAAGCTTAAAATGGGCAAGGTGCCTTTCGGTCAAGTTCAGCTTGGTGAAGATGAATTCTAACATTGTTGTTTTTCTTAGCAAACCACTGCAGGTACGGGTTTCTGAATACATGCCAGTGTGTTTTCTGTGTGTGTTGCAGCAGTGATCCCTTTCTTATGGCACTTTTTTCCCTTCTTTGTGTTTGTGCAAATATAGTGTTGGTATACATAAGTTTGGTGGTATGAGGAAATCCCCCCATATGGTAGTGTTGAAGGGGTTCTCCTGTTTTTCCTCTGGGAGAGACTATGACCAGCTAACTTTATGGCTAAAAAATGGATTGTTAATGTGTCAAGTGATGTTATTTTCAAGGAAGGGCTTTGGAAGAAAACTGGAAGCAGAGGATTAAACTCTCCTCGGTAAATGATGTAATACAATATTCACCAGTTTTGTTCCATACCAGAAGACTATGAGATGATAGTTTACCCTGGTCAGCCTAAAATGTGACGAATCATTATGTATACAGTCATTCATTCATTTATGCATTGGCTAACCAGGTAAGTACACCTTGTCTGAAGACCTGTTTCAGTCCCATGCACAATGGCAGGTAAATATAATTTTGAATTTAGTGTATTCAATTTGACATAAAATGTAACAGTATGGCAAGGTTTAACAGCATTAATTTAACATTGTGTTATACAAAGCTTTACATTATTATTAACCAAAGACATTTTATGAATAATTTACTCATTCACAAATAAAGAATTCCAACTAAGTGGACAGATGTGGTGGCTAATTTGTTTGAGGTTTTGTGCAAAACTGTAACAGTAGAGACCAGAAGGGCATATTAGTGTTTACAGCAATACTTAAGATTACTACATTTGGCAAATTTGGGCAAATGAAATAAACTTGTACTAAACCTCCTAGTAAAATATCCTTTTTGTAGATTATATTTACACAATATTCCACAGTATTCTTGGTCTGGGAGTTGGCCTTAAACATATACAGCAAAGTACTGTTAATTACAATGCCCAAGTTCAGGCCAGTTGCTCTCATAGTAAAGGATACAAAGTCAAGATCATAGATGTATGAACATACAAGTAGAAAGTCTGGTTATCTGTCAAGTTTGTTTTAGTTCTTCTCACATTGAAAGCTATAGAGGCAAAAAAGAAAGTATATGAATATGCAACCTGGGTTGACAGCATGGAGACTGACGTGCAGGATTACCAATTGGTGAACCTTGCTTCAAAACTTGGTTGAGGAACAATTGGTTAGCAGTAGTATCTACCTGGAAGAAAGGCCTGGCAATCTGCTTCTGTAATATGCCACAAGAACCCTATGGGGCCTACACACAGTCAACATGAGCTGATTTGGACTCAAAGACATCCAACTTACTTTACTTATGAACATGCAAATAAAAGACTTGTTTGGCTACTTATTTCCACAGTTCATTTTGTTTGGTTGTTTCTGCTGCAAAAAGCATCAGAGAAAATATGAACAATATAAGAACCACAAAGCAGCCAGATGCAGAGAACAACAAACACAGTATCCACCAACGAATTTAATAAAAACTCAAATCTTTTTATTAAAATATGAACAATAAACTGAAAAATCTACATCCAAATCTGTGGAATATTTATAAAAAATCATATTATTTAGAAAGGCAATTCTAACAACTCATAAGCATTACTAGATGTACCTTTGGGCACAACAAAACGCTTCATAACAACATTACAGTTTTACATTAAACAGAATTGCTGAAAGGGATTTCTTGTGCTGTGTAAAGTTGTTTCTGATAAAGACAACTTGACTTTCATTTAAACATTGTTAGATGGCAGGAAAAGGAACACCTTTCTCTAACTCTGTACCTTATGGCCTAGTTAACTGTACTGTGTTTTCTAGTCTGAAATGTAAATATTTTTGGGTACCTGATTCCCTTTAGTGGACATTATATTTTTTGCATTGAAAATATTCAGTTAATACTACACATGATTAATAGATACAGACTGTTTTAGGAGTGAATTAGATCAGAGCTGGTCCTGAATTAATGACTTTACATTGCATAATGTTTGCATGATGTTCTTGATAAAGTTTCTATGACTACTGAGTACATTGGTGAAGAACTTTAATTGCATCTTAGATGTTAATAGGGGATGATTATGAATAAGAAAGTTCATTACAATATGAATAAATTAGTTAAATAGAATGTTAAAGAACAGTTACTATAGAAATGGAGGTTTGTTTTCCTGTTAAATAAAATATGTCAATCTGAAGAATATGAACCAGTACATTTTATCTCAGAAACTGTGCAGTTATCACATATAATTTCTAGAGGTTTCTCTTTAGACTTTGTTGCTGCTCTATGAATCTAAATTCATATTTTCTTTAGCATCAGGAGTCTGATAAGAACTAGGGAACTGCCATTTGTTTTCAACATTGCAGATTTCAATCAAAGCCATAACCTGTACTGCGGTGGTGGTGCTGCGGTAGCGTTGTCGCCTCATAACAAGACGTTGTCCCGTTCGATTCTCAGCTAGAGCGTCTTCTGTGTGGAGGCATACGTGAATGGGGCGTGCCTTCGTTGAAGGTTGTGCGTCAGGGCTGGTAACTCGGTACGTAAAAATCGACTACCAATCATTAGCGGACCGGAGTTCCGCTGTGGCGACCCCTAACCGGGAAAAGCCGAAAGACAAACTCAACAAAAGCGGAATGAAAATACTTTTACAAAGATCTGTGGTCTTGGGAGAATGAGGATGTAAAACAATATCCTGTTTAAAGTTCTGCAGCAATGTAATACGAATGCTCTAGCTCCACAGCATATCTTGACTACTACTGAGATGGGTTGGGTTCATTTATCAACCTGAGAGCTGGAGTAGTTGTTTGGGGAAGAACAGGAATAAAGAGACATTGCCTGCTTGTCTCCCCATGTGGGGAATTGGGGTGTGGGTCCCACGAAGGAGTATAATGTTAATAAATCCCAGTGGAGACTGCAGACTTGTTGAGAAATGTCTGCTTATAAAAGGAGTAGATCTTCTTGGGGGATTTTAGCTCTGTCAGCAGCAAGGGATATCTTTTAGTGCAGACATCCACCACATGTAGTACTGGGCATGTGAAAGGGAGGAATGGTAGACTTTAGAAAAAAAAAAACAAATGAACAAACAAAAAAAAAACCTGATAGCAGCCTGGGGAATTGCTCTGCTACAGTCAGGCTCTCTTCATATAATGGGGCAAGAATACCCATACCCACTGTGGTGTCTCAATTTGTCAGCGTACATGGGGAGAAAACTGTAATTAAAATACTACAATAAACTTAGTCACTGTATATAAACAGAACAAAATATTTACACAATTTTACTAAGATTACAGGTAAGACTAATGGGTTTGCCATTACTTGGGTCTCATGTAGACTTGCCATCTCTCATAGAGATCAGAACATAGCCAGAGTTTATCTGGTAAGTTAGAATTATAGATAGCTTAACCAAGCCACTATTCAAGTAGGAAACAACCCAATAAATAGCAGTAATTGTATTTATTACTGCAACAGTCATACTAATTATGATATATTTCATGTGTTTAAAGAAGTCTTAACTTTATTTTTAGATTTTTAAATTAGTACAGATTTTATCCACTAGTAAATCTGCTGTGTCCTGTGAAAGGGAAACCAACTTACTGTTTTAGACAGCATACTGCACTTAATATTCTTATGTTTGAGTTTTCTAAGATAATTAAGTAATAATATATTGCTATTTGTTAGTGTTTAGTGGCAATATATTTTTTGTTGTAAGAATTTTTTTGCTTTACTTCATTTTGTTTTGAGGTTTTTTTTTAAAAGCATTGTAATGTTTTCTTCTCTTCTATAATTAATCAGTTTTATTGTTCCACCATAAAGAGACTGTTTTGGAGTTCTTATTTTATGGCATATAGGTATAAAATCTTGAATGAAGTAATTAACATTACACACTCACGCAAACACATACCTTTTTTTGCCTCCTGAACGATTTTTTGGACTTTTTACTATTTTATGTCTTAGAGGTAAATCTTAAAATCTGCAGTTAGTAACATCAAACACAAATTTTTACTTGGCTCTTGAAAAGTTTTAAGTCATTAATTATATTGCTCCAGATGTTTTTTGAGAGTAAATTTAAGGCAGCATAGTTTCCATTTGAGAAATCTGAAATTGTACATTTCTTTCTTAACTTTCTCTTTAACTTTTAATTAAGAAAACTTAATGTAAAAAAAAAATCTGAAACTGTAAAATATTTTTTTTTATCAGATATTGATATATATGCAGTAGTAATATATCAGAATCACTTTAAGTGTTATCTGTTATATTTTAATTTCTTACATCCCAAATGCCTGTCATGGGGTGCCACACTAATGTGACTTTTGTTTGTCAGCCTCTCCACTCTGTTCCCACAGTGCAGGTATGTCCTCATAACATTGCATAACCTATAAAAAAGTTTTTCCTCTTTATTTAGTTACACTAACTGCAATTTGACTGACATCTAAGGTAGCATCTTAAAGCACCATCAGAGTTTCTTTTTAGCTGAATGATTTGTGTCAGCTGTAACCTACTGAATAACCTTTATGGGCTGTTTACATTTTTGTTCAATATAACACAGTTGAACAGCAGGGTTTAGTTAAGTATTCAGAGCTGTACTCCTGAAATTCCTGACCTTTCCCACAGTCTTGCTCAATGTGAAAGGTGTAGGCACAGTTTAACAGATCTTCTCCTATACCTGTGACTGACAGTGGTCACTCCAAAGAGTTAGTAAAGCAAATTAAAGCTGCTCATATGTAATTCTTCATACTGTCCTGTTTTTACAGATGTATAGAAAAAAGAAGCTCTTCTAAGTCATCCTCATTAAAAAAGAGAGAGGGAGAGAGAGAATAATTAACTCTGAAAAGCATTTCACTTCAGCTGTCTTATATTGTACATGTTATAATGCTTTAGTGACCTTATCAAGACACAGACTCAGGATGTAAAGTACTGGTGCTGGCTAACAGCAAAAACTACAGAATGCGTTCACTGTTTAATTTCTACAAGCGTTCTAAGTTTCAATTACCTTGATGGAAATGGACCCCATTCATAAGTAAAAGTACAATTAAAGTTCATGAAATTAGTACTGTTTCAGTCTTTGATATTAGCCAAAATTGCTCCTTGCATCATCTGCAATGTGCCAATAACTGACTCCGTCTGCAATTCATATGGAGTTACATGTACTGGCAGTATATCTAAATAAGACTGCAAATTATTTTTTATAAGACCTGTTTCTCCTACTACTACTATTGGAACTGTCTGGGTATCCTTCTTCCGCACTGTCCTAGAATGTGTTCCATCTGACCTTTGTTATGTAAGCTGAGACAAATTCCTTTTTGAAATAACATAATATCTGAGTAGAGAAAAGCTTGTGGGATATTTATGATATGTGGCAGGGAAGTACGATGAAATGAAAAACTGAACAATACTGAAGGGCTTCTGAGCACTGACGTGATATTACAGGATAAAAAAAGATAAGTGTAAAGTAAAGATATCTGTACTGGAAGGTAAAGTTAACAGTAACAGTGTCATAAGCAGCAGTTATTAAAGAAGGGATGACAACAGACGGGGAGCTTGGAACTTGTTTTTATTGTAAACAGGAATATGTTATGATATTTAACCATCCTACTTTTGAAGGACTTTTACTAAAGAATGACTTCATCTAAATATCAAATATCTCTTCCCTTTGCTCCAGTACCAGGAACGTTATACATAGAAAAGATTTAAGTATTTTAGTGTACTTTCTAGCTGTACCTCATTCTGAAATCCATCTATACACCATTTTTACTTTATGTGAAACTGCATGTTATTCTCTTTAGAAGATTGTTACAACACTGCTTGCAATACAGAGAAGCACTTTGGTTGAAGAAGTCCATGAGTAGAGGATTTTCTTGGGAAGTTATATCTAAGCCTTAAAAAACAAGCCACTCATTACAACAAAAGTTTAGCTAAAAATCTCTTTTGGAGCTTGAAGCTAGGTTGAGGCTTCCTAGGATGATTGCCAAGCAGTCTGTTGTGTGTGAAAACCACTGACAGTTTCATAGCTCAGTAAGAAACTGAGGGAAAGGATTACTTGGACATATAGACACAAGGTTGAACAAAACTAATTATGTTACTGTCTCTTTTCAAGTTTAGCTTTGAAATATTCCTTAAAAGGCTACCTAGACATCCATTAACAAAATCAAAGGGAGATACTGCATAACGAACTAACACTCTTGCTAGAGACAGTCAAAGAATGCAAGAAATAGTATTGGTGCTATGACTGAATTTACACTTACACAAAGAGTGGTATGCCTCTCTAATGAATTCTCACAGGGATACTGAGTTCATAGTCTACAGAAACTTTGAAAGTAAAATGCAATCACATCAGGCTATTTTACGGTATAACAAACTATAACAATAATCACTTATAGACAACAGCACTAGAAATTCAGAGGTGGTAAAGATGAGCAGCAAAATAAATGTTGTCCTACTCTTAGGGTACGGTTATCAATGTACAAGTTTGTTTAGACAATGGGCAAACTGTACATCACTACCCTGACTGGAGAACGAACATTCTCCAGCAAGGTATTAATGTACAAGTAATGCCCACTGAAAAACATCTGCCACTTCACAGCAGCATATCAAGCCGCCGTGGAACTCGGACTGAGAGAACGTTATTTGCTGTTTACAGAGTGTAAAATATAAAAATGAAGACAAAAACAAAAAAAGATATGTGTGTGTGTGTGTGTGTGTGTGTGTGTGTGTGTGTGTGTGTGTGTGTGTGTGTCTGTGTGTGTTTATGTCTGTGAGTGAGTGTATGTGTGCATGTCATTGAAATTGAAAATGAGTGAGCCATTATTTTACACTTCCTAAGCACCGCTTTTGTTGTTTAGTGAGTGTAAAACAAAAAAGGAAAAAAATAATAAAACAAAGCATGTGTGTGAGAGTCTATGCATGTATGTCAGTAAGACAGAGAGAGACAGAGCAGTCGATCGAGCGAAACAGAAGTGTGTTTATGTTTTTGTCTGCATGTGTGCGTGAATGCATGCGTGAAACCAGACAGACTGTGAGTGCGTGTGAGAGAGAGAATGGGCTGTATGTAAAATTGTTGTTTCACTTGCTTATTACTTTTTATATATGTTTGATGTAAAATGCTTCCTCCACCACCATAAATATATACTACTGGAAGTTTGAAACATTAGGCAGAGGAACTATTTTACATAAAAAATATACAAAAAAAATAATATAGTACTTAAAAAATAAATAAGCAAGTAAATAAAACATAACAATTTTACACAGAGCCTATTCTCTAAGTGCAATAATGCCCTCCTGGGTGTGTGTTAATGTGCAATTAATGGCCTTCCAGGAGTGTAGTGTAGTGGCCCTCTGCCTGCAGCATCAGGCCTCATAACACTCCTGGGCGGGTGTTAATTACACATTAACAGACACCCTGTCAGGCATTTTTGCTTGCTTAGAGCACCTTTAAAAACTCTGGTAATGTAAATGATACAAATCCTCAAGATCCTCAGGGGGATTTATTTTCCATTGGTGTTGTTTTTAGGACTGCAAAATATTTTTTATATCATCAGAATTTATTTACTATTAAAGAAATAAATAATGTTTTTGTAATACTGAACAGGTAATTTCTGAATGCTGTGATATCCCAGGTAATTTTTGAATGCTGTGGCATCCCACCAATAAAGTTATTCCACAAACATTATAGGGATTATGCAGTTTACCCCTCAGCGTTTGAATGCTGAACTGGGAATTCGGAGGTCTAAAAAAGAAATAGGATACATGCTTAGAAATTTAGGGAATGGTCCAGATTGAAAAGATCTTTTGTTAGTAATAAAATAATTTACCTGCTTTCACTGAAGTACTGTTTCTCCATTTTCAGTAGCATGTGACACTATAAAGTTTTGTCAGATGGAAATTGTCACTTGTGAGCAGTTCACTTACCTAGGTGAAAAAAAGCAAACATTAAAATAAATAAATGCTTTCCAGATGCTAGTTCAGTTTTGAAATTAAATGTATTTTTCTATATTTATCCATCCATCCACAACCCTTTCCCCATAATATACATAACACTACCATACTCTGAAAAGAATAGTGTGATTCTAAGATCACTGTTTCAATTCTCATTACAAATTGCTTAACTGATTAGGTCTGCAGTAACTTTCTCATTATTGTCAATATTATACTTTCCAAAATGGCTGCCATATCTGCATCTTTTTGTTTACCAGCAGATTGAAATAGGCATTGCATTTTATAATTTAATGCAAATAAACAATAGACAGCAGTGATACAGTTTGTGCACTCTTTCAGCTCTTTAGATTTAAAAGGCTCAGTGACAGGAAAGATATTCAAAATGTAGGATAACTGTCACACAATGGTGCTATCAAAAAAGGGTGAGAGACAACAACAATAACAAAACAAGTTTTTTATGTGTACGCATATATATGTATATATATATATAGGTCCCTATCAGAAGCTTCAGTTTTCAGACACTCGAAACTGACGTGGTCAAGACTATATAATAGATTTTCTGAAAACTCAAAGCTTTTGAATGGACATCATGGTACAGTGAGGATCTGGGAATTTACCCTTTTCCCCACTGTAGTGTGATCTCAGAGTTGGTGCAGGGGGTGTGGGGGGGCACAGCCCCTCCACATAAGGGATGCATGGGAGGCTTGCCCCCCTTGCAAAAATGTAGATAAAAGGTAGATTTTTGTTGTTTTTAAAGTTCAGGTTTTCAGAAAATCGATCATATGTTTTCAATCATATGAATTTTGAGTTTCTGAAAACTCGAGCTTCTGATAGGGATCCATATAAATATGTGTATATATATATATATATATATATATATATATATATATATATATAAAATACACGCACACACACACACACACATATATATATATATATATATATATACATATGTATAAAAAACAAACACACACACACATTTATAACACACACACAACACACATATATATATATATATATATATATATATATATATATATATATATGGGAACACTACTAAATCTTGAACATTTGAAATCTCGAATTTCAAAAGCTTGAGACCATGTAGCTGAAACCCCACATTATCGAAAGACCAGAAGCGTGAAATTCAAAATCCCGATGTTAAGGGATTTTGAGTTAGTGCTTCTAGTGTTGCGGTTCATGTAAGTATGTGTGTGCAAGTGTGTTTGTGAGGGGCTTTAGTGTGTGTAAGTGTGTGTTGTGACTGTGGTGTGTGTGTGTGTGTGTGTGTGTGTGTGTGTGTGTGTGTGGGGCTGTAATGTGTGTGTATGAGTTTGCCTTGTGTGTATGTTTGTGCGATCTCGGAGTTAGAATATTAAAGTGGGGGGGTGGGGACACAGTTTATCTTTAGTGTAGGGTGGTTTGTTTGGTTATGGGGGAGGCTGTGTGTATGTTTGTGTGTGTGCTGTATGTATGTAGCACTTTCGCGATTTTGAATTTCATGGTTTTAACATTTCAGTAATGTGGGGTTTCGGGCTTATAGTCTCAGTATTTTGGGCTTCAGGATTGTGTAATTTGGGATTCAGTAGTGAATCCATATATATATATATATATATATATATATATATATATATATATATATATATAAATAAAACACACACACACACATATATATATATATATATATATATATATATATATATATATATACACATATATATGATGTATAGAACTATATAAAATAAATATGCTTATTTATTTATTTACATACTTGTTTGCAAATCTCATCTCATACAAATGGAAGGTGTTGCGCTAGGGCTGACAACTCGGCACGTAAAAATCTACTGCCAATCATTAGCAGACCGGAGTTCTGCTGTGGTGACCCCTAACCGGGAAAACCCGAAAGACACAACAACATCAGTTCTGTCCCTGTTCTTACAAACCAGCACTGGATTTAAACTAACAGGAAGATTCACAGGCAAAAATGTTAGTATATGACACTTAAAAATGGGGAAGTTGTATTCTAAATTCTAAGTTTTTTTTTTGGGGGGGGGGATTTTTTCATTTTCCTTTTTACTCACGTCTTTAAAACTGAAATGCCTATTTAACTTCATATCCATACTTTTCCCCTTGAATTTGGAAAAAAGATTTGCTGTACAGTTTTTTTCAAGAAATCTCTTGTGATATTTTTATTTCTCACCCCCTACATTTTGTTGGTATAAATTCACTAAACTACTGACTGAATAAACTGTTCAAGACTTCACTTTAAAGAAACATAAATAAGCAAGCACTTTTATGTAGGGGGCAAGTCCCCCTGTACTTCCCATATGCAGAGCTTCACACTATATTCCCTTCCTTATATGCTAGTTATGTGGTTGCACAGCTGCAGAAAAAGAAAAGCCATAACAACTTGAATCACTGCTGGCACAAACTACACTTGCAGTGACTTCCTATGAGAAGCACAATCAGAGAGTTTAAAATCAATGACAACAAAACAAGTTCAAGCTCATTCACTTTATACTCAATCAAGTATAAGAAAACCAATTTTTCAAGGTCAAAGAAACAAATCGCCAGATAATTTCATACATCATTCACAGAAGAGACAACCATCAATGTCACAGTTATGAATTCAGAAATATGAAGTTATGGAAAGAGACGAGCATGACTTTGGGATTAGAGGACATGACAACTATCCACAGCAGAACATGGTACATGATGACCAGAACACAGAAGAGGCTTGTGCAGTACACAGTACTTATAGTCAAACACGACATGATTTTATTGCAGTTCATTGGAGTCAGACACATTCCATTTCAATTTGTTTGATAATTCCAGTAACTGATAAGCTCTACTAATTTATTTCACAGCACAGCATGTTTTTTTTATTTTAAGATACACCATCTAGGCTGAAAATAAAATAAAATGTATATGCAAGAGAGGTAACTGTATTTTACAGAAAAGCATGGCCCACGCATTTAAATGCTATTAAAAATGTTGGGTGTCAGATGAATGATACGTTTTTCCAGGTTGTGAAGGAAAATAAACCATTCTCTTCTCTTTGGCATCAACACCACGTCATTTACTTTCCAGTATTTCCGGCTTGACTGTGTGACTCAATTTCAACTTCCTTAGGAATTCTGGGTAGTCTGTCATTTCATATTCTTAACAATGTTAGCACTGCCAACTGAGCAGGAAATGACTTTGGATCACTGTAACCATTAACTTTATGGTCATGCCACTGGACTATGGGACATAAAGTAGGTGAAGAAAGATGAGCAGACTGCTGGCCAGTTCAGTGGCTAACTCTTCTTTACATCTACTCAACATGCACCTATCCTTACTATCTATTTCTTGAATTAAGTATGCACAAGCTGCAGGAAATTTCCACATGTTGGTGCATTTGGGAAAGTGTCAGATAACCTTAAAACAGTGGGCCTTCAAGAATTTGCAGCCGAACTTGACTTGTTTTTTTTTCTGTCATTTCCCTCCATCCTCTTTGTCTATAACCACTTATTCCCCTATCCCTGGGTTGGGAGCAATCTGTGGCATGGCTATTATAGCCCTGGCCCTGTGTGGGTAATGTGGGCATTTGTATCACTGCATGGACTATCCTGAACTCACCCTTTGCGTGTGTACACTCACAGTCACAAACTACAAGATGGTTACTATACCTGGTTTGGAATTGCTCAGTCCATGTCCTCCCTGTCCTGGTGCCATTGGTGTTGTGAGGGCCTCTACCTACATGGCACCAAATTGGCCACCTGGGACCACCAAATCCTTTCCTTTCATCTGGATGAGCCAGTGTATGCCATTTACTCCAACACTCACCTTCCTGGCTCATTCAGTATCCATGCTGCTATTGAACTCAGGTAATTTGTGTTGTACTCGGGGCATTATCTCTTTATGTCACACAGTTGGGCAACTTAATTCACTAAATTGTTCAGGAAAGAAGTTGCTTGTTTAAGTGAGTACAGCAACAATCACACTGATCCTAGTTCAGAGGTTCCCATTGGCATATGAAGACGCTTTCAGCTAAAATATATCTGTTTATGATTATCAGGTCATACAATTCTGGAATCTGGACCGAAGTGCTCACTGCAGTGCAAATATTGTAGTCCTATGAGAGTTCTACAGAAGGCAATATACATGGAAAAAGACACAAACAATAACAGTGTAAATAAATTAACCAGTTTCTAGTTTGACATCCAGTTTATAGCCCACTGATTAAGATCTTAATGGAGCCTACTTACTAATCTCTTCTAATAAAAAATGTAGTTAAAGTCCACATGACAGTAACTGTCCTTCTAATAAACAAACTGCACTAATGATGCATTATGTTTCCCTCTGCAGGAATTCTGATTAGACTACTATATCAGACAACCTGTGATACAGCTGCTGACATTTTGCTATAAGTCCTTTGTAAAGTGTCACATTCAGCCACCAAATGTAATTGTAAATCAAAAGTATTACCTTAAAAAGTGAACAGTCAGTTACAGCTCACAAGAAATGATTATTAATATTTAGTGTCTGTAGTTTGGTGCAACCCTTTTGTCCATGCAGATATCTGGGCTCATGAACTAACCTGGCTGGCAAGTTGTAAGTTCAGTTAGTGCACTTTAGTCTGAACTTCTTATATGAGGGAAGGCTGCAGGTTTACTGTCAGGCTGTATGACTCCCAAGTGGAAGCTAGGAGCACTGCTACTATAAAGAGGCCTGCTAGCAACAGGAAGGCTTTGCAAGTTATGGTGAGCACAAGTAGATACACCAGCCATGCCCATAATGTGGCCACACATCTGCCACTGCATGCCACATCTTTATTACACACATATATACACTCTTGGCACACCCAGTACATACATACCCTCATGCTGGGTATGTTCACCTAACTTTACTATACTTAATACATGCCATATCTAACAGGGAGTATCATTCAGCAGCCTACAATACATAAGTACAGTGTTTATTCTTTTAGTATATCTCATTCATTAATGATTAGCATTAATGTGTCACCACATAACCACTAAATAAATTACCAAATGACACACACACACATTCACACATACGCACACACACTCATGCATGCACACTCACAAGCACTCACACACACGCACATGCATGCACGCACACACACGCACACTCACAAACACACTCATTCACACTCATTCCCACACTCACACATATATTCACACGTGTGCACACACACACATACACACACACACACACACACACACACACACACACACACACACACACACACACAGTCACACACACTTTCTTTTGCTGCTTGCTTTACAGCTTTGAGGATTTATTTGCTTGTTCGTATTAAATATGCTTTGTTTGCTTGTTCATATTAAATATGTTTTGGTTTATACTAATTGCAGTTTGGCACATGGCACACCCTGATTTTGCCCCCCCCCCCTAAAATGCATTACTTTTTGTAAATCATTGCAGATGAAAGTCGGTAATACCATACATTAAAGATTCATAGTTACTATTATTCAGAAAATGCATGCTGATGTAAACTTCTTGTTTTATTGACTTTCTAAGTGATTTACAGTAATATGTAAAACATTTGACACTGATACTGGGCTTTTGTCCCCTATTACTTTTTTTTATTTACTTTTTCCCTGGTTCTTGACTAAAGAATTGAGTAACTTCTTAAAAACACTGGATTAGCATACACTAAATACAAATGGCCAACTTCATGATTTTTAAAAGTATTGGTTTGACAGCTAGATTGGAAAATCACTAGGCAAGCTGATTTTAAAGTGATGATCTGACTTGTCCCATCACTGTATAATGCTTTTTTTCTGGATGACAAACTTAATCCTTTTGCTCTTCATATTTTATCCGAACTTTGAGTACCCACTAAGCATTATGCAATGAATTAATCAGTCACAGGAACTAAACAGGAATCACAAATAGCCAGACTAGAAACATGTGATTAGTGCTGAACTAATGTGATGTCACAGCTGTGAGACATGTACTTTGGGGAAAACATGGACTTCCACTCCCCTCAAACATGGTACCTTTCCATGTGTTATACATGCTGTATTTTATGTATGTGTTTGTCCGTTAGCTTTTTTTTTTTTTTTAATTAATTTATTTTTGTTATTTTGTTGTCTTCCTGGGTATTTTAAATTATTTACAAAATGGCTTAAAGCAAAGTGCTGGGCAAAAAAAACCCCCTGGAAACAAGCAAACAAGCAAGGGAAAAAAAAAAACAAACAGAAAAAGATTACGATTACTACTAGTAGTGGAAGTATAGTGGAGTGTCCATATATGGTACTCACACAAGCTCTTTTTCTCTACAGAAGCTCTGAAAAGTAGTTGTCTTCACTTTCTGGATAGCGTTAATAGGTGCATTTTAACCTGATCCTTTCCTGACAGAATAATCTTGTAAACTCAGTACATACACAATGTCATATCTCTGAAAGCACACATGCTACTAAAAATGTAATCAGCAGAAATATTCAACACAAGCTCATCTTTACTACTGGAGCACTCAGTAGTACTATGGTATCTTTTTTTTATATTTTTGTAAATGGAAGATCTCAGTAAGTGTTCCAATTACACACACAGCAATAGCAACAGCAACAACAGTTTTGTATTAGGTCTAATGTTTCTAACCATAATGTTTGGTTGGTGACACCTTTACAGAAGTATTAACTTTATGCATATCTCATTAGTTAAGCATGTAAACAAGTTAATGCGACCTACTAGTGGACATTTTCTCCTCATTTATGGTGCTTGGGATTAGTGCATGTGGTTATACCAACAAACCTACTGCAGACAGGAGGTAGGATATGAACTACTGTCTCTGCAGACAGATATTGCATGCGCTTCAGCCTGATCTGTTCATAGAATAAGAAGGAAATAAATCATGGAAACCACTTGTAACTAGGAAATTTATTTCCATTTTGCTGATTACATAGTCTCTGTTTATGCAAAAAAACATTGAAGATACACAGAGGTCATGGTTTATGCAGGTAGGGAACATTATATGTGCTCGAGTCCCAAGTGTGCGAAACCACTGTTTGGAAGCTAGAGACTTCAGCATCTTGTAGTTTGTGTAAGCGATTACTTGCACTCAAACTCAATTATGAGTCTGCTCAAGCAGCTGTGTGGAGGGAGTGGGAAAGAGATTTTAGGGTTAGGGAGCAGGAGGGTGATTTAAGGGTTAGGGAGCAGGAACAAGATTTTAGGCTTAGGCAGCAGTATGGGAATATTAGAGTTAGAGAGTTGCACAGGTAATTTTAGGTTTAGGGAGCAGGAAAGGAGTTTTAGGTTTAGGGAGTATGAGCAAAACTTTAGGTTTAGGGAGTGGGCGGGGATTTTAGGTTAGGAGAGCAGGAAGGGAGTTTTAGGTTTAGGGAGCAGGAGCAGAACTTTAGGTTAGGGAGTGGGCGGGGATTTTAGGTTTAGTGAACAGAGAGGGAGTTTTAGGTTTAGGGAGCAGGGAAAGAGTTCAGGTTTAGGAAATGGGAGAGGAGTTTTAAGGTTAGGGGCAACTGGGAAATTTAGATTTAGGGAATGACCAGGTACTGTAGAGTTATGGAGGCAGAGTGGAGATTTAATGTAAGGGAGCAAGGACCCAGTCTGGGAACTGGGTGGGAGTTTTAGGGTTAGCATTTAGGTTTTGGTAGGGTTATACATTTTTATAGGGTCAGTGTTGGGACAGCTGCATCAAAAAAGGAGATCTGGCTAGTGGGAGATTGAGCACTTACTTTTGCAAGCAGGTGGTAGTCAGTAGGTGTATTGTGAGCCAATAGCATGTGATCACATATGGAAGACCCATTCAGACATTTAAATTAGGGATTTTCAAATAACATGGCTGATATTTCACCCCCAATGGCACATTAAGTAAATTAGTTCATGTCTTAGAGTGGGTGGCAGACTTAGGGAATATAAAATGGGCAAGCTATTAGGAGACGTGGGTATCCTACTGGATGATAGCCAATTATCTGACAGAAGCACAGAAAGAGAGACCCGAGTTGCCACTAGTTAATATGAAAACGGTTACGATTTTTCTTAAGTACATTAAAGACATTAAACAGAAATGAGGAGCCAGGGCCATGTATCATTTTAAAATTAACTGAATCATGAGAGTGTTCCTCACAAAATCCAAATCCTTTTCTAGTTGTTCTGGGGAGTTTGCTTGAATGATACAGTCACCCAGGTAAGGATAAATTTGAATGTTTTTCTGCCTGCAAAGAGCAATGGCTGGAGTCAGGCACTTGTTAAAAACTCTGGGAGCAGTAGATAAGCCAAAGGGCAATGCAGAGAACTGGTAGTGCCTGTTCCCTGCCCTGAAGCGAAGGAACTGCCTGCAACTTTCCCCTATTGGGAGGTGCAGATAAGCCTCCTTGAGATCCAAAGTTACCAGCCATGAATCCTTGCCCAGCATTGGTAGTAACTGTTAAAGGGTGAGCATCTTGAATTTGGGAATCACCAGAAAAGTGTTTAGAATAGACAGATCCAGAATAGGGTGCCAGGTGCCCCCTTTCTTGGGCACCAGAAATAGTCTTGAATAAAAACCAAGGCCTGCCTGATTTGCAGGAACTGGCTCTATAGCCCCTATAGTTTGTAAAGAAGAAATTTGAGTTTCTACCTCTGCCGTGACAGTTCTGGGTATGTCTGGGTACCCCTGTAAAACAGGGAAGGTGTGAAAGTACAACTTGTAACCTTGGTTAACTATATTGAGCACCCATTTGTCGTCTGTGATGGTAGACCATACCTCTGCGAACCTAGCTAACCTTCCCCCCAAAGGAAACCCAGGGCCCACAGAGGTAGGCACAAGAAGCCCGGAGTCATTGAGAATGTTTGCTTTGGGGAGCTGGCTTAGAACTCCCCAATTTAACAGAAGAATGCCATTGCTTAGCCCTTTGACGGGCAGAAGGATGCCCTCTGGAAGATCTGAAACCCCTAGGCCTAGAGCAACCCTGCTTGCCAGGATCAGTGAATGACCAATTCTTGGAAGGATAATGCCTACTAAACCGAGGGGGCTGAACCTGATGGAAATCTTTTACAGCTTGCATATATTTTGCCTTATCCTCCAACTTCTTCAGTACCTTCTCAGCCTTATTACCAAAAAGATTGTCCTTGTACAAAGGAACATCCAGCAATTTGGACTTAACAGGTTGAGAAAGAGGCTGCTCCCTGAGCCAAGCATGCCTTCTAATTACGGAACCAGTGGCTGCTGCTCTGCAGGAAGCCTCCAAAGTGTCAAAACCACAATGAAGTGAAGGCTTATTAACTAAAGTGGCAAAATTCAGTAAGTCTTGTAAATCTTTGTTCTCCGTAATGGAAGGAATATCTCCAAGTTTAGCCTTAATAGCCTCCAAAGTATGCTGCTGATACTTAAGCATATGAAAAAGACAATTAATGGATCTAATGGCAAGAGTTGCAGAGGTATAGACTTTTACCACACCTGTCCAAGGCCCTAGACTCCTTATCAGAAGGCACATGGTTTTTAGCAATAGTAGCCTTAACACCCTTGGGGCCTTGAGAAATAATTTCTGGATCAGCAGTAGGGTTTTTAAAAAGGAATTGATGAGATTCAGGAACCCTATAATACCTATCCAGTTTTCTGGGGGGCAGGAGGAACAGAATTAGGAATTAAAGAATTTTCCATGAAAACATCATCCACAACTTCCAAAACTGGAGGTATAGCCAGAGGCTTATGCTGAGGCAAATCCAAACATTCCCTGATTCTTTTCTTAAACTGTGGAAAATCCTGACATTCCCATTTAAAATGTTCCTTAAGGGTATTCAAAGTATCCCCAAAGGAAAAATCTTCTGGAGGGGAGGCAGAAGGGATAGAGTCCTCAGCATCAGAATCCTCAAAGCCAGAAAAAAGTTGAGAATGTCCTTCTTCACCAGCAGACATACTGGAAATCTCAGAATCTGTAACAGACAAAACATCAGGAAATAATTCCCTAGCCCTCTTTGAAGGGGGTGAGAGCCCCTAATCAGGGAAAGAAGATCACCAGCCATCTTTACCAACTGGGACTGAGGCACAGGAGGGGAGGCTGACACCTGCTTGTGAGTAGGTTTGCGGCTGGAAGGTTTACTAGCAATCCGGAGGGACTTGGGAGGTCTAGCAACTGCAGAAGTCTGAACTAAGGTAGTCGGTCTGGTTCTAGTCTCATGTCAAAAAGAAGAGGCGTCAGAAGCCGGTGCCTGCAAAGCGGCTCCAGACCCATCTGAGGCGGTGACAGGCGGAGGGTCTGAAGACAAAATAGCAGCCTGCGGCATGGAGGACTCTGTAAAGGTCTCGGCAGAGGCTTGCGGCTGAAAATCTGCAGACTGCAGGGGCTGCGAAAGTGCCTCACTGACTACCGCTGTACTGATGACCAGTTTCACCGGTGCATCATCGGCAGATTTAACCCTAGGCCTGTTGCAGTCCTTGTCTTGGAGTTTCCTAGGTATATCCGAAGTCGGGAGACCAGAAGACACCATACCGACGAATTTAGGCCAGGCTCCGAAATGCTTTTACAAAATCTTAGCTCTACGGCGTACGGTACATGGGTTAAAGGAAGCACAGAGATCGCAGTTAGGGACGTCGTGCTGAAGGCCCAAACAAGTTATACAATAGGAATGGAAATCACGGTGTGGAATCTGTTTTCCACAGGCAAGACAGTTATTAACTTTATCTGACATTCGTTAAAGCAAGAAAAGAGGATCCCCAATGGGGTACTTATCTGAATACATCTTCAACTTGGTAGACGGAAAGCAAAACGAAGGTAAACGGCCAACCGGCACTAATGCGAATTGCATCTGCTTCAGGCTCCACGGCAAGAAAGACTGAGGAAAAGGCATTGGCTGCCTCCCTTAATACCTGACGTTCTGACATCAGTTTTACAACCGGCAGCAGCCTATTTTCTATACCAAGGACTCTGGTATTCGGGCCGACTGAGGGCTACCGGGAGCCAGATAACCCATATGTGAGGACTGCAACAGTGAAACACGAAGAACATCATAAGGCAAGACTTCACCCTTCAGGACTAGTTGTCCACTAATATTGTTATGGCCGAACCAGTCATATGTTTCTTCTCCCACAGTGAGATAGACTTTGCAAGTGGTCACCTACTTCAGAAGATACTAATGAGTTTTGCCCATGGCCTGCTTCATACCTCTCAACTGCTATGATTTAGGTATAGTGCTATGACTTTGACCCTCAGATTTAGCTTTGCTCCTCTTACATTTATGATGCACCTCATAAACTCAGACCTGTTTAAGGACAAGCACTTTATTAGATATGTGAACCATGCCTATACAAAAAGTCAGTACCACTGACTGTATAGGGTCTAGTATGTCTATTGTGAAAAATAAGCGCTCCTCTTTCTGACCCTCTGCTATGATTTTTCCAGGCCAGTGCTATGTTTTTTTAGTGCCTGGAAGTTGAAAGGTATGGCCTGCTTCCTTTGGATGATTTATTCTGATTGGACTCCAGCTCTGGATGTAGCTTATCTGCGACCATTTACTCACACCATTCCCTTTGGGAATGCATTCATCCAGCACTAGATGGCTTTATATATATTTGTTCATTGCATGCTGGATACTGACCGTCCACTCACATATGAGCATGCTTATTCATACCACTAAACTCTTAGGAGTAACTACTGACCACAACTTAACTATGATACTCATATTAACACCACAGTAAAATCAGTTAACAGAAAACTAAGCTCCCTCTATAAAATTAAACCCTTCCTTACTCCCATAGCTAGAACTACTATTGCCTACACCCGCCTTATCTCAACTCTCTTCTATGCCTCTCCTATATACACTAATCTATATAAAAGCAACCTCAACAAGCTGGAAATCTCCTGCAATAACACTGCCAGATTTGCTACTGGCTCCCCTTTTAGAACCCACCACTGCCAATGAAACAACTGGGTTGGCTGGAACTGCATAATCAAATTCTATTCCACCAACTTATTATTGCCCATAAAACCCTTTTTCAACCAGGCAACACACCAATTCTCATGAGTCTAATCACCCCATATAAAAATCTTACAAACCTACGCTCAGCAAATAAACTACTGGTATCTAGACAAAAAAATAACAATAAAGCAGGGGATTCCCTTTTCTCTAACACTGTGGGAAAAAGCTGAAACCTACTTCCTGGTGAACTCACATCCCTTTCTTCAACTGCACTGTTTAAAAAGAAACTCAAAATATACTTTACAACCCATTGGCTATGTCATTGTACTAACCCAGACTAAGATTTCTCTTCCTGTTATCCTAGGTTATAGCACTAAACACTGCTCACTTCATAGCCACTTTAAGACCGCTACCTTCTAGGTTAAACTAATTGTACCCAGGAAAGACTACATGAACAGTACCCAGGAAAGACTGTATGAAAATGTTACTGCCCTTAACTAAGTCTCCCTACATTGTAAATAACTATCTATTCTCTTATGTCATATTTACAACTTTGATCTGGGAGTCTCTGTCTTTCTTCTGAATACTTGTTTCTTCTATTATTGTCTGGTCCACAAAAAAAAAAAAAAAACGTTTTCTATTTTATTTTAATTTTTTATCTATCATTATTACTAAGTTACCATGTAAACAAGTGTTTTGTCTGACAAGTGAACTATAACTGAAGTTGCAATGTTCTGTTTGTTTTTGTTTTGTTTTTATGTGGAGCTTTTTACCCCGGGCCTCTACTGAAAATGGACATATATCCAGTTAGACTAGCCCGGTCAACAAAAGTAAAATAAAATAAAAAAATAATAATAAATAAATAAATAAATAAATAAATAAATAGACAATCCTCATGTAGGTGTCATGACGTCAGGCCTATAATCTGCCCTGCCAGCTAACACTGCTAATCTATCCGCAAATGCTGATCACAGATCACAGGGTGCAACTAAACATGACAGGAAAGAACAGTTTTCTTCCAGTTCCACTTAAGCCCTCTTTTGTCACAGAGACTGAGTTGTCAGAATTGTTGCATTCCAATGTTGACATGACAGGGAGGATGAGACTTACTCTTCCACTCATTCACCTGAACGGGGTGTCCTACTTTAGTTGAGCCTATCATGAAGATGATAATGGAGTTCCTGTACTGTGCCCTTAATATCCAAACTAAAAGTCTATATAAACGTAGACCATTTCCTTCATAGAGCCAATCTTTCATCATATGAGGCATCCATATAACAAACTCATCACAAAAAGGTTCTCATCCAGGAAAAGAAAGATCATTGTTCCCCTCTACTCGGCACTCATTAGACCCATTATAGAGCACAATGCCCATTTTGGAATGTACCTCACAAGACAGCTGCAGCAGCTGGAAAGGCCACTGAAGTACCTCACAAAGAGGATTACTGGCCTCAAACAGATGCCCTACACTGACCGTCTCAAAAAACTCCAGCTTTACTCTGCAGCATAATGCCTACTCCGAGGTGATCTCTGCCTAACATATAAAGCTATGTTAAACCCGGAGCTGTTGGACATGCTACACCTAAAGAAATCCCAATCCCTCCGAGCTACATGCTCTAGGGACCTAAACCTTGTCACCACAATAAACAGGACATGCTGGAGGGATAGATTCCTGTCCCAGAGACTTCCTATACTCTGGAACAAGCTACCCATCTATGTCAAGCAAAGTTCCTCATTAACACTCTTCAAGAAAAATCTTGATGAGTGGATGGGAAATACACCCTGGGGATCACTTCTGTGGCTCTGCTTGACAGGGGCACAGGAAATTAACTTTCTTGGGTGGCATAAGTCAGGGAACCTTGTTGGCTAGGCTTATGTAGGCCCTTGGGCCGATAGCCTAGTACCTACCTATGAATCTATGAACTGTGAGTCCTTAAGAAACTGGGCCCCAATTACAGAACCATTCATAAAATGGCACTTTCATGACCTTTTCTATCAATGAATAATCCAAGAGACCACAGTGCATGGTTTGCTTTCATGCAGCTAAAGAGTAATCTCACACTTTGGACAGGTTTTTGGAGCAAAGTCCTCTCTCCCATGGATTCTATAATGTCTCACATAACTAGTTACTTATGTAACTGGACATGTCTTTTGTCCATAAAAACTTGATAACTTTTAACCAGACACTAATTTTTACAAGCTACTTTCCATTTAACTATTCTAGTGCAAAGTGCTTCACAACTTCAGATTAGTATGCTGCCTTTAATGAAATAAAAAGGTCTGAAATTTCCATTTCTACTGAATTATCTCATGCTAAATGTATATGTCATCTAGAGTGGAGGCCCACATGTTCATTGCTCCCTGGTTGAGGAATTTAAACATGGCTTCACTAAATTTCTCTAGTAAAGGCAAAACATCTGTCAATGGCAAGTTCACTGGCCAAGATTTTAAAGACAGAATTCTCTCTTTAGTGCTCCAAAATGTTATGTGCAAAATAATTTGACTAAATTGACCATTTGGGCACAGGAGAATAATATGTTGATAAATGCATCAAAAACTAAGCATATGAGATCTGGGAGACAAACTGAAAAGTGAATATTTATTACAGCACACAGTGATTGAAACTATAGACTTATTTAAGGACCTGGGTATATCGGTAGATTCAGCTATGAGTTTTTCTAATCATATCAACCAATTGGCTAATGATAGTTATAGAACTATAGGTTGTATAAAAAGATTTATAAAGTCTAGGAAATCAAACAAAATGAAGTCATTGTTTGTTAGTTACATTAGACCCAAACTTGAATATGGAATAACAATATGGAAACAATACAGGAAAACAAGCATGAATAAAGTGGATAGATTACAGTGGAAATATACTAAGGGCATCCATGGATGTGAAAATATAAGTTATTATGAAAGACTAAAATATCTAAACTTGTACAGTGCCTCTTACAGATATTTAAGAGGAGATCTTATTCAGGTATATAGGGCATTTAGGGACAACTACCTCTGGGAATGTTTGGGGTTATCAAAAAGTAGCAGAGAATCATCAGACAACCCATGTAGAAGATTCTATAGGAATGAGACGTGTACTAATTGGTTCTCTGACAGAGTAGCTGATGCTTGGAAAAGACTACCAAATTACATTAAAACAAGTATTAGTTTAGATATTTTTAAGAACAGCCTGGACATTTATTATGTGTTTTGGCATATTGGCAAACTAGAAGGGCATTAATGCCTGTGCTTGAAACATTTATATGCATGTATGTATGTGCATTCTCTTCAGTTCCTAGTCCGCTTCCAATTATCTCAGTATTGTCAGAATCCCACTGTCTGATCTGTTTGTTCTAATGATTATCTTTCACTGGTTCGCTTCTTTTTCTGTCCTCTCATCTCTTCACATTCTCTGCTATCACTGTTACTACACCTGCAAATATACTGTTACTAAACTAATCCTGTGCCTAACACAAGCCCTCCACAACTCCTGCATCTGTCTCAGAGGGCACACTTAGGGAGGTTTGCACCTTAGATGCAATAAGTAAACTATCTGCTCTTAATTTTTTTCTGGAAATCGTTACACCTTTTGTGATTCAGCTACCAACATCTAAGAACATCTTGTCGCTTCTTTCCTAAAATATGGTTAAAAGCAGCATGGTAACTACCAGAATGTTTTTGCATGTCTTGTCATTGCAGCTACATTTGAAGACCATCTAATAAATTTAATGAAAGGCTAATTTATTTATCTCCCTTACTTCAAGCCCTTTCACTCTGTTAACAATTGAAGCTGTTTGCTTTGTCATTCTGTATCACCATTCTATGGATCGCGGACTCATTAGGTCATCAGTAGCTCATCACTGGAACTTTTTTAATCACAGGATATAGTGCTTTATCAAGCATGTCTGAAAACAGGGTTGATTGTATTTCACTGACTATGACTCTACTCAAATAATGTAAATATTTGATCCTGGGGATGACTGACTATATACATTGAAAGGGGGTGGACTTCTTTCTAACAGGTTTGTGTGACCGTAAGTAAAGCAATGAAGGACCACGCCGTCCCCTGAAAGCTTTTTAGATCCATGGAATTTAAAGTTTGGAGTTTACTTTTAGTTCATTATTTTCAAAGTTTTATTTGTTATTGGTGTAGCTGGGGTTAGGTTCTTTATATGAAAATGTTGTTGATGATGTGTGCGGGTGTTTTAATGTATTATGTAGTTATAATTATTGGGATTTACTTTTCATGTTATTATGGTTTGATGAAACCTGGCTTGTTTTATTGCTATTAATCTGTTTCTCATTTATGCAAAATCTTCAGCAACATAGCTTATACACTTTCACTCAGCTCTCCATATATTTTGCTAAATTCCATTCTTCCTTTACTAGCTAAATTCAAAGTGCTAGGGGTTTTTTGTAATCCATGTGTGTGTGTGTGTGTGTGTGTCTGTGTGTGTGTGTGTGTGTGTGTGTGTGTGTGTGTGTGTGTGTGTGTGTGTGTGTGTGTGTGTGTCTGTCTGCGTGTGTGTGTGTGTTGTATTTATGTGTGTGTGTGTGTGTGTGTGTGTGTGTGTGTGTGTGTGTGTGTGTGTGTGTGTGTGTGTGTGTGTGTGTGTGTGTGTGTGTGTGTATTTATGTGTCTGTGTGTGTGTGTGTGTGTGTGTGTGTGTGTGTGTGTGTGTGTGTGTGTGTGTATTTATGTGTGTGTGTGTGTGTGTGTGTGTGTGTGTGTGTGTGTGTGTGTGTATTTATGTGTCTGTGTGTGTGTGTGTGTGTGTGTGTGTGTGTGCTCATGTGCACAAATAATTTCTATGTCAGCCTCTGACTGGACCCCTGACACTAATCACTCAAGCAAGCTGCTGCCCCCATTTTTCACAAATTGTAGCACAAGACAGATGCCCACAAAACTGACCAGAAAATGTTATGCTCTCTCCTTCTGTACTGTGGACAGAGCACCCACAACTGGTACTATTTCAGCATATAAGATATTAATTAGTTAACTTAATAATGTTTATTTTCCTGGCACCACAAAAGTCAAGGAAAACATTTTCTACATTTGGTGTGTTGCTCAGGAACAGGTGGTGCAATTTTCCTGCTCACAGAGCTGCAGCCTAGAAAAGTATTCCCTGCACAGTATTAAAGGAATACTGTCAAAATGACTGAGCTTCCTTGCAGGTTTTGGAAGGTCTTATGACCCTCAGGTTAACGGTACCAAGTCAAGACTTGCCCTGCTGCAGAAATCTCACTTTTGTTCTCTTCATTTTGTTTCAAACTATGTAATTCATCTACTGTGTTATATCCTTTTTTCATTTTTCCTCTTTAATACTGTTTGCCTTCACTCCTTATCCATCTTTCAAGAAGATTTTCATTTAGCTAATGCATTTCTCAAAATATTGAGATGCTTTCCACCTATATTCACTGGACCTGCATACAATACTCAGTTAGCTATGGGATTTATGGTATCTTGTTTAATGCAGGAAATCTGCTACTGCTATAAAGGCCACTCTTTGCAACACATATTGTATATTCCTTCTAGAAAGTTCCCTGTCTCTTACTCTTCCTTCTTCACATATTGTATATTCCTTCTAGAAAGTTCCCTGTCTCCTACTCTTCCTTCTTCCCCCTCTCATTATTACTTAGTTTCTACCAGGGAGAGACAACAAATATCTGCATAAAATGCCCACAAATGAATCATATAGTACTGTTCTTTTTATGACTACAGGTAACCTGTTTACCAAACCATGTACTTTCCACATAGTTATTACCTGTGACTGTGTAATAATTTTCCGTCACAACTTCTCCCAGTAAGCTTGTGAATCTTGGCTGTTTATTAATTTTAGTATTCCTTTTCTAATGACACTTAACACAAACGTGCATAAGTAATGAAAACCAGAAATACAAAAAAAAATCAAGTTCATTCTTTGAACCAAATGATTTTCTTTAATCTGAGGTCATGTAACACACTTCATGCTGTGACTTTGCTGTTACTGTCCATCTCCTAATTTAAAAGACAAGTGACTTTTGATTACAACTGTTTTACTTGTATATACCCACCTACACTTATCATGTGCCCCTTAAAATCAGGGGCATGACCCCACCTCACAATTTTGCTAATTTCCTGCTAAAGTTGGCATTTTCCATTAAAAAAAAATCTCCAGTTATGAAGTTATGAGACTAGGGTTACCACTTTGGGCAGTGGTGTCCTGCAAAAAAAATTGAAAAAATAGCAAATGTCCTGAAATTTTAGGACAAAAATATTTTCTATATTTTATGTAATAGCTGCATAAAACAGTTAATCTGTACTTGAAACACCTAAATGTTATGAAAAACAGAATAAGCAACTTAAATGCTACAAGATGGAAGAGCTCTCTGATCATGTAGCCCAGGCCGGTATGACCCTGACCCTGAGTAGCATCCTGCCATCACCAAGAATGATGCCACAGTATAAAGAAAAAATGATAAATTTCAACAATTGGCTAAGTTTCTGGTGTCATTCAAAGGGGATCCAGTATCTGTCCGCCTGGGATGACATGCTCGACAAGCCACGTTGCTTTGCAAGAGATGGCTTGCACCTGTCACCCTTAGGCTTTCGAATACTGGCCAAGGCTCTTGTCGCCCCCATAGTGTCTTTTTTAGGTGAGGCTCAAAAGACAAAACCACCATCATAAATAGCACAAGTAACCAAAAACTGAGGGTAATGCTACTCAACGCCAGACATCTAAACCGCAAAATGCACGCACTCGAGGGACTCCTCAGTATGGAGAACATCGACATCTGTGCAGTAACAGAAACCTGGTTTAAGGCTCCTGAGAGCACCCCAGCACTACTAGGCTATAATTCACACCATACCTTTCAGCCGCAGAGCCAGGACCGAAACACAAAAGGCGGGGGTGTATCCATATTCATCAAGGATACCCACACCTCCAGGTTAGTGGCACAGCACAGTGAATCAGAGATCATCCATGTGCAACTAACAACGGGCAAAACTGCAGTCCAAATTGTAGCTTGCTACAGGTCACCCACCATGACCCAGGACCCCCATTCCGCATTTCTGGAGACACTGGGAAATATGAAGGTCCTACCAAACACCCTAATACTAGGCGACTTCAATTACCCAAACATAAACTGGGAGAACTACTCAAGTACTAACTCCCTTGCTCAACGCTTCCAAGAATTTATAAACTCGAATGCCCTGGATCAACTGGTCAACACCCCCACCAGAGGGAACATATTGGACCTAGTCATCACCAACATGGGCGACCAGTGTTCCACACCGGAAGTCAACCCCTCGCTGGTTAGATCAGACCATAGACTAATCACTCTGGATATCCACATTCCGCCCCCACCCCCAATCAAGGAAACCACCATGAAAAACTTTTCAAAAGCAAACTTCACGTTACTTAAGACTGAGGTGGAAAGGTTCACAGCCCCCATGCTAAAGGACAATGCTGCCCTAGCTGCTGAAACCTTTACAAAGGCACTCTATGAGCATCTGCAGGAATGCATGGATTGTGCTATCCCAAGTAAAACCAAGGCTCACTCCTCCAAGAAAAGGAAACCAGTCTGGTGGACTCCTGCCATGAACAAGCTATACAATAGAAAGAGGAAACTAGTACAGAAAAGAGTAAAATCCCAAGAAGGAAAGACATCCCTGATCAGTATCAGCAGGAAACTACGTTCCCTCATAAAATCATCCAAGGCTAGCTTCGAAAGAAAAACTGCCATGGACCCCAAAGATAACCACAAAGCGTTCTTTAGCTATGTCAAGAACCTAAGTGGAAACTCTCAGATCTTCTCCGAGTTAGTGCAGAATGGCACAAAATGCACTGACCCGACTGATATTGCCAACATTCTGGCAGACAGGTTTAGTGCAAACTTCACCCCCCTCACCCCTAAAGGGCCCATAACCATTCCAGAAGAATGTAGGGCCACGTCAATCATGGACACACAGGTTAAAACAGCCCAAGAGAGTCAAAAACACAGCTTCAATGGGACTGGATGGTGTCCCAGGCTGTGTCTTACAAGAGCTCCAAAATGAACTAACCCCTCACCTAAACACACTGTTCAAACTCAGCCTCTCTACAGGCTACGTACCCACAGAATGGCAGAAAGCAACAGTTATCCCACTCCACAAAGGTGGAGCCACAATGGACCCCGGGAACTATCGCCCTATAAACCTGACTAGCCTGGTCTGCAAGGCTATGGACCGTATTATGGAACTCATTAACAGAGACACTGGGAACCTCCAAACCTTGGACCCTACCCAGTTTGGCTTTGTTAAGGGCAGATCATGCCTCCTAAACCTGGTGGACTTCTTTGAGACAGTTACCAAGGCATTAGACGAGGAAAAGGAGGTCCACACAGCCTACCTAGACCTCGCAAAGGCTTTTGACACCATTCCCCATTCTAGTATTATAGACAAGCTCACCAGCTTGAACATAAACCCCTACGTCACGAGATGGGTTGCCAACTGGCTCATGGATAGAACCCACATGGTTAGAGTTGCAGGCTCTTCGTCCGACTCTAAACCGGTTACAAGTGGCGTCCCCCAGGGCTCAGTACTAGGACCCCTCCTGTTTGGTATATACTTCTCAGAGGTACAGGCAAGTATGGGAGGACTATGACTAACCAAGTTCACAGACGACTGCAAATTAGGGGCCATAACTGATTCTCCGGCTGATACCGACACCCTCCAGAAGGGTCTCACTGAGATGGATACCTGGTGTCAAAATCATGGCCTCAAGCTAAATGCCAAAAAGTGCATAGTCACCCCTATGGAAAAAAATAAAGTACCCGCAAACTACCACTTAGGTGGTAGTCCCCTAAATACAGAAAATGTAATAAGGGATCTGGGGACCCAAGTAGATAGTAATCTCTCCTTTGATAATCATATTGCCAAGGTGGTTAGAAAATCCTTCTATGTGGCCCACCTAATCACAAAAGGACATCTAGAACAAAAGAGGTTACTGTGTCTCTCTACTCATCACTCATTAGACCATCATAGAATACAATGCCCCATTTGGGATGTACCTTAAAAGACACCGCTAATAGCTGGAAAGACCACAAAAGTACCTCACCAAGAGGATTACTGCCCTCAAACAGATGCCCTATGCAGCCCGACTCAAGAAACTCCAGCTGTACTCGGTTGCATACCACTTACTCAGAGGTGATCTCTGCCTGACATACAAGGCCATGTCCAACCCAGAATTAATGGACATGCTCCACCTAAAAAAAAAAACAAATCCCGGACAGCCACACGCTCTAGAGATATAAACCTCACCACAACGATAAATAGGACATGCTGGAGGGATAGATTCCTGTCCCAGAGACTCCCCATGCTTTGGAACAGGATTCCAATAATCATCAGGCAGAGCCCCTCACTAACACTCTTCAAGAGAAACCTTGATGTGTTTATGGGAAACAGAAATTTTACTCCAAGGATCACTGCAGTGGCTCTGCTGGACAGTGGCGCAGGGAACTAATGGCTCTGCTGGACAGTGGCGCAGGGAACTAATGGCTCTGCTGGACAGAGGCACAGGGCACTAATCTAAGGGGGTGGCGAAAGCCAACACATTCTGGCTAGGCAGACAGCCTAGTACATTTATAATACCTAACAATAAGCTTTATTTAGGCAAAAAAGTGAAGTTCCGTCCTTTGTACTAGCCGTGAGTATGTCTCGCCCTGCAAAATCTGACGTTTGTACCAAAAATATCCCACTTTGGGCATTGAAAATGTGGCAACCCTGTAATGAAACTGAAAGACACAGTAATTTGAACTAAACTACAGAGCAGACTCAATTCCTGCATTTGGTATATTAACTTTTAAACCGGGTACAAAAACTCTAATTTATTTGTTATCGATTAACTTTTCCACGCATACTTTAACAATACATGTGATACTTCCTGGAAATCTGATTCTTAAATCACATTTTGAAAACATGGGTGCTAACAGAGTTTTTACTCAGTAGTCTGTTGTTTTAAAGACACTGTAGTCATTTTACTTTGCTTATAACAGGTAAAGTTTAGGGGTTAAATAAATCTGTAAAACTGCCATCTGAAAATATGACTGACATTCTTCAAGTAGAAATCGTATCTTGTTATTATGCTAATTCAAAGAGAAAACGATAATCAGGAAGCTTGAGGTGCAGAAAAAGGAAAGGTAGGAGAACAGCACGGAGTACTAATTGTCAGTGCTGACCGACATCATGAACTGAATACTAATCAGCCAGCTCTGACGTCAATGCTGTTTCGGCTCCGCCCAAGCAAAAGAACCAAGCAGGACAACTCCTTCAAAATAAAAGTCCCACACGCAGGCTACCTTCTAGTTCCTCCGGTCTACCATTAATCCTTAGAGCACTTTCCTCAAGTTTAGTGTTTACGTAGTTGTTTGGATTCCTGAACACAGTGTGTTGCGCATGTAGTGCGTGCGTGCGTGTCTTTTATGGACGCTGTTTTATTAGAGTCGTTTACATTTACGAAGAGTCCCAAATGCCATTGCACTTTTGCTGCAGTGGGTTGGTGAAGTGCTTTTTAAGTCGATATCAGTATTTATTCGTCCTCGCTGTGCCAAAAAAATAAATATCCTTGCCACAATAAGGATGCTGGTGGCCGTATTTTAACTCACGCATACACTTACACAAACCCTAGCTATAACTAAATGTGCTTATATGCATTTATGTATAAATGAAGGTGCCTTTTATTTTAATTATAGCTATGCATGATGTAAAACTGAACAGTATTATACAAGTATTTCACCATTTCCTCTCTTTTCAGTTTGGAATAAATATGAAAGTAATAAAAGTACTGCATTTTTTCTCTTTCTATACAAGATCATGTCTAATTACATGTACTATATGTTTGACTTATAACTGAAGAAGATCATAACTTAATTCGTATGTTTACAAACCCCACCTTTAACAGAGATACGTCCTTTTTATTTTCAGAAAATAATAATACGATTCAAGCAGTAACACTTATTTTGTACTGGGACGTTTCATTTTTTCCAGCCTCATAAGTCAAGTCCTATATACAGTACCGATACTTAAGTAACAGGGAATATAGATGTGCCTTAGATTCATATGATAAAGTAATTCGGCTACGCAAGTGACTCCCTGAGGCTAAGACGGGTGGTAAGCGGGTAATGTTTGCCAACCAGTGCAAAACAACAGCATGCCATTTTATTTATAGACAATCAATACAACAATTTGCAGGTATGTTGCAAACATATCGCTTACAAAAATAAAAGACATGATGAGCAACATCCATTACTTATATTGCACAATGTAGCATCACCAGGGAAGTGACAGTTTATTAGTTGAACATGTTAGGTGTCAGTTTGGTACATATATTTCTCTCTGTTGTTGTTTTATTTCTCACACCCATACAGATCACAAATAAAGAGGTGGTGGTGGGGCAATGAAAACAAAAATACTCACATTACGCTGCGTATATCACTGTGCTGCAGTTGTATAATTTCAGATCATTTCTCTACCTGCTTCTTTTGAGTTGCATATGGTCTGGGTGTAAAGGTGCCTTGTACAGTTTTTCTTTGTAGAGTTGTACGGCACACGGTCTGTAAGAGCACAGGTTTGCATTTTATGTAAGTTGATGGACAGATCTACAATAAAAGAATGATACACCTGAACCCATTCAGGGATTGCTAATTAATAAATTAAATCTTCAAAGGCTGCACAGAAAAGGAAAATGCTTTGAAGTGTAGAACAGTAGCTAAAAGCCCCTTCAGAAAATCAACTAACAATGGGTGGAAAATTTATGAAAAATCCCATTTTTCACTGAATAGGGAGGGCTGTGTTAAATGGTCTAGGTGTGCTACACAATGTGCCTAGCACAGTTTGAATAATTTAAGGTCTGCCCATCCCTGTTGCATGGACTCCTGTAACAAAGCAAGAGCACCTACTACATCACACATTTAAGGCAAGTATGACACAGTAAAATGCTTTATAGCACATTATGGTAGATAACCCTTACACTGACATCCATAATGCAATAGTAGTAATGGTGGGGCATTTATGAATCTGCTCAACCCACAGTAGTATTAGGTAGGACAAGTCAGTGTAAGGGATTTAAACTATTTGTATTATAAAATAAGCTTTCAATAATTGCATCCAGCTATTTTGTGTCCTTTAATACACTACACTAACAATGACTACTTTTTTTTTCATTGCTTGCCATGGCATTGCTTCTGCAGCTATATTAGTTTAGAGACTAACAAACAGGGCTGGCCTTACGCATAGACAAACTAGGCACACATCTAAGGTGCCATACTTTTAGAGGTGCACTCTCTCCATTTATTTATTTATTAGAGCAATATTTTTTGCTCTAAAAAATAAATAAATAAAGAAAGCACTCCAGCTGAAAGAAAATGTGCCCGCTACAAAGTGTGCACTTCATGACGGACCAGTGCTCCAGCTGACTTGACAACATTCAAGCCAGCATATGTTACCTTAAACATTGCAAGGTGATGGGAGCAGAGATCTTGCAACATTCAAATGCAGGCATTAGGCTGCCTGAAAGAGGTCTTTTTTTAAAATATACAAAATTAGATAAAATCAGGGAGTTTCTGCAGAGTTTTAGACACAATGGAAAGGAATGGTGTTGTGAGTTAGAAATGACTACTTTTACACTGGCAGTGACCAACCAGACATTTTGCCAATATTTCTGGCTTTGTGATTTATATGGACTCTTGAGACGAGAGGAATGATGTGTGGCACAAGTGGCACAATTTTTGCAATGATGGTGTCAGTGATCAACCAAATATTTTTGTCAATATTTCTCTGGGTTTACAATTTATGTGGAGCAACTTGAATTGGGATACATGTACTGCAGGACTAGTATATATTTGTGAGAAGAAAGATGGAGTACTTACATGGACACCTGACATGCACACAGTAGGTACAGTTGCTGAGGTTGTCTTCTGCTGAAGAAAATGGCTGCTGTTTGCTTATTATTTTGGCTTTGTAGGACTAATTTTCATAAGTGAAGCAATGCATAATATTTTAATGTGTGGCAACTGTTTGTTTGGAACAAATGTGAAATACATTACACATTCTTTTATCACAGTCAATGTCTACATTGTACACAGAAGTGGTTATAACTACTTGGTGGGGATTATGTGGATGAAATTTTCTGACACTGTTGTTATTTGCTCAGTTTAGCAGTTATCTCTTATTTTTTGAAAGATAAAGCATCACAGAATATACAAACCAGAACTTCTGGATGCTGGTGGGCCTCACACACCAAGGCTGTAATGGATTTTGACATGGGCTTAGAATCGTCTCTGTCCTGAACCCAACCTAGTCTAAAACCAGCCCTGCTCATAGGTGTACACAGAAGGCCACTGTACTTGTATGGGGGGAATGGTAATGATGTCATTGCTTCTTTATCATTCCTCCCAGACCTCAGAGGTGTCCATATCTTGTCTTGGGCTGGGGACAGCATGGTCATTATTTCTTTAACTTTCCTCACAAATGTCCGAGGGGTTTACGGAGGGCACTGTAGCATGTATAGGAGCCAGAAGGTGACTAACTATTCTCCGGTATGACATTTGTACCCTCACATGCATTTGTCTTTTCCGTTTATTTTGAACTGGAGTTTGATCAGCTTTGAGCATTAAAACTGGAATACAGCTTACTTCTTCCTTGAATAAAAAAGTTAAGACTGAATTTCTTTTCCATAGGCATGACTTTTGTTCATGACATCATAGGATCAAAAGGTTGGAAAAAAGCTCTAAAATGTACCGCATGTCTTCTGTGAGCCTAACATTCACCAGAACCCTAGCTTAGTTTAGTTATTACAGGGTAGTCCTGGTCACTTAGGGTGTGTTGAAAGGATGCAAGAAAAGCAAAGTTAAACAGTAATACTGAATTTTTCCTTAACCATGGTTTTTCATTTTGGCTACTTTTGAATGAAAAGGTTTCTTAAAAAAAACAATAAAATGTGCATCTCAGAGCATCTAGAATGGCGTAATCAGCTTAATACACTTATCTTCACTGCAGTTTTTGCAGTGTAGTTTTGGTCAGTTAAGCTGTGCCAAAAGGATGCACGAGAAATACAGACAAAGGGTAAGACTAAATTTCTTAATTTGATCATGTTTTTGTTCATAGATTCATAGGTGATTACTAGACTAATAGGTTCACAGGTTCATAGGTAGGTACTAGGCTATTGGCCCTAGGGCCTATATAAGCCTAGCCAAAAAGGTACCCTGGCTTTCGCCAACCAAGAAAATTATTTTCCTATGCCCCTGTCAAGCAGAGCCACAGAAGTGATCCCTGGGGTGAATTTCCCATCTCCCATCCAATCATCAAGATTTTTCTTGAAGAGTGCTAATGAGGAACATTGCTTGATATACATGGGTAGGTTGTTCCAGAGTATGGGAAGTCTCTGGGACAGGAATCTATCCCTCCAGCATGTTCTGTTTATTGTGGTGACAAGGTTTAGGTCCCTAGAGCGTGTAGCTCAGAGGGATTGAGATTTCTTTAAATGGGGCATGTCCAACAGTTCTGAGTTTGACATATCTTTGTATGTTAGGCAGAGTTTGCCTCTGAGTAGCCGATATGCGACGGAGTAAAGCTGGAGTTTTTTGAGATGGTCTCCATAGGGCATCTGTTTGAGGCCTGTAATCCTTTTCGTGGGGTATTTCTGCAACCTTTCTAGTTGTTGTAGATGTCTTGTAAGGTACATACCAAAAAGGGCGTTGTACTCTATAATGGTCTAATGAGTGACGAGTAGAGGGGAACAATGACCTCTTTTTTTCTGGATGAGAAACCTTTTGTGATGAGGTGTGCCACGTAGAAGGATTTCCTGACTACAGTGGCAATGTGATTATCAAAGGAGAGACTACTGTCCACCTGTGTCCCAAGGTCTCTTATCACATTTTTAGTGTTAAGTAGACTACTGCCTATGTGGTAGTTCATGGGTACAGAGTTTTTACCAAAGGGGATGACAATGCACTTTTTGGCATTGAGCTTGAGGCCATGGCTTTGACAACAGGCATCTATTTCAGTGATGCCCTTTTGTAGGATGTCCACATCGTTAGGAGTTTCGATTATGGCTCCTAGTTTGCAGTCATCTGTGAACTTCATTAGCCAAAGAACTTCTGTGTTAGCCTGTACTTTAGAGAAGTAGATACCAAACAGGAGAGGACCCAGGACTGAACACTGTGGTACTCCACTTGTCATTGGTCTGAAGTCGGATTTGGAGTCTGCTACTTTCACAGTGTGGGTTCTGTCAGTGAACCAGTTGGCAACCCATCTTGTGACATAGGGATTTATACCTATTTTAGTGAGTTTATCTATAATTCCAGAGTGGGAGATGGTGTTGAAAGCCTTGGCGAGATCTAGATAGGCTGTGTGAACCACCTTACCCTCATCTACGGCTTTGGTGACCGCTTCAAAGAAGTCTATCATGATCTGCCTTTTACAAACCTGAACTGGGTGGGGTCCAGAGTTTGGAGATTACCAGTGTCATTGTTTATAAGTTCCATGATGATACATTCCATAGCCTTGCAGACCAGGTTCATCAGGCTAATGGGGTGGTAGTTCCCAGGGTCCGTGGTGGCTCCCCCTTTGTGGAGTGGGATGACCATCGCTGTGTGCCATTCAGTGGGCACAAAGCCTGAGGTGAGGCTATGATTGAACATGGTACTTAGGTGGGGTGCCAGTTTGTTCTGTAGTTCATGTAGAACGCAGCCTGGGATGTTGTCAGGTCCCATGGATGCTGTGTTCTTGCCTTTGGAGAGTGTGTTTTTTACCTGTGCAGCCGTGATTACAGGAACTTTGCATTCTTCTGGTATAGAGATGGGCCCTTTAGAGGGTGAGAGAGGGTAAAGTTAGCACTGAACCTATCTGCCAGGATGTTGGCAATATCAGTTGGTTTTGTATATTTAGTGCCATTGTGCTGTAACTCAGGGCAGATCAGAGTGTTGCCATTGAGATTCTTCACATAGCTATAGAATGCTTTGCGGATGTCTTTAGAATCAGTGGCAATTTTGTTTTCGTAACTAGCTTTGGAGGATTTTATGAGGGAGCTCAGCTTCTTAGTGAGGCTGACCAGGGAGTTTCTCCAATCATGGGATTTTACTCTTTTTTGCAACAGTTTCTTTCTTCTGTTGTAGAGTTTGTTTATGGCAGGGAGCCACCTGGATTGGCTTCCTTTTTTTGGAGGATAGCATCTTGGTTCTGTTAGGGATTGCATGATCCATGCACTTGTGTAAGTGCTTATAAAGTGCATTTGTGTAGGATTCAGCAGTCGTACCTCTATTGCCTGTCTGCATGGGTGTCGTGAAGTTTGCCACTTTGGTTCATAGGTAGGTACTAGGCTATCTGCCCGAGGGCATTTAAAAGCCTACCCAGAGTGTGTTGGCTTTCGCCACCCCATTGATTAATTAACCGATCCCCTGAAAAGCAGATACAATGAAGTGATCCCAGGGGTGTATTTTCTGTTACCCATCCACTCGTCAAGGTTTCTCTTGAAGAGTCTTATTGAGGGGCTCTGCCTGATGTAATTTGGAATTTTGTTCCAAAGCATGGGGAGTCTCTGTGACAGGAATCTATCCCTCCAGCATGTTCTATTTATTGTTGTGGTGAGGTTTAGCTCACTAGAGCGCGTGGCTCGCAGTGACTTGGATTTCTTTAGGTGGAGCATATCCATCAATTCTGAGTTGGACATGGCTTTGTAAGTCAGGCAGAGATCACCTCTGAATAAGCAATATGCCACTAAGTACAGCCGGAGTTTTTTCAGTCGAGCTGCATAGGACATATGTTTGAGGCCAGTAATCCTCTTGGTATGGTACTTTTGTGGTCTTTCCAGCTGTTGGCAGTGTCTTGTGAGGTACATCACAAATGGGGCATTGTACTCTATGATGGGTCTAATGAGTGATGAGTAGAGGGGCACTATAACCTCTATTTTTAGATGCAAACCCTTTAGTAATTAGATGGGCCACATAGAAGAATTTCCTAACTATTCTGGCAATATGATTGTCAAAGGAGAGATTACTATCTACCTGGGTCCCCATATCTTTTATTTCCTCTTCTGTATTAAGGGGGCTGCCATCTATGTGGTAATTCGTGGGTGTTTTGTTTTTCCCAAATGGGATGACTGTGCATTTATTGGCATTTAGCTTGAGGCCGTGACTTTGACACCAGGTGTCCGTCTCAGTAAGGCCCTTTTGGAGGATGTCCGTGTCAGCCTTAGAGTCAATTATGGTTCCCAGTTTGCAGTCATCGGCAAACTTGGTTAGCCATAGTCCTCCTGTATTTGCCTGTACTTCTGAGAAGTATATGCCAAACAGTAGGGGTCTCAGGACCGAGCCTTGCGGGATACCACTTGTGACTGGTTTAGAGTCAGACCTGGAGCTCACTATTCTTACTGTGTGAGTTCTGTCTGTAAGGCAGTTGGCAACCCATCTCGTGACGTAGGGGTTTATGTTCAGGCTGATGAGTTTTTCTGTAATACCTGAGTGGGGAATGGTGTCGAAAGCCTTGGCGAGGTCAAGGTAGGCTGTGTGAACCACCTTTCCCTTGTCTATGGCCTTGGTGACTGTCTCAAAGAAGTCAACCAGGTTTAGTAGGCATGATCTGCCCTTAACAAAGCTGAACTGGGTCAGGTCAAGTGTTTGGAGGTTCCCAATGTCTTTGTTAATGAGTTCCATAATGATGCGCTCCACAGCCTTACAAACTAGGCTAATCAGGCTTATGGGGCGATAGTTACCAGGGTCAGTTGTGGCCCCTCCTTTGTGGAGAGGAATAACTGTTGCTGTGTGCCATTCTGTGGGCATGTAGCCTGTGGAGAGGCTGAGGTTGAACAGCATGTTTATTTGGGGGGTTAGTTCTTTCTGTAGTTCGTGCAAGACACAGCCTGGGACACCATTTGGTCCCATTGACAACGTATTTTTGGCTTTTGAAAGGTCTGTTTTCACCTGTACGTCTGTGATTTTTGGGACACTGCTGCCAATACTGTTGTGGGCCCTTTTGGAGGTAAAGTTTGCACTGAATCTATCTGCCAGGATGTTGGCAATATCAGTAGGTTCAGTATATTTTGTGCTATTTTGCACTAGTTCAGTGCATATCTCTGAGTTGCCACTTAGATTCTTAACACAGCTAAAGAAGGCTTTGTGATTATCTTTTGCATCCTTGGCTATTTTTCTTTCGAAGTTAGCCTTGGATGACTTCATGAGAGACCTTAGTTTCTTACTGATGCTGATCAGGGATGTCTTTCCTTCTTCGGATTTGCTTTTTTTCTGAACTAGTTTCCTCCTTCTATTGTATAGCCTGTTTATGGCAGGGGTCTACCAAACTGGTTTCCTTCTCTTAGAGGAGTGAGTCTTGGTTTTGCTAGGGATGGCATGATCCATGCATCCTTGTAGGTGCTCATAGAGTGTATTTGTAAAGGTTTCTGCATCTTGGGCAGCATTATCCTTTAGCGTGGGGGCTGTGAAACTTACCACCTCTGTCTTTAAGGTGAAGTTTGCTTTAGAAAAGTTTTTTACTGTGATTTCCTTAGTTGTGGGTGGTGGTGGGGTGTGGACATCCAGAGTGATTAGTTTATGGTCTGATGTAACCAGTGACAGGTTGTCCTCCAGTATGGAACACCTGTTGCCCATGTTGGTGATGACCAGGTCCAATATGTTTTCACCTCTGGTAAGGGAGTTTACCAGCTGATCCAGGGTGTTTGAGTTGATGAATTCCAGGAAGCGCTGGGCCTGGGAGTTTGTACTCGAGTAGTTTTCCCAGTGAATGGTAGGGTAATTGAAATCACCCAATATCAGGGTGTTCGGTAGGACCTTCTTGTTTTCCAGAGTCTCCAGAAAGGTGGACTGGTGGTCCTGAGTCATGGAGGGTGATCTGTAGCAGGCCACAATTTGCATTGCAGATTTGCCCGATGTTAGTTGCGCATGGATGGTCTCAGAGGTATCATGCCGTGCCACTAACCTGGAGGTGTAGGTATTTCTGATGAATATGGATACACCCCCTCCTTTTGTGTTTCGGTCCATTTTCTGTGGCTGAAGCGTGTGGTATGAGTTGTAGCCCAGTAGTGCTGGGGTGCTTTCTGGAGCCTTGAACCAGGTTTCATTTACTGCACAGATGTCGACGTTCTCCATACTGAGGCGTGCTTCGAACGCGTGCATTTTGAGATTTAAACTTCTGGCGTTGAGTAGCATAACCCTCAGTTTTCTGTTAATTGTGCTGTTTACGGAGGTGGGTTTGACTTTTGAGCCTTGCCCAAAAAAGGCACTATGGGGACAGCAAGAGCCTTGGCCAGTATTCGAAAGCCTAAGGGTGACAGGTGCAAGCCATCTCTTGCGAAGCAATGAGGCTTGTCGAGCATGTTGTTCCAGGCTGACAGACACTGGATCCCCTTTGAATGACACCAGAAGCTTAGCCAATTGTTGAAATTGATCATTTTTTCTTTATACTGAGATATCATTCTTGGTGAGGGCAGGATGCTACTCAGGGTTAGGGTCATACCAACCTGGGCTACATAATCAGAGAGCTCTTCCATGTCTCTTTTCATGTAGTCCAGGGAGGTACGTCTCAGGTCATTCACACCAACATGAACAATGACAGAGTCATATTTGTACTTGTTCTGGAATGACCTGAGTGTTTGTGCTATGTGGCAGATTCTGGCTTCTGACAGGCAGCTAACAGTAACCTTCTGCTTGTCCAGCCTAGTGAGTGGGATGTCAGTGTGCCTGACTATAGAGTCACCTATTAGTAGTGTGTTAGGTATGTTATTTTGCCTTAAGGGCTGTGATTGTGTGGCACACTGATTTTGTGTTTTATGTGTTGTCTGGTTTGTGACAGGAGGTGCAGGTTGTTTGGGTGTCTGCTTTGGAGGTCTCTGATGCTTTTGCAGGTTTTCATTTAGAGCCTCCGAGTATGATTTTGTGTATCTATGTGTATTTTTTGCCAGTGCTGTTTTAGTAGGTCTGTGTGCAGCTGGAGGTCTGGTGCAAGTGTTAACCTTCTCTTCACTGTCTGTTCCAGTCTTGGGTGGAGACAGCTTAGCTTCCAGTTTGGCTGTATAATTGCATCTCTCGCATATGTTAGTGTTTTGTGGTAGGGGGAGAGGGTTGCCTGTGTACATGAGGCAGTTGTAACATTGCCTCAGGATACCCAGGTTCACCAGCTGGACTGGAGAGTACACCTGAAATTGCCTTTTGGTCATGCCTGAATAGTAGGGTGAGCTGCTTAGTCGCTTGGTTGGTGAGGGGTGAATAAAGAGCCTTGCCCTGCTGGGCAATCAGTGTCAGGGTATATTAGTGCTTGCTATTAGGTCTGAGCAAGTGCTGGGCTGTAAGATGCTTTTTGAGTGCGTAGGTTGAGAGTTAGACTAGTTTCAAGGGAAAAACTGAAGAGGAGACTTAATGGAGCCAGGAATAATTTAACCGTAGCTAACCGGCACTGCCCGGTGCGCAAAACCGCGCAAACGTGTTTTTTATAGTAGGGAAATGAAAGAAATAGAAATTAGCTCAAAATGGCCAATAAACTACTAACTTCTGGGCTGGAACCACTCCTCCAGGGACAGATAGGTTGCTCAAAGCTCCCCTCTCTCACAGGTGAACAGAGAAACTTCCTTCTATCCAAGTAAGGTATGGGCAACTCAGAAACTAGTATCACAGCCCTGAATTCAGCACTAGCCTGAAAACTGGACTATACTAGCTTAGAAAGGCGGGAAACAAGGACTTTTCAAAAAAACAAAAAAAAACAAAAAAAGATAAGGAGAAAACAGTAAAAAATACACTTAAAACAGCTTTAAATGACTACAAACGATCAGAAAAGGCTATCACACTTTAGTGTGTAGCCTACACCAGTTAAACAAATTATTTAAACAAAAAACAGCTTTTTAAAAGTGCAAGCAGTCAAATAAGTACATGTGAAAAAACAAGCTTTTAAATCACAATAAATGCTGGAAAATCTGCGTTTAGGCGGAAAACAGTTAAATACAGCAAGAACTACAGAAAACTGATACTTAACCACTCTAAAGTCTCTCTTCTAAGCTAAAAGGCTTGTATCAGTTTAAGGCTTTCTAGTGCTACCCAGTAGGTTAGTTACAGGAAAGATGGGAAACAAGTGCAGATGTGGTCTTTTAAACCAGAAAGTTGAAAGAGATGGACAAAATGTACAAATGGTCAATAAACTACAATTTTGGGCCAAGAACCTCTCCTCTCATGGTAGACAGGCTACCTAGTGCTTACCACTCCCACTGATAAGCTAGAAGGCTTTCCTCCAACACAGAAAGGCTTGCGGGGCTCAGAAGCTTACCAACAGTCCTGGATACTGCAACTCTGTACCTGGTCTAGGCTAGTTACAGGAAAGGTGGGAAACAAGCGCAAGTGCGGCTTTTAAACCAGAACATTGAAAGAGATGGAAAAAAGCTGCCCAAACGGCCAATAGCTACAATTTCTGGGCCAGGAACCACTCCTCTTGTGGTAGATAGGCTACCTAATGCTTACCACTCCCACTGATAAGCTTGAAGGCTTCCCTCCAACACAGAAAGGCTTGGGGGGCTCAGAAGCTTGCAAAGAGTCCTGGATACAGCAAATCTGTACCTGGCCTAGACTAGTTACAGGAAAGGCTGGGAACAATTACAAACACAGGCTTTTAAGCCAGCAAGTTGAAAGAGATGGAAAACTGCCCAAACGGTCAAATAAACTACAATTTCTGGGCCAAGCTTGAAGGCTTCCCTCAAACACAGAAAGGCTTGGGGAGGGGGGGCTCAGAAGCTTACAAAGAGTCCTGGATACAGCAAATCTGTACCTGGACTAGACTAGTAACAGGAAAGGCAGGAAGCAAGCACAAACACAGGCTTTTAAATCAGAAGGTTGAAAGAGATGGAAAAGATTCCCAAACGTCCAATAAACTATGATTTCTGGGCCAGAAACCACTCCTCCTGTAGTACACAGGTTACCTAGTGCTTACCACTCCCACTGATAAGCTAGAAGGCTTCCCTCCAACACAGAAAGGCTTGGGGGGCTCAGAAGCTTACCAACAGTCCTGGATACAGCAAGTCTATATCTGGACTTGACTAGTTACAGGAAAGGCAGGAAACAAGCTTAGAATTTTTTTTTGTTAAAAAAAAGCAGCTAAAACAGCAGTAAATACAATTCAAATTGCAGTGCAGGCCAGCACACCCGAGTGTGTAGCAACACTACGGCAAATACAATTCAAATAAATACAATTAAATTAACAAGTGACTAAAAAACAAGTGCAGAAGGCAGTAAATTAGAAGGCTACTAACAAGCAGTAATAAGTGCAGAGTAAGAGCGACTGAACAGATAACAGCACGCAGAAGAGCAACCAAGACAGTTACAGTAAGAGCAGCTGAATAAAATATATATATATTTTATTTATTTATTTATTTATTTATTTATTTATTTTTAGGGAGGGAACAGAGCAGGATTAAGAGGCTACAAGGGTTGTCCTTCCCAAACGCTCTCTTTGTACACAGTAGGAGTGCCTGAAATCAGAATATGATCTCACTGCACTCAGTTGAGTGAGCAAATGAGATGGGCCCAGAAGTATCCACATACAAATCTACAAGAGGGGCAGGCAATTTCATAGTCACCAACATTAACACCAAAACAAGAACAGGGAGGGTGGGTGGAGAACTAACTGTAGACAGAGAGAGAGAGACAAAACTTCAGTTGAGTTAATATTTAGTGAAAAACACAAACAAATAAATTAAATACAGTACTATATGAAAAAGCGCAGATAAAAGTGTACTTAAATTCACTTATACGTCCACTTGATTTCAAGTAGATGTTAGTCAGCCAAAGCTCTGATATTAAGCAGAGACAGCTCAAAATGTACCAGTTATATAAGGCAGGACAAAATGTCAGTGATGAGGTGAAAAGTACAGTTTTGTACCTACCATAAATGTAGATGTTCGAGTGTCTTCACTGCTGCAGTCATTACACTTGGGTTATCCTGCCATCAGGCGGTCCCGCAGTCGGCCAGAGTTCCAAAGTCTTGGTCCGGCGTCGGTTGCTGTCACTTCTTCCCTGACGTCAGTGCGCCAGGGGTATATAAGATGCAGCCGACACCATTTTCTTCAGTTTTTCTTGCCCCAGATGTCAGGTGCCCCCAAATAGGTAGGCAATACATAATGGTAATAAAACATACAAAAAATGTAAACAACCAAACCTTCAGTTACCAGCAAATACACCACATAGGTAGTATAGGGTTGAAAGGTATAGATAAGTCCCAGCTAAGAAAGAGGGGATGGCGGGTGGGTAACCTGGACTGCAGCAGTGAAGACCCTCGAACATCTATATTTATGGTAGGTACAAAACTGTACTATGTTCATCATGTTTCACTGCTGCAGTCATTACACTTGGATTTAATCCCAAAGCTGAGTTAGGGTGGCTGGTTCTACAGAGGATTTGGGGTAGCTATGAGGCCCTGCAGCACTGCAGTGGCAAAGCCAGCTCTGGATCTAGAGTAAAGAGGCAAGTGATAATGCTTGGTAAAGGTGTGCACTGAACTCCAAGTTGCAGCCTCCAAGATATCTTTGGTAGGTACTCCTCTAAAGTAGGCAGTTGAAGGGCTGTTGCCCTGGTGGAATGTGGCCTAATGTTAGTAGGTACAGGTTTCCCATGCTGTGTGTAACAGAACCAAATACAGTGTCCTATCCACTTAGAAATGGTCTGCTTTGAAATAGCCTTTCCCTGTGATGCTGCAGCATATGCTACAAACAATTGCTCAGTTTTTCTGAAAGCTTTTGTTTTGTCCAAGTAGACACGTAATTGTCTGTGTATGTCCAAGGAATGCAGAAGTCTCTCCCCTTTGGTCTGAGGATTTGGATAAAAAGTTGGCAAATTAATAGTTTGATTAAGAGCCACACTGGATACCACCTTAGGCATAAATGAAGGGTTTGTCCTTAAAGAAACCCTGTCTTGGTGAAAAATGATGAAAAGTTCCACTGCCATTAGTGCCTGCAGTTCTGAGACTCTTCGTGCTGAGGTTATTGCCAGAAGCAGAGCAGTTTTCCATGATATATATTTTAATTCTGCTGAATTGGTTGGCTCAAAAGGAGGTAAAGTTAGTTTTTCAAAGACAAAATTGGGGTCCCAAGTTGGTGTTGGTGCTCTCCGGGTCGGTCTTATGTTTTTAGCCCCTCTGAGATATTGTTTTAGCAATGAATGAGAGAAAATAGGAGGATCTGTGTTGTAATGAGCCAAGATGGCAGTGGCGTGGATCTTAACGGATGAAAAGGATAGTCCTTTGTCCAGCATCTCAGTCATGTATTGTAATATCTGAGGAATATTTGGGACAAGACGGTCAAAGCTTTGAGCCTGGTTCCAGGCACAGAATCTCTTCCACTTTTCTGAGTAAGATTTCCTGGTGCTAGGCCTCCTGGCCTCCAAAATGACATCCATAACAGCTTTAAAGAGTGGTGTTGTCTGTGTGACTAATGAATCTGCCATGCAGCCAGGTTTAAAGTTTTGGGCTGACTGTGCAGGATCTGATTGTCTTGTTGAGTCAGAAGGTGTGGAGTCTGAGGTAGAATCCATGGTGGGCCTTGAGCTAAATTCTTTAAGATTGGGTACCAGTGCTGGCGTGGCCAGTCTGGGGCAATCAGGATCATCTGTGGTTACTCTTGTCTGGCTTTTAGGAGTACTTTTGAAAGGAGAGGCAGTGGTGGGAAGGCATAAACTGTTAGGCTTTTCCAGCTGAATGAGAGAGCATCCACTTTCCATGCTTGTGTGTGATAAGTCCTTGTGCAGAATTTTTGTAGTTGGCAATTCTCTGGGGTGGCAAAAAGATCTATGTCTGGGCACCCCCATTTCTGCGTTATCATGTTGAATACTTGTGGATTTAATTTCCACTCTTGAGGATCCATGATGTTTCTGCTTAAGTCGTCTGCCAGCATATTTTTCTCTCCTGGCAGGAATTGTGTTTGCAGATGAACTTGATAGGTTAGAGCTGTGTTCCACAAGGTCATGGCTTGTCTGCATAGGGGCTAAGAATGAGTGCCCCCTTGCTTGTTTATGTACCACATGACTGTGGTGTTGTCTGTCTTTGATAATAGTTGCCCTGGGTGCAGTAGGTCCTTGAAAGCTGTTAGGGAGTTTTGTACAGCCAACATCTCTTTTTGATTGATGTGAAGATGCATTTGGTCTACGGTCCACTTGCCCTTAATACATTTTCCTGCCATGTGTGCTCCCCAGGCGTAATCCGAATCATCTGTTGTTAGTGTCTGTCTGGCTGTGGGTAGAGTGAAAGGCTGTCCCTTGTTGAGGGGACATGCCTGTGCCCACCATCGAAACTCCTGTTGTAGGCAGGGAATTAGAGGTATTACTGCTTCCAAACTGTGACAGTGCTGAGTCCAAACACTATTTAGGTACCATTGTAATTTTCTCATATGCTGTCTGGCATATGGAATTAGAAGAATGCAAGATGCCATGAATCCCAAGGCCTGCAGAATTTTTCTTGCAGGGAGTTGGGTCTTTGTTGCCATTAATTGAAAGTACTGAGTCAGTTGTCCTTGCTTGTCTGGCGTGAGATAAGCCATCTGGGCCGTTGTATTTAAGCTGGCACCCAGGAATATTATCTCTTGTGAGTGCACTAGTTTTGATTTCTTTTCATTTACTGTGTACCCTATGCAAATTAGCAACTTTTTTACAAATGCCAGATGCTTTAGAAGAATGTCCTTGCTCTCTGCTTGAATAAGGCAGTCGTCCAGGTATGGATATATTTGAATTCTTTTTTGTCTGCAAAATGCAATTACTGGTGCCAGGCACTTTGTGAAGACCCTGGGCACAGTAGATAAGCCAAAGGGCAGTGCAGAGAATTGATAATGCATTGAACCAGCTATGAATCTGAGGTATCTTCTGCAATTTTGTCTGATAGGGACATGCAGGTATGCCTCTTTGAGGTCCAAAGTAACAAGCCAAGCCTTCTTGCCCAGCATGTGAAGTAGCTGCTGTAGTGTCAACATTTTGAATTTCGGAACCTCCAGGTAAGTATTTAGAGTAGAAAGGTCTAGTATGGGTCTCCAGGCTTTGTCCTTTCTGGGAACCAAGAAGAGTCTTGAGTAAAATCCTGTTCCTGTTCCTGTTGTGGCACTTTTTGGATAGCTCTCATGTCCACGAGGGCTGCAATTTGTTTTTGTGCCTCTGCCCATTGATTCTGTGGCAGGTTTGGCATTCCTTTTAGCCTTGGTAGAGTGTGAAAGTGGGACCTGTAACCTTGAGACACAATGTTCAGAACCCATTTGTCTTGGGTGATTACATGCCAGTTTTGTGAAAAAAGTGCTAGTTTTCCCCCTAAGGGAGCTGCCTAAAGGAAAGAGTTTGGCATTTGGAGGGGGAAGTCATTGGGACTGTTTCCTGTAAGGTTGTAACTTGTCTTCACCTCCTTTCGGGGTAGTAGCACCCCAATTTCGTGGTCTGTAAGAGCCTTGGGGCTGAGATCTGCCTCTTGGGCATCTGTATCTGCCTCTTTGCTGACACTGGAAAGGACCAATTTTTTGAAGGCCAATTTCTACTAAATCAAGGTGGCTGTACCTGTAAGAAATCCTTTACTGTTTGCATAGATTTTGCCTTATCCTCCATTTTCTTTAATACCTCTTCTGCCTTAACACCAAATAGAATATCCATCTGTAAAGGAGCATCCAATAATTTAGCCTTAACATGATCAGGTAAAGCTTGTTCTTTTAACCAAGCATGCCTTCGTATCACAGATCCTGTAACTGCTGCTCTACAGGAAGCCTCTAATGAATCAAATCCACATTGCAAAGTATGTTTTCCCACTTGTTCAGCTGCATGCAATAATTCCTGCATTTCCTTATAGTCAGGATGTTCTGAAACTGTAATCATTTTCTGTTTTAACAGAGACATTAAATATTGCTGGTATTTAAGCATGTGGAACTGGCAATTTAAAGCCCTCACTGCTAAAGTTGCTGAAGTGTAAACTTTCTTCCCCCATCTGTCTAATGCTCTAGAATCCCTGTCAGAGGGAACTGGATTCTTAGCCGTGGAAGCCTTTACCCCTTTGGGACCCTGGGAAATAGTCTCTGGATCAGCAGCAGGGTTTTTATAAAGAAATTTGTGAGAGTCAGGGACTCTGTAGTATCTTTCTGGCTTGACTGGTACAGGGGGTAAAGAATCAGGATTTAAACTGGATTCACAGAACACATCATCCACAATATCTAACACTGGTGGAATAGCCAGGGGTCTGTGCTGAGGTAATAAGAGAAAGTCTCTGAGCCTTTTCTTGGATTCTGAGTAATCCTGGCCCTCCCAATGGAAATGCTCCCTCATGGTATGTAAAGTTTCCCCAAAAGAATAATCCTCAGGAGGAGAGGCTGAAGGAATAGATTCTTCAGCATCTGAGTCCTCATAGGGGGTATCAGCATCTGAGTCCTCATAGGGGGGTAAAGAGTATCCATGGTCCGAAGAGGAATCCAAAGAAATGGAAACCTGGTCAGAGGAATCATAGTCTGTATCCTGCCTAGGCCTTTTATCAGGAAGGGGATGGGAACCCCTGATCAGAGTAATTAAGTCTTTGTCCACTTTAAGCATTTGTTTTTTAGGCATGGAGGTCTGTCCAGGTGAATGCTGTACTTGCTTCTTTGTCTTTAATGGAGTCTTTGACTTGGCTGTAGTTTTTATGGTAAGCTGTGAAGGTCTGAAAACACCCTCAGAAGCCAATGCCTGCTCAGCGGCTCCGGACCCTCTAAAGGATTAGTTTCCGTAGGCCCAACACCTTGAGTATCCAGAGGCCTAGACATCTCCACATGGGAGTCGGAGGCGGCCTGTGGCTCTGAGGTAGCGGGTGTCAGGGGCTGCGAAAGCGCCTCACTGAGAACCGGCGAACCGGCGACTAGCCTAGAAGAGGCTTCATCGTCAGTTTTGGGCCTCGGATGCCTGTCCTTATCCTTGTCTTTGCATTTTTTGTGTATTCCGGTCATCGGTTGTTCCAACGGCATGGTATAATTAAACCTTCGGCCAAAGTAATGGCGAGCAAAATCAAACAGACGTTTAATAGTGTGTTTGTTAAATCTAGCACAAAACCGACAACTAGTGACGTCGTGGTCTGGGCCTAGGCATGGAATACAGTAAGAATGAAAATCCTTATGAGGTATTTGCTTCCCACAAGAAATACAATTATTAACTTTTACTGACATCGGTCTGAGGCAAGAAAAAGTTTCCCCAACGTGGTACTTAGCTTTGTAGAAGACTTCGGTTCTGAAATTTGAATTGAAAATCTCAAGAGTCGGCCGACCGGCACTTGCGAACTGCTTTTGTCTGGCACCACGCGGCAAGAAAGACTGAAGAAAATTGCGTTGGCTGCATCTTATATACCCCTGACACACTGACGTCAGGGAAGAAGCGACAGCAACCGATGCCGGACCAACACTTTGGAACTCTGGCCGACTGCAGGACCGCCTGATGGCAGGATAACCCAAGTGTAATGACTGCAGCAGTGAAACACGATGAACATCTACCCCCACTGCAATCGATGGGTACACAGAAATTCTAACAAGTACTCTGTTCAGAGAGAGCCACAACTTCAGTTGAGTTAATATTCAGTGAAAACCACAAATAAATTAAATACAGTACTATATGAAAAAGAGCAGATAAAAGTGTACTTAAATTCACTTATACGTCCAGTTGATTCCAGGTAGATGTTAGCTGGCCAAAGCTCTCTGTCTTAAAAAGCGTAATGTTGGCTTTGGAGAGAGAAATTTTTTACAGTGGTTTCCCTAATGGGGGTGGGGGTGGGATGTGGATGTCTAGGGTGATTAGCTTGTGGTCGGATCTGACCAATGAGGAATTGACCTCTGGTATGGAACACAGGTTGCCCATGTTGGTAATGACCAGGTCTAGGATATTGCTGCCCCTGGTGGTGGTGTGGATAACTTGATCCAAGGCGTTGGAATTTATGAATTCCAGAAAACGTTGAGCAAAAGAGTTGTTACATGAGTAGTTTTCCCAGTTAATGGTGGGGTAGTTGAAATCACCCATTATTAGGGTGTTAGGTTGTACACTAATATTTTCCAGTGTATCAAGAAATGAGGAGTGGGAATCCTGGGGCATGGTGGGGGATCTGTAGCAAGCTACAATTTGGATTGCGGTCATGCCCAGAGTTAGTTGCGCTTGGATAATCTTGGCTGCATTATGCTGAGCAACTAGCCTGGAGGTGTGGATATCCTTAATGAATATGGACATACCTCTCCCTTTAGTGTTTCGGTCCAGGTTAGGTGGCCGAAAGTTGTGATATGAATTATAGCCTGGTAATGCAGGGGTGCTCTCTGGAGGCATGAACTAGGTTTCTGTCACAGGACAGATGTCGATGTTCTCCATTTTAAGGAGTGCCTCGAGTGTGTGCACTTTGAGGTTTAGACTTCTAGCATTGAGTAGCATTACCCTCAGATTTTGCTTGCTTGTACCTGTTACGGTGGTGAATTTGTCATTTGAACCTTACCTAAAAAAGGCACAAGAGCCTTTACAAGCCTAGCCAATAATACCCAGGACATGACAATATTATATTTTAATTTCCCAGATATGGGCTGGGGTAGTATCAGGGTAGTGTGTCTTAGGGTGTTGGAGCCCTGAGTAATTTTACAGGCTGCCTCTGTCCATAAGGGACATGGGTGTATCCCAGAAGTGAATTTATAGTTCCCCATCCATTTATCCAAATACATTTTGAACAGAGTGAGAGAAGAGCTTTGTTCTACAAAGATGGGAAGTTTATTCCATAGACAAGGTAGCCGTTGGGATACAAATCTGTCTCTCCAGCAAGCTGTTAGAGTCACAAATAAGGTTCAGCTCCATGGAATGCGTAACTCTTGTATAATTTTTCTTGTGACTATGTAACATTTTCATCAGGGCTGGATCAGAGAATGCCTTGTAGGTCAGGCAAAAGTCCCTCTCAATAAATGATATGAGACAGAGTAAAGGGATAGGGCCTTTAGTCGGTCTGCATAAAACATGTGTCTTACTCTTTGTATTTCTTTTGTGAAAAACCTCTGGGGCTGCTCCAATTGGTGTAAGAATTGTACTTGATTATGGGCCTGATGAAGGCCGAGTACAATGGCACTATGACTTTCTTTTATCTTAGTGTTATGCCTTTACTTATAAGTTGAGCACGCAGAAGGGTTTCCTCACTACCATAGCTACCTGGAGGTTAAAGTTTAAGTTACTACCTAAGTGTGTTTCTAGGTCCCTCACCACTGGGTCTACTTATAGAGGTGTGCTATCAATCTGATTTACTAAAGGGTATGATTACACATTTTTTAGCATTTAGTTTCAAACCATGGTTTGGCACCAGTTGTTTGTCAGTTTTAGGCCTGTTTGTAGGATGTCAACATCGTATGGGGATTCAATCATTGCTCCCAGTTTACAGTCATCAGCATATCTTTCAACCTCTTAGAGCAGGAAATCTGGACAAAGCCATAAATAACGGGGGAACAAAGGCTCAAAAATAGGGACACTTTTTAAATATTGCTTTTACAAACTTAGAAAGTTGACAGAATACCAAGTTTTGCATTAACATGACTTTTCTAAAGGACATGAAGTCTGAAACTCAATATCTGTCATTTTCTGACTTCAGCCCTCAATGATTTACCAGAAAACTATCATTTTATGAGAAACAGACCAAAAATATGAATAAAAAATCTGGACATTCTGAGACAGTTGAGAGGTATGGTCACCAGCGAACATGGTGAGCCAGAGGCCCCCAACATTGGCCTTCACTTCAGAGAAGTATATACCAAACACAAAGGGTCCCAACACTGAGGTCTGTGGGATAACGCTAGTAATAGGTTTCTCATCCAAAGTGGATTCACCTACCTGGAGAACATGAGTCCTGTCAGTGAGCCAGTGGGCTATCCATCTGACGATCATTGTCATTGATTGTTCAGACAATCACTGGCTGAACAGGTTGTTTAAAAAACAACTCTATAAGTGCATCGTACAACATCTAGAAATCTCATGGCTTTTGGGGGTCTAGCAGCCCCCAGCCCCCCCCCCCATGCTTAATGCAGTTATTTCCACTGCAGTTGTTATTCTGTAGTCTTGATCAATTAGGATGTGCTGAAAGGATGCAGAAAAAACAAAACTGAGGAGTAAGACTAAAATGTCGCTCCTTGACCTTGGTTTTTGTTCAATCAATCATTGGATGAAAAGGTTGTTTAAAATAGACTCTAAAATAAACCTCAGAGAATCTAGAACCCCTTTGGCTTCTGGGGAGCCACCCCGATTTAATGCATATACCTCCACAGTTACCAGACAGTAGTCTTACCTAGATGATGAATTAATGATTAACTGCAGGGAAAAAAACTGAAGAGACTGTGAGAAAAAGGAAGAAAAAATGCAATCTAAGTAGTGTGAATAGGCCATGATGTGTTCTAGGATGCCAGTTTACTTAAAGCTGGTTCTGGTAACAAATGGGTCATCACTGTCAACTTTTTTCTGTATTTTAAATTAGACACGATCTGCTAAAAGTGGCTGTGGCACTGTCAGCCCAGCTATCTGGAATTTTGTAAGTAATCATATGTCATTTGTGAATATTAATATGATTCATATGCTTATCTTACAAATGTAAGAGAACTGCATGTTGTGTACTGAGCTTCAAGAATGTGTCCACAGTGTACCCTACTGGAAAATAACAGAAATATATATAAACTATATACCTGTGCAAATGTATGTTTTAATAGTAGAAGCTGGAACATACAGCGTTAACTTGTAAAACGTCAAGAAAATAAGTGGAAATTGTTTTACGATTGTATTATCTCAGTTTCAGTGCAGCAAACGGATACAATGTCTAGAGCTACAGGCTTTCCTATTGTCTTGAGACAGAAATGATTACTAGGTTTCAAATGTAAAAGTGTTTTTATTGCTCTATGACTTCCTAGCAGCTGCACAATTCTGAGAGATATGTATTTTTGACACAGAGGTGTTACATTCTAAGTATCTGTTTAGCCTAGGAGCTGAAGTCAGGTGACAACGAGTGATGTAATCTGAGCTAACCCAGCAGTAATGCTGATTATTAATTAAAAAACTCTCTCTCAGAGAAAGTCTGTACATTTTGTATCTTGTCTTTGACTCGGAAACATCCATCATCAGTACATCTGCCTACATGTTGCTCTGTAAATAAGTCTAGGGTTCAGTAATATCTCTTAGATATAGATAGGAATATAGTAAAGATTAGTTTAGATGTTTTCTGTATTTATTTGAGACTGTCCTGCAATGTTGTTTTAAAATATTTCCTGTGATTCTGAACTCTGTAGTTACTGTGTTGTTTGAGTATTGTCTTGTTCTTTTATTATTTATTATTAAATGTATTTAAATCTTTTAATTGTGACTGGTTTGTTTAGAGATATTTAAGCTCTTAAAGTACTTGCATATGTATTTGGTGACACTGTATAGGTCACCCCAATAGCCTTGCTTTTGGTCACACTTACCATTTGGATAACAGCAGCATTACACAGTAGGATTGGGCACCCTTTGTAAGGGCCTTAAAAGTAGCTGATAAGTAGTGGTTGGTGGCAGTGATAACTACCTTATAGTCTGGGCAGAAGGAGGCATAGCTAGCAAACTTGTACCAGCCTTCCCCAGGAGTGTCTGTGTGTTTGTATACAAATCAAATCTCAAAGTGTGTGTGTGTGTGTGTGTGTGTGTGTGTGTGTGTGTGTGTGTGTGTGTGTGTGTGTGTGTGTGTGAGCTACTTTGGCAGGGACAAGAAGCACTGGTTGGACAGAGAGGGTGCTGGAGGTTTTGACTTGACCACTTGGCTGAGATCTTAACCCTATAGCTGTGCTAGTGGTGAGTCTTATTGGGAATCTGGAGAAAAGAGGTAGAAACCAGCCTCAGAATTACTGTGATCTCTGTGTGCTCTTAAGGGAAATTGTACTTTACTGTGTGTGTACTTATCATCCTCCCAATGTGTAGGTCACTCACTGGTGCTAGTGGTGAGGATTGAGGCACCTTGATTACTGGGCCAGTGCAGGGACGTCGCAGTAGGTGCCTCTTTTAAGTGGTTAATTGCAAAACTAAAGGGACTTCCTATCAGAAGTGCAAGTCTGATACTGTGAGTTCCAGGGCTTCAAAAATGAATGTGCAGTCTCAGCAAAAACAGTGAATTCTGAAACTTGGTGTTACCTTTTTGCCTCCCTGCACTCCCTGACATAGGGGGATGTGCCCCCAAGCACCTATCATATTTGTTAATTCCGACATTGCTTTACCTCATGGTAGAAGGACCACTCCAAGATGCCTCATTGTTGGATTTTAGTATGTATCCCCCTGCTTTAGTTCTTGCCAATTTTAAGGATCTCAGTTATGTTCCTCAGAATTTCAGTAGACACCTGACTAGCAGACATGTTTTGAATTATACAGCATCTAAACAGAAACAATAAGGCTCATGCCCTTAGCCCTGTGTACACCAATGATTGCCATTCATTTATAAATAATGTGCTACCACCTATTGGTTACTTGGAATTTGTTTAACAGTATATCAGGCCATTCATTTTGTAAACAGCTTGTCCAGCTCAGACTCATTGTAATATCAGGCTATGTAGGGCAGGTCAGATTTTCTTATTCCCAGCAACAGTCTCTTGTTGATCCTGTTGGGCCCCTATTTGTTCCTTTGTAAGTTGAGAGATGTAATCCTGCCAATATTGTACCTGCAACAGCTCCCATGGGAGATGCCCATGGAAGCATCCTCAGAAAGGGCATAAACCATCTCAGCCGACTCCCTTCTACCTAGTCTGAGATCCTCCTAGATTGCCAGGCTCCCACTCTTGTGACAAGGAGTGAGCCCAACTACCCCACAATACAGTCTTATTTTTCTCCATTTATATTCAAGATCTCATCCTTTTTGTCACTGAACACAGCTAATGACTAAATGTGAGAATGGGACCATAGAGTGACTAGTAAACTGAAAACTTCATTCCAGTACTCAATTATTTCCTCACCATCACAATATGGCACAAATCGTATGATACTGTTTCTACTACATCCACCTCCTGGGCTGTTTCCTGATAACCTCTGTCTTCACCCATGAATAAGACCCCAAGATATTTAAACCCAACTACATGATATTACAGCTCCTCTGTCACAAGAAGAGAGTAATCCACTCTTTTCTGGAAGAGAACCATGACCTCTGATTTAGAGATGCTGTTTTTATTCCATCCACTTCAAACTCAGCAGCAAAGAGTTCCAGCACTGAGATCACAGTCAGTTGAGGACAACATCATGTGAAAACAAAGATGCAGCTTTCACGTCGCCAGACTGGTTAATATTCCTGTCCATAAAAATCATGAATAGGTGGGGATTCCACACCATCAGTGGTTTCCTATGCCTACCTTCAACATATTAAGCTTAACGACAAGAATGCAGACAATAATCTTGCACTTTAGATACATGCAGTGGTGATCCTAGGATCCTGTATCGTTACAGCACTTCCCACATGGCATTCTGGTTATGCAGCCATATCCGTTTTCCAGGGCCACAAACACATGTAAACAGTACTGGCAGGTCATCATGACTCCTCTGATGTCATTGCAAGGACACATTCTTGCTTTACTGTTCCACGTTCAGTTTAGATTCTGTACCGCTTCTCCTAAACTAGAAGCCTGAATGTCAGAAAGGCTCCTCCTCAGCACACTGGTTCATAGGTTCATAGGTTCATAGGTTTATACTAGGCTATCTGCCCTAAGGCATTTATAAGCCTAGCCCAAATTATATGAAAAAATACTGTGCCCATTAGTTTGTTGTGCCTCTGTCCAGCAGTGACCCAGAGATGTACCCCGATCTCCCATCCACAGGTCTAGATTTCTCTTGAACAGAGTCAGCGAGGTGCTCTGCCTCACATGGACCGGGATTTTATTCCACAGCATAGGGAGTCTCTGAGTGATAAATCTATCCCTCCAGCACGTCCTATTTATATCCGTGCTAAGGTTTAAGTCGCTTGCTCTAGTGGTTTTGGTGGATTTGGATTTTTTGAGGTGGAGCATGTCCATTAATTCCGGGTTGGACATGGCCTTGTATGTCAGGCACATGTCACCTCTGAGCAGACTGAATAGAGCTGGAGTTTCTTCAATCTGGCAGCATATGACAGATTTTGGAGTCCCTTTATCCTTTTGGTGAGGAACTTTTGGGGTCTCTCCAATTGCTGCAGATGTCGGGTGAGATACATCCCGAATGGGGCATTGTACTCGATCATTGGTCTGATAAGTGAAGAGTACAGGGGAACAATGACCTCACTAGATCTGGATGTGAATCCCTTCATGATCAGGTGGGCAATGTAGAAGGTCTTTCTAACCACTTTAGCAATGTGAGTGTCAAAGAAAGGCCACTGTCAACCTGGGTCCCCAGGTCCCTGATAACCTCTTCTGTGCTTAGTGGATTGCCACCTATATGGTAGCTTGGGGTTACCTTGTTTTCATTTTGGCGTTTAACTTCAGGCCATGGCTCTGGCACCAGCTATCTGTTTCCGTGAGTCCCTTCTGAAGGATATCCGTGTCCGATGCACTTTCCACTATGGCGCCCAGTTTGCAGTCATCTGCAAACTTTGTCAGCCAAAGTCCTCCCATGTTGGCCTGTACTTCTGAGAAGTAGATGTGTGGGACACCACTTGTGACCGGCTTGGAGTCTGACACAGCGCCAGCAACTCTAACTCTGTGGGTTCTGTCCTTAAGCCAGTTTGCAACCCATCTTGTGACATATGGGTTTACATTTAAGCTGGTAAGTTTTTCTAGTGGGGTATTGTGGCCTTTGCAAGGTCAAGGTAGGCTGTATGGACTGCCTTTCTCATCAATGGCCTTGGTGACTATTTGAAGAAGTCGACCAAGTTCAAAAGGCATGATCTTCCCTTGACAAAGCCAAACTGGGTCGGGTCCAATGTCTGCAAGTCCCCTATATCTTTGTTTATGAGCTCCATTATGATCCTCTCCATAGCTTTGCAGACTAGACTAGTGGGACCACAGTTGCCGTCGCCACTCCTTGGGCACGTATCCTGTGGTAAGGCTGAGATTAAACAGCTGCCTTATGTGCGGGTTTAATTCCTCATTTAGCACACAGCCGGGGACACCATCCGGTCCCATTGATGCTGTGTTTTTAGCTTTAGAGAGCAGCATTTGAGATGTCCGGGAGGCTACACTCGGCTGGGATAGTTATCTCTCCTTGCACTGAACCTGTCTGCCAGTATGTTGGCAATGTCTGTGGGTTCAGTGATTTTTGTATCATTTTGGACTAATTCTGAGCATATCTGTGAGTTTCCACCCAGGTTCCTAACATAGCTGAAAAAGGCCTTATGATTGTCCTTTGAATCCATGGCAATTTTTCTCTCAAAATTGGCCTTAGTTGATTTTATGAGTGCTAATAATGATCAGGGGTGACTTCCCTTTTATGGATTTTGTTCTATCATGTAATAGCTTTCTCCTCTTATTGTAAAGTTTGTTAATGGCTGGGGTCCACCAGACTGGATGTTTGCCCTTTGTGGAAAGAGTCTTGGTTTTATTTGGGATTGCCTGATCCATGCAGTCCTGGAGGTGTTCATAGAAGGCATTTGTAAGGGCTTGGTTGTGGTTTCCTCTGACTCAGGGGCCTTGAAGGATACCACACCAGTCTTGAGTAGTGTGAAGTTTGCTTTAGAGAAGTTCTTCACTATGGTCTTTTTGTTTGGGGTGGGCGGGATGTGGATTTCCAGTGAGATTAGTTTATGATCAGATCTCACCAATGAGGGATATACTTCTGTGGTGCATTTTGTCCCCATGTTTGTGACAATGAGATCTAGTATATTTTCGGAACAGTGACTAGCTGTTCCATGGCATTTGAATTTATGAACTCCAGGAACCGTTGGGCTAGAAAGTTAGGGCTTGAGTAATGTTCCCAGTCTATATTCGGGTAGTTGAAGTCACCCAATATGATGGTGTTTGGAGATACATTTATACCCTCCAGTGTCTTCAGGAAGGCTGTGTGGGGTTCCTGAGTTTGAGAGGGTGGCCTGTAGCATGCTACAATTTGTAGAGCAGTTTTGCCTATGGTTAGTTGCACCTGGATGGTTTCCGAAGCTTCATGCGTTGCCACTAACCTGGAGGTGTGAGTACCCTTTATGAATATGGATACACCCTCCTTTTGTGGAGTGGTCCGGTTTGGGGCGGGCATGATATGAGGTAAAACCTAATAGTGCCGGGTGCTCTCAGGAGCCTTGAACCAGGTTTCAGTTACAGCACAGACATCGATGTTCTCCATACTGAGAAATGCATTTTGAGATTTAGACTTCTGGCATTGAGCAGCATTACCCTCAATTTCTTCCCATTTTTGTTTTCTAGGGTGGTAGGTTTAGAATTTGAGCCTTGCCTAAAAAAGGCACTATGGGGTGGCAAGAGCCTTAGCCAATATCCGGAATCCCAGGGTGACAGGTGCACATGTCATCCCAGGCAGACAGACACTGGATCCGAATGACACCAGACATTAAGCCAATTGTTAAAGCTGATCATCTTGTCTCTATATTGTGGCATCATTCTTGGTGAAGGAAGGATACTGCTCAGGGTTAGGGTCATACCTGCCTGGGCTACATAATCAGAGAGCTCCTCTATGTCTCTTTTCATGCAGTCCAGGAGAGTGCGTCTCAGGTCGCTCACACCAGCATGGACAATGACTGTGTCATATTTGTACTTGCTGTGGAGTGCTTGTGTTATGATTCTAGTGCCCGATAGGCAGCTTACTGTGACCCTCTCCTTGTTCAGCCTGGTGAGTGGGACGTCAGTGTGTCTGACTATGGAGTCACCTATGACAAGTATGTTTGGTGTTGTATTTGGCCTTAAGGGCTGTGACTGCTTTGCACACTGCTTTTGTGGGATAGACTGGGATAGACTTTCTCATGGGGGATGAGGTTTATGATCCCTCTATAACTGAAACATGTCCTTCTACTACCCTTCTGAAAATGGAGATCATCTCTCCAGTTTGCCAGTTCAAAATGATGTCTCTGTCTTCCATGCAACATTGAAAAGGTGAATTAGCTGTGACACTTTTACAGAGTCCAGTGCCTTTAGCATTATTAGCCTGACCTCATCCATGCTCAAAGCTTTACAGCAGAGGATTGATTTAACTGCCACAATGACTTTATCTATAGAAAATGAGCCAAGCACAGAAACTGCTAATGACACTGCCTTCCACAAGGAGGGTATGCCAACTACCATGAACATTTTTTTCCCAGAGTGGGCTATTGTGTCAAATGTCTTGGCCAAGTCACGGTGGGCAGTGTGAACTGTTTTGTCCTCCTCCATTGCTTTGGTGACCTTCTCATAGACATCCACCAGGCTGAGTAGGCAATGACCTGCCCTTGATGAAACCAAACTGAGATGGGTCCAGCATTTGGAGGTTTCCCAATTCAACTAGCAAATTCAGTTTACAAAATTCCCCCCACCACACACATTGAGCAGGGAATGGTATCTATTGCATAAACACAGCATTAACATAATAGCACGTGAAATGCAAATGGTACATGTCCACATGAAAAGCAGAACACAACCTAATGGCAGCCAAGTCTTTAAGAGATGATTAATGTGGTATGCAGTAAAGAATCAGTACAAACAGAATAAATGATGCATCTGCTGGCACATATTGTATCAGCCAGACATAGAAATCCTTTAAAAATATATTATTTCAAGAATCACGTTTACTGAGAATGGTGCTGCTGTAGCGTTGTCGCCTCACAGTAAGACGTTGTCCTGTTTGATTCTCAGCTAGAGCGTCTTCTGTGTGGAGACATGCGTGAATGGGCATACCTTCGTTGAAGGTTGTGCGTCAGGGCCGGCAACTCGGCACGTAAAAATCTACTGCCAATCATTAGCGGACCGGAGTTCCGCTGTGGCGACCCTTAACTGGGAAAAGCCGAAAGACACAACAACAACGTTTACTGAGAATCTTAACTTGCTTATATGAAGATGTAAGAGGGTTAGTTATGTGATTCATACTAATCATTTGCATAACTTTCCAATGACATACACAACTCATTTTACATGTCAGGAAATATATTCTATGATCATCATTAAATATCATCTGTTTAATTACTAATTTATTAATGTCTTTGACCAGAATACTTATCCAAAAAGGGCCCATTTATACTGAAGGCTAAGGGAGCAATACCTCAGATGTACAGGAATTTAAAATAAGGCTATAGTATAAATAATTTTCACAAACTCAGGTATGAATGCATACGTAAAATGCATAAAAGGAAAACTAAGGTAACGAAAGTTAATAGAAGCAGTTGTTTTAAAAGTAAGCAAGCAAGAACTGATAACATTCATTTACAGCTGTCAGCCACATTTCTATCTTTGGTATATTGTTCCTGTTATATGATCTAAGGAAAAACAAGACAAGACTAGGATATAGAATGCATATTATTACAATGAACACAGTTATGAGCTCATCATGTTCTGTTCAGTAAATACAAGTTCTGTACAACTATACAAATCACGTCACACATTTGAACAGGAATATAAGACATTTACTACAGAAATAGGTAACATATATATATATATATATATATATATATATATATATATATATATATATATATATACATACATACATACATAACACAGCTGGTGGTTAGGATGACAGTGAGTGTACAAAAAGGAAAACAGAGAACTTTGGGTGAAATAAGTTAATATTCACCAACCTTTATGGAACAAATAGAAACTGCAAGGTGAGGAGTATGAATGGAAGTTATACAGGTATATGCCAGTAATGTTGGAAGATGACCATACAGGTAAGAAGAGGGAAATGTCTGTATTACAAGGGTTTTTGATAATATGTCCAATGAGGATAATGACAGAATGGAGATTATGATAATGGTAAGAGTGAGGAAGTTCCAGTAATACCCCTAGTAAGGATGGTGAGAGTGAGGAGGTTCCCGTAATACCCCTAGTAAGGATGGTGAGAGTAAGGAAGTTCCAGTAATACCCCTAGTAAAGATGGTGAGAGTGCGGAAGTTCCAGTAATACCCCTAGTAAGGATGGTGAGAATGAGGAAGTTCCAGTAAAACCCCTAGTAAGGATGGTGAGAGTGAGGAGGTTCCGGTAATACCCCTAGTAAGGATGGTGAGAGTGAGGAGGTTCTGGTAATACCCCTAGTAAAGATTGTGAGAGTGAGGAGGTTCCGGTAATACCCCTAGTAAGGATGGTGAGAGTGAGGAGGCTCCGGTAATACCCCTAGTAAGGATGGTGAGAGTGAGGAGGTTCCGGTAATACCCCTAGTAAGGATGGTGAGAGTGAGGAGGTTCTGGTAATACCCCTAGTAAAGATTGTGAGAGTGAGGAGGTTCCGGTAATACCCCTAGTAAGGATGGTGAGAGTGAGGAGGTTCCGGTAATACCCCTAGAAAGGATGGTGAGAGTGAGGAGGTTCTGGTAATACCCCTAGCAAGGATGGTGAGAGTGAGGAGGTGCTGAAAATACACCTTAGTAAGGGTGATGAGAGTGAGGAGGTGCTGATACTGCCCTACTAAGGATAAGCAGAGGGAGGACGTTCTGATAATGACTGCAGTACGGATGATCTCAGAAAAGGATGGTGTGAGCGATAAGGTTCTGATAATGCCCCTGTAAGGCTAAGGAGAGTAGGGATGTGGGAAATGAATAAATATAGAAAGGACACAGCAATACAGAAGACAATTTGTGAGTGAAGGGGGTGGCATGAGTTGACAAAAAGTGGAACAGAAGGTAAGTGGGAAGAGAGATCTATGGGCTGGAAAAGAACTGACATGTTTTGCCTGGTTAGCTAGTTACCATCACCTGACAACTTTAAGACCCTTTACTGGCTACATCTCCATAAGATATGACGGACAGTTTAAGCTCTTGTTTTAAGCAAGTTCCTGCAGATCATGGTATCTTATTTAGTCACTGTAGGCTGAGTATTTTTCTGTTGATAGAAGATTTGAATTTCCCAATCAGTCTCTTATGAATGACCTCAAAGGGCTATGCCAGGTTAATACTTGATAGTTTTAGGCAGTTAATGGAATATAATAGCATGTCTGCCATTATTAGTTTGGGAATCTTCAGATGATTAGTTAGTTGTAGTTACATAAAATTGCTTAATGTTGCAGAGTTATGGCAGTGAAAAGTTATAACAGTAAAAAAGCATCGGCTCCTTGACACATCCTGTCTCAATTTTGTCTGTCAATTGTGCAAAGGTTAGTTACTATAAAGGAGTACAACTGCTATACTGAATGTGGTAGCAAAGTATGGCTCTGCTCACAGGTAGGCAGTTTCAACAGAGCTCTCCTGTGAGACTTCTACTTTGTGAAAGGCCTAAACATCCTAGACTGAATCTTTGCTCTGAGGACTGACACTACCTGTAACCGACTCAGATTCAGGAGTGAGATCCAATGGGTCACTGAAACAGAAAAATAAGGATGTCTACAGCTAGTAAGGATGGTTAGCTGTATGTGGAAATAAGAAACAAAAACAGGGAAAAAGTATAAATAAAGTTTTTCAAAAACTAAATAAGTGCTTGAACAATGCAGTTGTTAGTATACTGTCTGTACATGCACAGTTGGCTGGGAGCTTTTTCTTGTGATGCTGTACAACTGTACAGAGAAAAAGCGCACCTGAGTTACAAATATTTGAAATATGAGAAGGTATTAGATATTCATCTATGAAGCTGAGTAACAATGATCCTTATTCTTGCATACGTTTTGCAAAGTACGTCTTCAGTAAAGCACGGATGATGATTTGATGTCAGTACTAGAACAGTATCAACATCCTTGTCTTCAAAATACACAGTTCACACTCCTATTTTATTCCCGAAGTTATAGTACAGAGCTTTGACTTTGGAAAGAAGCCATATTATGTTTTAATACAAACCGCAGCCTACTGTATTTACTGATAATCTAATCATCTAGCTGGCTGGATAACATAATTCATCTTTTTCAAATGAAGCTGCATCCAGAGCAGGCTAAATTTTATTTTACAGTGTCTCTGTCGAGAACAGCTAACTCTGTGAATGCAATCTCTCTCTCTCTCTCTCTCTGTTTCTTCCACTTAATCCCCACTTAAATCATAATGTTGTACCTTTAATAGCAAATTCCAGACATTGTGGAAATGTCTGCCACATCATGAACAGACAACTTGTCTTGTATGGGAGATGAATTAAAGTACAAAGGTTACTGTGCTGTTTTTGTAGTGTAGGCAGTGGAGGTCATGTGGTCAGTTATTGAAAATCTTTAATGAATTGTAAGCTGTTTGTGCCGGCTAGGCCACTTGGTCAGTTATTGGATATCTTTAATGAATTGTAAGCTGTTTGTGTAGTGTAGGCCACGTGGTCAGTTACTGAACATCTGTAATGAATTGTAACTGAGCTGTATTTGATTAGTGGAGTTGTGCAAATGTGGTTTGTGTTTTTCTTTCCTTTTTTTCCATACTTCAAATGTGTGATTATTCACAAAGTATTAGAATTAAACATAAAATCTTTAGACATTACAGATGCATGAAAAAAGATCACATTACAGTACCTTGCACAAAAATGATTTGTCATGGTGTCAGTACCTAGCATTAAGTTTGCTATGATAAAAGAATGCAGACCTTTCTACAACTTCAACAGCCCCTGTACCAACATAAGTAGAATGAGAAACAAACTGCCTTATTTTCTAGCAATTAAATTATCATAATGTTTGGGGTACTAACACATTTTAACAAGCTTGGATGTCCATTGATCTAAGTGCTTATTTTATTAATATTTTCTAGACAGGTTATAAGTATAGGTAGCAAGGAAACTTCTGACATAAAAAAATAGGTCTGAGGAGAGCTGAAACTGCTGATGGACAGTCAGAATTAGGCAAAGTTTTGTCCACTAAGCTCTGTTTATTTAAGTTGGAAAAAAGCAGGACAAATGGCAGCATAAGGGCATTGATGGTCCAACAAGGAAGACGCAGCTCAGTCACTGGTTGTAGACCCCACATAATGCAGATGGGATTCAAACTTCAGTTCCCAGGGTGGTAACTCAGAAATTTAAACCTCAAAACTAAGCAAACTCTACATTTTTGAAAAGAGAGAGTATTTCTCCTTTAAGAGGTAAACCCAACAGCTCATCTGCTTTGTGATGAGTATTTTCAGTCACTTTCAGATGCATCTGAGCCTGAGCCCATTGCAACTTCTGTAAAGCATCTAAAGATTTCAACTTTTGAGCAATGTAGAGACACCAGATTTTCCTTGTATGCAAGATCTCAAATCAAATTCTAACACTTTTGATTCTGAAATTGTGACAGTTTGCAATAATCCATGTTATGTTACATTTAATTAGTTATGTTTTGTGTTTGATAACCAGTTTCAGTTACTGTTTCAGTAAGAGAATTATTACTTGGGTCAGAACCATTAGATATCATTACTTGTTTTCACAGACGAAGTGGACGTCTGGTCTGATCTGAGTAGACCAGTGAGACTGCAATGGCCAGGCTTCCAGTGGAGTAACTGATTATTGTTTAGTAGCAACCTATGAATCTATAAAGATGATTCTCAAGGTCATATAAGATCCAGTTGAAGTCTGCATAAATCCAGTCCAGGAATCCAGGTCCGCACAGTGCAATTCATTCACACTGCATTAATACAACACTAAGCAACATTCATTAGTTATTTATTTACACTTTGTTGACCTTGTTTATGTATTTTGACTTGATTATCTAACTGGGCTGTGCACATTTTCAGGAAAGAAAACTCCAGTTGTCGTACAGAGATTAGCAATCAAGTAATTTTTTTGAAGATTTTTATTAGAGTTTTTACATAGTACTGCTGCGGGGGTGCAGCGGTAGCACTGTCACCTCACAGCAAGAGGTCCTCTCGTTCGATTCTTGGCTGGAGCGCCTTCTGTGTGGAGTCTGCATGGCATTCAAAAGACATGCGTGAATGGGCATTCCATCGTTGAAGGTTGGGCGTCGTGCTGGCACCTCGGCACCATAAAAATCTACTGCCAATCATTAGCGGACTGGAGTTCCGCTGTGACGACCTCTTACCGGGAAAAGCCGAAAGAAGAAGAAGAACAACATATTTACCATGTTTATGGATAAAGATAATCAAATTCAAGACAACAGTGCACATCAGCAATAAAACTAGTTATATTGACAATAAAAGATGGATTTTTTAACTTAATATTCTCCATATTTCATAATTAGCATTTCTAATTTGTTCCAGCAATCAAAGTTTAAATTACCATTTACAATTCTTAATCTCATTGTGCCTTTTTCTTTTTTACAAAAACTAGCAGCAATCAAGTCATTTTGATGGTAATTTGTTGAGAGTTCAGACAAATAAAAACAGAAATCAGAGTTTCATGGACACTATACAGAGGCTAGGGATTTACAGAATTTACAGAAGCTGTAGTCCAAAATAATGGGAGCAAAAAAAAAAAAAAAAAAAAAAGAATGCAGCTGCCAAATTCTACAACTTAAATCGCTTCTCGGCCTTTTGGCTGAGATCAAGTATAGTGTAGTAGTGCAGTAAAAAGGTAGGCTATAAATGTATACATACATGGATAGAACAGTGTACCAATCCTGAAACAGGCCTGACGACAAAATTTCCTAAGCAGAGTGAGCTAAAGAGCTAACAAGTCAGTGAGTAAATTAGGTAATGATACACCTTCAGCTTTGTTTGTCATAGAGATGGACCTTGACCAAGGTTTTGAAAATGACTTGGCAGAATAACCTCTCACGTCAGTGAAAGTTGCTGGCTTCAAATTTGAGGGAGGTATTATCTGAAGGTTCCATTTCCATACGTATTCTTAGTTTACTGCAACAGGAAGTGAGGGAACACCGGGATTACAGACCCCTGTTTACAGAGCTCTTTGTAAGAAAGCTGTTGTCAGCTGGATCTAGGATGCTTTAAAGAACACTCTGTGAGTAAGAGTCAAGTATATAAGAATTGTTTTATTTGCACAGTTCCAGCCAATTGAGTTTACAAATACAATGCTGTGGTGGGCTGTGTGATACTAGAGTAGCAAACCTAGCAATGAAAGTGTGCCATACATTGCTTAACAGTTTAGAGTTGCTTTGGGAAGAAAAGGTAGAAGCCACTCTAGTCCAGGCTTCAGAGATTGAAGGATGACCCTGTAGCCACTCATTTCTTTTCTTTACTGTGTCTTCTATATACACGTTACTTTTAGTTCCCACTCAGTAAGAGCACCATGGTAAATGATGGTCATAACCATGTCTAAGATGGCACAATGACATGCCTGAATGACCACAATAGACCTATCAGCGCCCACCTTGATGGTATTTAGAGATGCAAAGTATGCGTTTATTTTGTGAAGCTGAAGATCTGAGCATTTAAGCCAGTACTGAAGTGCATTACAGGTAGGCAATAGGTCTATCTGCACCTCTACAACATCCACTTTTACACTACTGCATATTCAGCTGAGTGATGAATTAGGTAGACAGCACTGCGGCATTGCTACATACGTTATTCACTAGTGGACTGTGCAGGATACCCACAGATACAGCTACAGATGATGACTTTGCCTCACCATAAAGGATAGACAGTTGTTCCATCTGTATTTCATCTGGTATTTCAGAACCCTAGAAGGTAAGTTTGCTAAAAGAGTGATTGAGCACTGATAAACTACCACCAACATTGCGAGTGATTTTTCTACAGCTGACTACTCCTATAGGTTGTTACACAGTAACACTTGGTTGAATGTGTCTGTGTGACAATCTAAGCTGACAACTACAAGTGTTAAGTAAAAAATGTTGACATGTATCTAGCAAAGACGGACTCTCACAGCAGTATCCTGCCATCACATATAGTGTTTATGGGGCGCTATGATATTCATTGTGTAGGTACTTCTGTTTAACACTGGCAAGTGGAATAAGTTGGGCCATAAAAAATGTCACACACACATACCCATTCATTGTAAAGGCTCTATTAGGAACAACCCTACTACTTAAGTACTGAGGGCAGACGTAATATCTAGTAGGTCAGGTGCTGTTTCTGGGGTCAGTTCTGCTATTACTGTACAGTGTCAGAAGGCCAAAAGTGTACATCAAATCCTCACAGTGAAACTTTAACTTTTTTTTTTAATTCAGTTCTTGTCTAGAAACAGTAATACATTTCATTTAATTATGCATATTGCATGTAGTAAAGTAATACATATAATATTTGCTACCATTGTCTTTTTCTCTGACGACAATCAGATAAGGTTATAAATAAATAAAAGCTTTAGGTATCATGGAGTGAAACATATATAATACTACTGATAAGTGTTAGTTTATAATTGACTAGATGATAATGTGTAACAGTGAAATTGTTTAATGAATGAGATAACAGAATGCTCAACATACTGAACTACACAGCAACAATGTTTCACTTGCAAAGAGCATCTTAGTTTCAGAATCCTGTGTAATACTGTATAAAACGTATTTGCTGTGCTGTTGTTGTAAAAGCTATGTATACATTTGTAACCCTCCTTCACTACTAGCTCAGATCAATAAAGGGAAAGTACTGGACAATATACTACCGGGGAGGTCATAAACCTAACTAGTCATCAGCCAAATCTCTCTCATGTAAAGTTTGAGTAGCCTACAGAAAAAAAAGACTCATCCACACAAACTAAGACCAGCATCCCTGTAGAGCTGTTCTTAGCTGAATGCTTCATTATTTAGACTAAAACCACAAAACACAGCACTCGAATCCACATAAACTAAACGACAATAATAAACAGCAGCATTCTGTCCAAAATAGTTAACTACCATTTCTATCAGTACACTTTATGTGCTTTTACATTTACATTTCCAGTGCTGACACTCTTTCTGAAAAAAAAAAAAAAAAAAAAACAACAGAATCTTAACTAAATCTTCAGAGCTAACATGCCAGTGGCAGTCAGGAAGAAGTAAAAGCCAAAACGATTACATCACATTTTAATTCCAGAAAAAACTAAACACAATTGTTTGACCTAGATGAGCTCCTTCTTACAGTTTGGCACAATATAAGTTAAAAATCATCTTCCCGTAATTTTCAAAGTAGTGTGGTAGAGGCGGGACACTGGTCTAGAAATGCTTTTATCCTTTAATTCTTTTCCTCATTATGGCTGCTACGTAGAAAGAGATAAACAACCAGACAACTGTTCAAAATCAGAAAATACTTTTGCCAAACTGACTTTCAGAAGCAAGTCCCCCTAAATATAAGTAGAGCTTTATCAGTACAAACTGAAGAAAGAAAAAAAAAATGATGAGCCTAGAGAGGTTTGTAGAAGAATAGCAGGCTAACTGCTCTAAAGGGCCATTTTAAGCTTAGCCAATAACAATAGAAAGTACAGTTGTGTACACTTACCATAAATGTAGATGTTTGAGTGTATTCACTGTTGCAGTCATCACATCTGGGTTATCTGCCTGCAGGTAGCCCTTAGTCGGCCCGAATACCAGAGTCTTAGTATTTCTGCGTCGGATGCTGTCACTTCTTCCATGACGTCAGGTCGTCAGGGGTATCAGCAAGAAAGACTGAAGAAAATGGTTTTGGTTACATTATATATACCCCTGGCGCACTGACGTCAGGGAAGAGGCGACAGCAACCAACGCCGGACCAAGACTTTGGAATTCCGGCCGACTGCGGGACCACCTGACGACAGGATAACCCAAGTGTGATGACTGCAGCAGGGTAACACGATGAACATCAGGCAATCAACACCATTACATCAGTTTTTCTTGCCCCAAATGTCAGGTGCCCCCAAATAGGGGGCTAATATATGGTGTGGAAACCACCACCAGTAAAAAGTAAATACCAATACCATTAGGAATAGCCACAGAGAGGAGAGATAGAAAGACAGAGAAAACCAGGGGGCTGGAGGGAAGGAAACCAGGACTGCAACAGTGAATACACTCGAACATCTACATTTATGGTAAGTGTACACAACTGTACTATGTTCTTCGTGTTTCACTGTTGCAGTCATCTCACTTGGGTTGATTCCCAAAGCTGAGGAAGGGTGGAGGCATTCAAGAAGAGTTAAGGCTGGCTAGTAGGCCCTACAAGACTGCTGTAGTAAATCCTGCACTGGATTTGGAAAAGATAGGTAAGTGGTAATGCTTGGTGAAGGTGTATACAGAACTCCAGGTTGCAACTTCCAGAATGTGCCTGGTAGGGACTCCCCTGAGAAATGCTGTAGAGGTAGAAGTAGCCCTAGTGGAATGTATTCTGACCCCCTGAGGGGTTGGTTTTCCATGGTGCTTGTAGCAGAAATTAATGCAGTGTGCTATCCATTTGGAAATGGTTTGTTTAGAAATGGCATTGCCCTCTGCCCTTTTGCAAAGCTGACTAGCAGCTGGCCAGATTTTCTGAAAGGCTTAGTCCTATCAAGGTAGAACCTGAGCTGTCTGTGCACATGCAAAGAGTGCAGGATCCTCCCCCCTTTATTCTGAGGGTTAGGGAAGAAGGTTGGAAAATGAATGGATTGGTTTAGGGCTACACTGGACATCATCTTGGGCATAAAGGACGGGTTAGTCCTGAGGGAAACCCTGTCAGCATGGAAGACAATAAAGGGTTCCATCGCCATTAGTGCCTGTAACTCAGACACTCTTCTAGCTGAAGTGATGGCTAGAAGCAAGGCTGTTTTCCAAGAGAGGAATTTTAACTCTGCTGAAGTAGCAGGTTCAAAAGGGGGAAGCGTGAGCTTTTCCAGTACAAAGTTAAGGTCCTAAGCAGGGATGGGTGCTCTCCTTGGGGGCCTTAAGTTGTTGGCCCCTCTCAGGAACTGTTAGATGAGAGGGTGGGAAAATAGAGGTGGCTCAGTATTGTAATGAGCTGAAATGGCAGAGGCATGAATCTTAATGGAGGAGAAGAATAGGCCTCTGTGGAGTAGCTCTGCTATGTAATCCAGGATTAGAGGTAAGGAGGGCACTGCTGTGTCCTTTCCTTTAGAATGAATCTAAGAACAATATCTTTTCCATTTTTCCGCATAGGATTTCCTTGTACTAGGCCTTCTGGCTTCAAAAATGACGTCCTGCACCTGTTTACTTAGGGTTGCTGGTGGAGTATTCAAGGAATAAGCTAGGCTGCAAGAATTAGGGTTTGAAATTGTGGATGCAAAATCTGTCCCTCCTGCTGTGACAGCAAGGTAGGGGTCTGGTATAGGTGCCAGGGAGGTGCTGTTGTCAGGCTGCGCAGGAGTGGGTACCAGTGCTGGTGTGGCCAGTCCGGGGCAATCAGAATTGTCCTTGGCCTGTCTTCTTTTATCTTGAGTAGTACTCTTGAGAGAAGAGGCAGAGGGGGAAAGGCATAGATTGAGAGGTTTTCCCATTGAAAGGATAGGGCATCCACCTTCCAGGCCCTGCTGTGAGGGTTCCTGGTGCAGAATTTGCTTAACTGGTGGTTGTGGGGGGAGGCAAAGAGATCCACCTCTGGGGTCTCCCACCTCGGGATTAGAAGGTTGAAGGTGCTGGGCTCCAATTTCTACTCGTGTGGGTCTAGGAGATTTCTGCTTAAGTCATCACCCAGTGAATTTTGTTTGCCTGGTAGGAATTGAGCTTGTAGATGGACTTGGTAGTCCAAAGCTGTGCTCCACAGAGTCATGGCTAACCTGCAGAGTGGGTAAGAATGGGTTCCCCCCTGCTTGTTTATGTACCACACAACTGTGGTGTTGTCTGTTTTTATCAGCAGTTGTCCTGGAAGGATTAGGTATCTGAAAGCTGTCATTGCATTCTGTACAGCTAGCATCTCCTTTTGGTTGATGTGCAGGAGAATTTGGCTTGGGCTCCAGTTGCCCTGAATGCATTTGCCAACCATGTGGACCCCCCATGCATAGTCTGATGCATCTGTGGTCAGGGTTTGGGCGGTGTGGGTTAGAGTAAAATGCAGTCCCTTGTTGTGGTTGCATGCTTCTGCCCACCACAAAAACTCTGCCCTCATACAAGGGATGATAAGAATGACTGTTTCCAGGTCCTGAGAATGTTGCACCAAAGACTTTTTAAGTACCACTGAAGTTTCCTCATATGCAGTCTTGCATATGGAATTAGCAGAATACATGAGGCATGAACCCTAGGGCTTGCAGTATTTTTCTTGCAGTTAGCTGGGTTCTGGTGGCCATTTGTTTGAAGTAGTCTGTCAGATAGACCTGTTTTTCTGAAGTGAGAAATGCCATCTGGAAAGTTGTGTCCAAGCTTGCTCCCAGGAATACAGTTTCTTGACTGGGCACCAGTTGTGATTTCTTTTTGTTGATGGTGTACCCCAGTGAAGTGAGAAATCTTTTTACAAATGCCAGGTGCTGAAGCAGCAATTCAAGTAATGGAAAATTTGGATAGTTCTCTGCCTGCAGTATGCAATGGCTGGAGCCAGGCATTTTGTGAATACCCTGGGCACAGTAGATAAGCCAAAGGGAAGTGCAGACAACTGATAATGCATAGATCCTGCCTTGAAACAGATATTTACTGCATGATTCCCTGATGGGGATGTGCAGATAAGCTTCTTTTAAGTCTAGGGTAACTAACCAGGCATCCTTGGCTAGCATAGGGAGAAGCTGTTGCAGGGTAAGCATCTTGAATTTTGGGACCACCAGGAAGGTGTTGAGAATTGAAAGATCCAGGATTGGGCACCAACAGCCCTCCTTCCTGGGTACCAGGAATAGTCTAGAGTAGAAACTCTGACCCCTTTGTTCTACTGGAACTGGCTGAATAGATCTGATGTTGAGCAGGGAAAGAACCTGGTTTTGAGCCTCTGCCCACTGGTTTGGAGGAAGGTCTGGAAACCCTCTTGGGGTTGGCAGTGAAGGGAAATAAAATTTGTACCCCTGGAATACAATGTTGAGGACCCATCAGTCCTGAGTGATGGACATCCAGTTTTTTACGTGAAGGGCAAGTTTTCCTCCTGGGGGCACGAGCAATTGGGCAGGGCTGGGAAGTAGAGTTGAGAAGTCATTGTGAACTTTTTCCATAGGGAGGTGGTTTACCACTCCCTGTTTAAGGGGTGGGAGGATTCCATTGCTTAGATCTCTGCATACCCTGAGACTGTAGTCTGGGTGGTCTGTTTCCCATGGATGTTGTTTGGGAAGGCCTGGAGTAGGCTGGAAAGGACCAGTGTCTTGAAGGGCAATGTCTACTGAATCAAGGTGGTTGCACTTATAAGAATTCTTTAACAGTTTGCATAGATTTAGCTTTTTCTTCCATCTTTTTAAGAACTTCTTCTGCTTTGGTGCCAAACAAAACACCCTTATTTAAAGGAGCATCTAGTCATTTGGATTTGACATGATCTGGCAAGGTCTGCTCCTTCAGCCAAGCATGTCTTCTCAGTACAGAGCCAGTGACTGTGGCCTTGCAAGATGCTTCTAGGGCATCAAAGCCGCACTGCAAAGTATGCTTACTAACTTGGTTTGCAGAATGCAGAAGCTCTTGCAAATCTTTATTTTCTGCACTATCTGGAAATATTACCATTTTTTATTTAATGAGTTTCACAATATGTTGCTGGTACTTCAGCATGTGAAACTGGCAATTCAATGCCCTGATAGCAAGAGTTGCAGAGGTATATACCTTCTTACCCCATCTGTCTAAAGCTCTGGAATCCCTGTTCGAAGGGGGAGGATTTTTGACTGTAGTAGCCTTAATACCTTTAGGTCCCTGGGAAATGATCTCTGGATCAGCAGTAGGATTCCTGAAAAGAAACTCGTGGGAATCAGGTACTCGGTAGTACCTGTCATATTTCCTAGGGGCCGGAGGTAAGGTGTCTGGAGTAAGACTGGATTCCACGAAATCATCCACAACATACAGGACAGGGGGAATAGTTAAAGGTCTGTGCTGAGGTATCTCTAAAAATTCTCTGAGTCTCTTTTTGGACTGAGGATAGTCTTGGCTCTCTTAAAGTATGCAAGTTTTCACCAAAAGAGAAATCCTCTGAAGGGGAGTCAGAGGGAATGGATTCCTCTGCATCTGAATCCTCATAGGCTGATAAGGGCATGTCCTGATAATCAGAAAGGTTAGAGTCATCAGACTCCTGATCTGTAGAATTTGAAGGCAACTGAATTCTTTGTCTCTTAGCAGAGGAAGGCTGGCTTCCCCTAATTAGCATTATAAGGTCTTCAGCCATTCTAAGCCTTTGTTTTTGGGGCCTGAGCATGCGCTTTGGTCATCAGTTTTCTAGGCGTAGTGCATACTCTGAGCTTAAGAAACTCAGCAGTTTTGGCTAAAAAAGAAGTCGTCAGTTTGATTTGAACATTGGTAGGTCAGAAAACTACCTCAGAAGCCGGTGCCTGCACAGCGGCTCTGTACCCATCCAAGGTAGACACATCTGCTGGTTCCATAGTCGAAGAAGCATCTCGCGGCATACCGGACTCTGAATGGGTCTCAGCAGAGGCCTGCAAATCCATAGAAACAGGCATCAGGAGCTGCAAAGGCACCTCACTGAGTACCAGCGGACTGGCGACTAGCTTAACAGAAGCGTCATCGGCAGTTTTGGGCCTATGCGGCCTGTCTCTGTCTTTATCCTTATGTTTTTTCAGAAGATCAGTAGTCAGATGGCTTACCAAAGCCATTTTGGAATACGGAGATCAAGAGTGAAAGAATTTAGCAACAAAAATAGCCCAACAACGAATGGTTTGGGCATTAAACAATGCACAAAACTGACAGCGAGGGACATTGTGGTCTGGGCCTAAACAGGTGACGCAGTAAGAATGAAAATCTCTGTGAGGTATTTGTTTTCCACAGGCAAGACAATTGTTAACTTTTTCTGACATCTGTTAGAGCAAGAAAAAAGGATCCCCAGTGAGGTACTTAGCTTTAGAAGACTTCAGAATTATCATCTCAAAAAAATGAAAATTTCAGGTAGCGGCCGACTGGCACTTGTGAACTGCTTCTGTTTCGGGCTCCACCTCGGCAAGAAAGACTGATGTAATGGCGTCGGCTGCCTGTTTTTATACACCTGATTACCTGACGTCATGGAAAACGCGACAGCATCCGACGCAGAAATACTAAGACTCTGGTATTCGGGCTGACTGAGGGTTACCTGCAGGCAGATAACCCAAATGTGATGACTGCAACAGTGAAACACAAAGAACAGCAGACTCAAACCCTTTACCTTGTGTCTATGAGATGAGAATCTTAACCATTAAGCCAAACCCTTCCCAAAGTTATATGATGAACAGCTTTGCTTGAGTTTCAATAACCCCATCACTTTTTGGATGATGCGCCACTCGTTTTTATTTATTTATTTTTTCAAATTGCTTTGTACCTATCACTAGTACTAGGTAACATTTCATAGTTTTTTCTATCACTAGTACTAGGTAACATTTCATAGTTTTTTCTATCACTAGTACTAGGTAACATTTCATAGTTTTTTCTATCACTAGTACTAGGTAACATTTCATAGTTTTTTCTATCACTAGTACTAGGTAACATTTCATAGTTTTTTCTATCACTAGTACTAGGTAACATTTCATAGTTTTTTCTATCACTAGTACTAGGTAACATTTCATAGTTTTTTCTATCACTAGTACTAGGTAACATTTCATAGTTTTTTCTATCACTAGTACTAGGTAACATTTCATAGTTTTTTCTATCACTAGTACTAGGTAACATTTCATAGTTTTTTTATTTAGAAACAAAAATTTCACCATCTTACTTTTGAATTGGATTCAGCTTACATAACTTTAATTTAGCACAAACATAAACAGCATTTTGCCTGCTGGAGTTTAGCTTTTTACACGGTATTATCAAGGATTCCGTACAACAGAGAAAGAAACAGTGAATGAGGAAGGGACAACTGGTAGATCCGTGTCTAAAGACAGGTGTTGCTGTCATACCAAGCCATGTGAGCTCTTTTAATCAGTGACATTAGCAATGTGGTTAGGTTGTCCTGTAACTTCATGTCACACCTGTATGCATTTAAAGACAAAGAACATGTTAAAGAGGGACTTTTATCTTTTATGCCGGTGACTATTTGCATTTTGCATTCTGCATTTCATAAAACAGTTTGAATGGGGCTTCTTCGCTTAATTTTATTTATTGAAAAATTTAATTTTATTAACTTTCAGTAGCTGCTGAATTTATACAACTTGACTTTCTGAGAGGAAATAAATATAGATGCAGAAATAACCATATGACAGAAGCTCAGAACTGTAAGACTTAATTTCACATAATACTTAAATATTCCTGTATGTTTCTTTGCATAACCTACAAGACATTAATTGCAAAACACTAACAAATCTTCATAAACTACACCAGGATATAATAAATATTATCAGTGCTAGGGCTGTGGGTTGTGTAGTATTTACTTTCCTGAAATTAGACAACACAGGCTTTATCCTTGTGTTGTAATTCCAACACTCGTGGGTAAATACTGCATAACTGACAGCCTCATCTGTGAAGCCTGCTTAATTATAAACTATCTTCTATAGAAAGCAACTGCTTGGCATAAGTATAGCTCATCATATTACTACTGTTCAAGCCAAAGTACAATAACCTGCTTCCCTAAAAAAAAATAAATTACTATTACTGAAAACAGGCTTTCACTTCAACACCACTGTGCTGTATTTGCATTCTTTCACCTGTGACATGGTCGTCTTATCTAAAGTTGAAGCCACGAACTGATAACATAGAGCTTAAGACAAAGGCTTACCAAGAGGTAGACCCGAGTTCAAAACCTGGTTGGGGCACAACTGGGCAACAATAATATCTGTGTGGAAGAAAGGCCTGACAATCTACTTCTGTGATATGCCATGAGATACCTATGGGCATAACCCCAAAATTGCCAAGAGTCAGTTTTGACTCGTGGGCATCTAACTTACTTTTTATCTAAAGCCAAAAGATACATGAATTGGGAAAACCAGAAAAATAAAAACTTCCTGTTATTTCTCCTTATTCACTTTTAAGGAGGCAGTGTTTCTTAAAAAAATATATAATGATTCATTCAAAAATGTGCTTTGATAGCCTTTCCAATATCTGCATTATCACCTAGTCAAGAGTCTTTTTTTTTCTTTGCATCAGTCCCTGACATAGTATCTCTTAATCATGAAGCGCAAGAAATCTGGAAAAGCCAAAAATAATGTGGAGACAAAAGCCCACAATCAGGGACAGATTTTAAACATTGCTCTTGTAAACTTACATAATTACTAGAGTAACAGGTTTTGCATTAGAATGTATTTTCTGAAGGATATGAAATCTATAACTCAAATGTATGTCATTATTTAATTACTTTAATCCCAAATTATTTGCAAAAAAAAATACAAATTGTATGAAGGTCAGACTAGAAATATGAGGCAAAAGTCTAGACATTCTGTCAAAATCTGGACAGTTGAGACGTTACTTAAGAAGTTACATGAACCAATGTTTTGAAGGAGCAGGACTGATCTACATGCTGTTTGCAAAGACTGCATTAATAAGTACTCATTTAAATATGTATGGAATTACAAATGCATCAGTACTACATGGCTTTCCCTTCATATTTATGAAGACAAGCTACACCATATAAAACCACCAGTAAGATAGCATTAACCTGACAATACTATTAAATTCAGTTTCTGTCTTAGATTATTGACAGAAGCACTTCACCATATAATTTGATAACCTGCCCCAATTTAACATATAAAGGAAAACTAATGAAACAATTAATAACTCTGTCCTTATTGCTGTAGTAAGACTTGTAGTCCATAACATAAACTATAGGAGCTATGACAGGCCAGTAACCCCCCCCCCCCCCCCCCCACACACACACACACACAAAACTACAACACACATCATTGACTCAGTTGTCAAAATCTGACAACTTTAAACTGACAATCAGCCTCCTGCCTTATGAAAGAAGAATTGATAAACTCTATCCACACTAACTGCTTCCCAGATTATGTCACTGATGTAGATTAAAAAAAGACATTTTATACAATCCCCAAACTGACTTTTTCTTTTCCATGTCCTACATTTTTTTTTCATTAATGTTTTCACAAGAAACATGTCTTATTTTGGTGTACGGAACTTATAAGCACCTCCACCCCCTTACCTGGTGAAATCTTGTGTCCTGCTGTGTCAAGTGTTGAAATGTCAAAACAGGAAGGAAATGTCAAAACAGGAAGCTCACCTGTTTCAAGTTGTGAACATTTTGCTGCATATGCACTGGCTTGGTTACAGATTCTGTGGTTTTTTGTGGTTCCTTCAACTCTGAGAAGGAGTAGGTGCATGTTTTTCCTATTTCTCACCCTATTCTTTGAGTTTATGTGACCATGGACTTACCATATGTAAAGTAGTTTGGAAGCTTGCTATCACATCAGTGTGTGTAAGAGTTTGCCAGTACGAGAAAAAATGTGTGTGTGTGTGTGTGTGTGTGTGTGTGTGTGTGTGTGTGTGTGTGTGTGTGTGTGTGTGTGTGTACACACACACACACACATTAACTTGCTCTCCTCCAAGTAACCTACAGCCTTCCATTTGTTACCCTGTTCTCAATGTCCATCAAACCCCTGTAATTCCCATTTGCTCTTTCTGGGTACCACCCCAGTGTAACCCTTGAAAGGTGAGCTCTATGACTCCTTGGGAAGCTGACCTCAACAGTAACTCATTTGCATTCTTAGGGAGCATGCAGTCCCCTTGGGGGGTGCATGCATAGAACCAGAAGTCATCATTCTTATGGCTTGCTGGTCAAAGTGCCTACCTTAGCGGTATGGCTAGTACATAAATGTCGCCATCCTTTAATCTAAGTGGATGACCTGTGAGGCTACTGGTCTCCACCAACCTTGGATGTGTCACTATTTTGAGCTTGTGAAATCCCAAGGACTTGTACATTTTACCAAAAACAGGGAGATGGATGCGAATGATAAAGTACCAACACCAAAAACCAAGTTTTATATATATATATATATATATATATATATATATATATATATATACCACACACACACACACACACACACACACACACACACACACACACACACACACACTTACATTGTTGTACGTGTGTGTGTAATAAAGCTGAATGATGTAAGTTATGTGAAATGACAAAATAATTTAACATATAAAAGTCCAAGTTTATGTTTATTTTAGTACTTTATCACTGTACAAACATAACTAGTAAAATATTTCAGCTATGTAACTATTGCACTATTATGTATCTAATATGTAATTATGACTGTATCCTTCTGATGAATGTATTTCTATGTATTTCACTTGCCACAGTTTAATGTATGACACTTAATGCAATAATGTGTGGTACTGATGAATGTAATGTATGGCACTATAATGCAGTAGTCTGTGGTACTGATGAATGCATTTCTATATGTATTCAATATGTGCAATTTCTATTTTCTGTTGGAGCTTTTCTCCTCAGGCCTCCACTGAAAATGGGCATTTGTAGCTGTCGGACAATCCCGGTCAACAAATATAAAATAAATAAATATAAAATAAATACATTTATCATAAAGCAATTTAGAGTTACAAGTCATTGAACAATAAGTCATATTTTAAAAGTATTGAACAAAATAAAAATGTCAAATTAAAAGCAGATATTACATGTTGTGAACAAGAATCATAGGAAACTGTCTAGAGTCCCAGAAATTACTGCCAATAATGGTCAGAGAACAGTACATGTAAAAATAGTGAATGAGTCACCACCACAATGGTGTGCCAATGCACCTAAAAAGTGTTATCACAAGTCCTGGGAACAGCCTGACTGAATAATTTTATATATTTTCTGGCATTGTTTTCTGTTTCTTATCTGTCCTAAAACTGCATTTTCTGTTTCTCATCTGTCCTGAAAGTGCTTCCCCCCTATTCCTGTGGTGAAGTTTATAAAACTGATCTAACAGCTTTTGTGTTATCTGATTGCTTCAAGGCTTGCTGATTTAAAAATAGTTTCTGTTTGCAAATTCCTGCATACACTGTTGGAAACTACTGGCTGCAGTGTGATTCTCAAACAATCTGGAAATATATCACTGATTGATAAGTATATGTTTTGGCATTTTAACCTTTCAGAGTTCTGCATTGTCTTCATTTTGCCTGCCTTTATTATTGTATATATTTTCTGGCATTGTTTTCTGTTTCTCATCTCTCCTGAAACTGTTCCCCTCCCCACCCTATTCTTGTAGAGTTGTTATAGTTGGTGGCTTTGCAGTTGCCCGCCCTTACTGTAAATTTGATCTGGGACACCCTTCCCAGTCTGGTGTTCACTCTACTTAATACAGAGAGAACATTTGAGAAGGCCAACCCACTTAGGTTCTTAACCTTGAATTTTTCTTCTGCTCCTTCTTCCTCTCTCCTTGCATTTTACTAAAGAAATTGCACTTTATTTTGCTTTTGCCTCTTCTTAAAAGTACTCAATTGTATTTATTCTGCTCCATTTATTACTGCTTGGTAGTAGCCTGATTACATTGTAACTGTTACTCTAAGCCTTTTGGTTTAAGCACTTGGGCTCCAGACCAGTTGTTTTACATTTAGAAGGTTTGCGGTCTGCACTGTTGTGGCAGGACAGGTAGCTTATATCCTTCTAAGTTGGGAATTGCTGACTGAAGGCTCTGTGTTTGTTATTGTAAAAGTGTATTAGTTCTGGTTAAAGCACTTGGGCTTCAGGCCAGTTATTTTTCATTAAGAAGGTTTCTGGTCTGCACTCTTGTGGGAGGAGAGGCTAGATTCTGCCCTTCTGAGCTGGGAATTTCTGGTTAAAGGCTTATTGTGCCTACTTATTTGAACTGTTTCTTTCTTAAATTGATGCACCTTGGTTGCTCTAGCATTGACTAGGTTCAGGCATCCTGAATCTAGTTTTGTTTGTATAACTTGAGCACTAATCCAGGCCATCTCTTTTGGAGAAGGTTCCCCTGCACCCTAGTGGCAGGAGTGTGCAGTTAGAACTTGTCTGACTGAAGACTGCTGGAACAGGGAACAATTTTGAGCTTTTGTACTGGTTAATTGGGTAATTTGTTTAAATCAGTTTGCTTGTTTTCTATTGTTATATAAAAAATGCGCTTTATTCATCTGCTTTTACTGTATTTGTGTTTCTTCTTACTTTATTACTTTATTTTGCTTTTGCTGCTTGTTCTTAAAAGTATTTAATTGCATTTATTCTGCTTCATTTCTTACTGCTTGTTAGTAGCCTGATTAAATTGTAACTGTTATTCTAAGCCTTTGGTTGAAGCACTTGGGCTTCAGACCAGTTGTTTTACATTAAGAAGGTTTGTGGTCTGCACTACTGTGGCAGGACAGGTAGCTTACATCCTTCTCAGTTGGGAGTTGCTGATTGAAGGCTTAGTGTCTGTTATTATAAAAGTGTATTAGTTCTGGTTTAAGCACTTGGGCTTTTGGCCAGTTATTTTACATTAAGAAGGTGTGGTCTGCCCTCTTGCGGGAGGAGAGGGTAGATTCTGCCCTTCTGAGCTGGGAGTTTCTGGTTAAAGGCTTATTGTGCCTGTGTATTTGAACTGTTTCTTTCTGAAATTGGTAAGCCTTGTTTGCTGTAGCATAGACTAAATTCAGACCTGCTGAATCTATCTTTGTTTGTATAACTTGAGCACTAATCTAGACCATCTTTTTTTAGAGAAGGTTCCCCTGCACCCTAGTGGCAGGAGTGTGCAGTTAGAATTTGCTGGATCGAAGACTGCTGGAACGGCCTCCATTTTTAGCTTTTTATTGGTTAATTTGTTTAAATCAGTTTGCTCATTTGCTACTGTTATAAAAAATATATATATATACTTTATGCATCATCACTTAGCTAGGGTTAAACTATTCCCGGCGCCATAAAGTCTGCTCTTCAAATTTTCCCTTAGAACGATCCAGTTTTTAGTTTTAGCACTAAAATCTGTTTCTTTGAGATCAGCACTTGTTCAGAACTCATTGTAAGCACTAAATAAGCTACAAATTACTACAGCATTCAACTTTCCTCACTTGTCTAGAGGAAAACAGTTTTTAGTACTCAATAAATAAGCATCCATCCAGGCATGTTTAAGGGTCAGCTCCCGGTGTTTTCTCCTGTCTACCTGATGAATCTGGGCATCCTGGGGCAATGCAGCAATTGCCTCATGTACACAGACAACCCTCTCCTCCTACCACCCAACACTACAAGCTGTGAGAAATGCACTTATATAGCCAAACTGGAAGCAAAGCTCTCTTCACCCAAGACTGGACTAGATAGTCAAGAGGAGAAGGTAAACGCTTGCACCACACCACACTCATCACATAGTCCCTCAAAACCTACACCACCAAAACACACACATAGAAAACATGAAACACACACCTACATTCATGGAGGCTCTCAATAAAAATCTGCTCAAGTAAAGTACAGTTTAGTACCTACCATAAATGTAGATGTTCGAGTGTATACCCTGCTGCAGTCATCACACTTGGGCTATCCTGTTGTCAGGCAGTCCCGCAGTCGGCCCAAATTCCAAAGTCTTGGTCTGGCGTCAGTTGCTGTCGCTTCCTTCCTGACGTCAGTGTGCCAGGGGTATACATGAGGCATCCAACGCCATTTTCTTCAGTTTTTCTTGCCCCAGATGTCAGGTGCCCCCCCAAAAGGTGGTCAGTAGATAGTACCAATAATAAAAGTTTAGCACAAACAAAACATCCCGCCAGCTATAAGCAAATACACCACAAAGGTTGTAGCAGATTTTAAGGTATTGAAAGGTTTTAGTTAGGTCAGAGGGGATGGAGGGAGGGTAACCTGGACTGCAGCAGGGTATACACTCAAACATCTACATTTATGGTAGGTACAAAACTGTACTATGTTCATCATGTTACCCTGCTGCAGTCATCACACTTGGGTAGAATCCCAAAGCTAAGGATGGGAGGTGGAGTCAAACAGGGTTAGAGGAGGCTAGAAGGCCCTGCAAAACTGCAGTGGCAAAGCCAGCTCTAGTCTTAGAGTAAAGTGGTAAGTGATAGTGTTTGGTGAAGGTGTGTACTGAACTCCAAGTTGCAGCTTCCAGAATATCCTTGGTTGGCACCCCCCTGAGGAAGGCTGTAGATGTAGCTGCTGCCCTGGTAGAGTGGGGCCTTATGCTAGCAGGAACTGGTTTTCCATGGTGGGTGTAGCAAAAAAGTACAGTTTTGTACCTACCATAAATGTAGATGTTTGAGTGCTAATACAGATGCAGTAATCACAGATGGGTTCTCTGCCGTCAGGCGGGTCCTCGGTCGGCCGAATTCCAAAGTCTAGGTCTGGCGTCGGTTGTTGTCGCTTTCTTTCCTGACGTCAGTGCGACAGGGGTATATAAGACACAGCCGACACCATTTTCTTCAGTCTTTCTTGCCCCAGATGTCAGGTGCCCCCAGAAGGAAGGCAATACATAAATTATATATATATATTCATGCAATGCAATATAATCAAAAATCAGTATTTGCAAGCAAATATACCATAGAAGGATAACCCAATCAGGTTGTATGAGGAGGGGTTAGCCCCTAGGCCTTTACCAAGAGGGGAAGGAGGGAGGGAATGTACTGCAGTTGTATTAGCACTCAACATCTACATTTATGGTAGGTACAAAACTGTACTATGTTCATCGTGCATACAGCTGCAGTAATCACAGATGGGTAGAATCCCAAAGCTACGCACAGGGTGGTAGGCACTAGGTGGAACTGGGATGAGCCAGAATGCCCTGCAACACAGCAGTGGCAAAGCCTGCTCTAGTCTTGGAGTATAAAGGCAGGTGGTAGTGTTTGGTGAAGGTATGCACAGAACTCCAAGTGACTGCCTCCAAAATATCTTTGGTAGGAACTCCTCTGAGGAAGGCTGTAGAGGTAGCTGTGGCCCTGGTGGAGTAGGATCTGATGCCTGTAGGGACAGATTTTCCATGAAAGGAGTAACAAAACCATATGCAGTGGCCTATCCATTTTGAAATTGTCTGTTTGGTAACTGGCTTCCCTTGAGCTCCTACAGCATAGGACACTAAAAGTTGTTCTGATTTCCTGAAAGGCTTTGTTCTGTCCAAATAATAACGTAGCTGTCTATGGATGTCTAAGGAGTGTAGCAGCCTTTCCCCTTTATTTTGAGGATTGGGTTAAAAGGTAGGTAAGTGTATGGCTTGATTTAAAGCTACCCTGGATACCACTTTAGGCATAAATGACGGGTTGGTTCGAAGGGAAACCCTGTCCTGATGGAAGATGAGAAAGGGCTGCACAGCCATGAGGGCTTGTAGTTCTGAAACCCTACGAGCTGAGGTAATGGCCAAAAGGAAAGCTGTTTTCCAGGACAAATATTGCAAATCTGTTGAGGCAGCTGGTTCAAAGGGAGGCAATGTTAATTTTTCTAGAATGTAATTAAGGTCCCAGGCTGGTATTGGTTATTTCCTTGGAGGTCTTATATTCTTAGCCCCTCTGAGGAACTGTCTTAAGAGTGGGTGAGAGAATAAGGGTGGATCAGTGTTGAATTCTGCAGAAATGGCTGAGGCATGAATTTTTATGGAGGAAAATGAAAGTCCACTGTTCAACAGCTCAGCTAGATACTGTAATATCTGAGGCAAATTCAGTTGATCCTGGCCGTTTTTCTCATTCCAAGAGCAAAACCGTTTCCATTTTGCGGAGTAAGCCTTTCTAGTAGATGGCCTTCTGGCCTCCAAAATGACATCCTGCACCTCTTTGGAGAGTAGGGTCTGTTGTGGTGTTAAGGAATTTTCCATGCAGCGAGATTGAGTGTTTTCAGCTGACTGTGAAGAGTTTTGTAGCTGTGCTGAGTCAGTAGAAGAGGCATTAGAGGTAGGGACCAGGGAGGAGTATGCGTTAGGCTCCTCAGGAGTGGGTACCAGTGTTGTCTTGGCCAGTCTGGAGCAATCAGTATCATCTTCGGTCTGTCTGCTCTTGCTTTCAAGAGCACCTTGGGCAGAAGAGGCAAAGGTGGGAAAGCAAACTGTCCATGCTGCCCAACTGAAAGGGGTCCACTCTCCAGGCCTTTGGATGAAAGGTCCTTGAACAGAACTTTTCCAATTGATGATTCCTGTGGGAGGCGAAGAGATCTATGTCTGGCCTTCCCCATGCTTGGATTATCTTTGTAAACACTTGAGGATGCAACTTCCATTCATGTGGGTCTGTCATAATTCTGCTTAGATTGTCTGCCAGCGTGTTTTCCAAACCTGGCAAGTACTGTGCTTGAAGTTCGATTTGCCATTCCAGAGCCAAGTTCCAAAGTGACATGGCTAGTCTGCACAGGGGTATGAATGTGTTCCTCCTTGTTTGTTTATGTACCACATTACTGTGGTGTTGTCTGTTCTTATCAATAATTGCCCTGGATGCAGGAGGTCCTTGAAAGCTGTAATTGCATTTATCACTGCTAGCATTTCTTTTTGATTGATGTGAAGGTGCTTTTCCTTTTGGGACCATTTGCCCTGAATGCACCTGTCTGTCATGTGCACCCCCCAGGCATAGTCTGAGGCGTCTGTTGTGATGACTTGATTTGCTTGAGGCTTGCAGAATGGAAGACCTGTGTTTGTTTGACATGCTTGGGCCCACCATAGGAATTCCTTTTGCAAACATGGGATTATTGGTATTATTGTTTCCAAACTGTGGCTGTGTTGAGACCATAGGTTTTTTAGGTACCATTGAAGTTTCCTCATGTGCAACTTTGCACATGGGATTAAAAGAATGCAAGATGCCATGAAGCCCAGAGCCTGCAGGATTTTCCTTGCAGTGAGCCTGGTACAATTTGCTAGTATTTTGAAGTACTGAGTTAGCTGCCCCTGTTTTTCTGGCATGAGATAGGCCATCTGGGTGTTTATGTTCAAGTTGGCACCCAGGAAAGTTATTTTCTGAGATGGTGTTAGCCTGGATTTCTCTTTGTTGACTGTGTATCCCAGAGAATTCAATAACCGTGTTACATAAGCCAGATGTTCCAGAAGTATGTGCTTGCTGTCCGCTTGGATCAGGCAGTCGTCCAAATAAGGGTAAATTTGTATCTCTTGAAGTCTGCAGTAGGCAATTACTGATGCCAGGCATTTCGTGAATACTCTGGGCGCAGTAGATAAGCCAAAGGGCAATGCAGAGAATTGATAGTGGATTGAACCTGCAAGAAATCTGAGGTATCTTCTGCAGCTTTGTCTGATTGGGACATGCAGGTATGCCTCCTTGAGGTCCAATGTTACCAGCCAAAACTCCTTGCCCAGCATGGGAAGAAGCTGCTGTAATGTGAGCATCTTGAATTTTGGTACGAGTAGAAATGTGTTTAGGATGGATAAGTCCAAAATGGGTCTCCAGTCGGTTCCTTTCTTTGGTACCAGAAATAGTCTGGAATAAAAACCTTGACCTTGTTCGTGAGTAGGTACCTCTTGAATAGCTTTCATGTCCATGAGCTTTGAAATTTGTATTTGTGCCTCTGCCCTTTGATTGTGTGGCAGGTTTGGCATGCCTCTCATTTTTGGAAGAGTGTGAAAATGAAATCTGTAGCCTCTGTTTATAATGTCCAGGATCCATTTGTCTGTTGTGATATGCCAATTTCTTGTAAATAATGCCAGCTTTCCTCCCAAGGGTGCTGCCAGCTGAGACTTGCTTGGCATGAAAAGGAGGAAGTCATTGGGTTTGTTTTCTGTATTGTTGTGCACTGTCTTCGCCACCTCTTGGTGCTGGAGTTTGCCATTGTCTGCCTCTATATGATCCTTGAGATTGTCCTCTGCCCCTTGTGCGCCTGTATCTACCTCTTTGGGGCTTGTCCGTGGCTGGAAAGGACCAGTTTTTAGAAGGCCAATTTCTGCTAAAACGTGGTGGTTGAACCTGTAGAAAGGCTTTGACAGTTTGCATAGATTTAGCTTTTTCTTCCATTTTCCGTAGTATCTCCTCTGCATTAGTACCAAATAGTACATCCTTTTGTAAAGGAGCATCTAGTAGTTTAGCTTTAACATGATCAGGCAAGATTTGTTCTCTAAGCCAGGCATGTCTACGAATGACTGATCCTGTAACAGCAGCTCTACTTGAGGCCTCTAAGGCATCATAGCCACATTGTAAGGTGTGTTTACCCACTTGTTCTGCACTATGCATCATATCCTGCAACTCCTTCAAATCTGGTTGTTCAGGTTGAGACATTTTATTTCTTAATTGTGATAACAGAAACTGCTGATATGTAAGCATATGGAACTGACAATTTAAGGCCCTCATGGCTAGGGTGGCCGAGGTATATACCTTTTTTCCCCACCTTTCTAAGGATCTAGACTCTCTTTCGGAAGGTAGTGGATTCTTAGCAGTAGAGGCCTTCATTCCCTTGGGGCCTTGAGAAATGGTTTCAGGGTCAGCATTATGGCTTTTGTAAAGAAATTGGTGAGAGTTAGGAACTCTGTAGTACCTATCAGGCTTGACTGGGGCAGGAGGCAGGAATCCGGATTAAGGCAAGCCTCCGAGTAAACATCATCAAGTATGTCCAAGACAGGAGGTATCGCCAGAGGTCTGTGTTGAGGTAACAAAAGAAATTCCCTAAGTTTTTCTTGGAATCAGAAAAGTCTTGGCCTTCCCAATGGAAGTGTTCCCTCAAGGTGTGCAAGGTTTCCCCAAAGGAAAAATCCTCTGGGGGAGATACAGAAGGAATGGACTGCTCTGCATCAGAATCTTCAAAAGGGGAGTACGAGTGTTCCTCTACATCAGAATGTTCTGAAAAAATGGAGCCCTGGTCAGAAGAGGGAGAATCTTCCTCCACTCTGGGTCTCTTGTCTGGAGGGGGTTGGGAACCCCTGATAAGAGTAATTAAATCCTCAGCCATTTTTAGCATCTGTTTTTTAGGCATGGGGCCTGGAGATGGGCCCTGTGCAACAGGCCTCTTGGGATGCATGGCTGATTTGGACTTAGTAAAGGCCTTAATGGAAAAGGAAGATGAGGGTCTAAAGACACCATGGGTGGAAGTGGACCTGTCCACATTAGGAGGCTCCACACTCACAGTGTCTTCGGTGGTTGTAGTCTGGGTATGGGCCGAGGTACCTGCGGTCTCGGTTACAGAAGACACCGCCAAAGAAGCGTCGTCGGTAGTCAGGGGCTGCATAGGTGTCTTGCTGAGAACCGGACCACATGTAGCCGGTTTTGGCGTGGTGTTGGTGGAGACTGCGGACTTCGCGTGTCGGTCCTTGTCCTTGCGTTTTTTGGACAAAACGGTAGTCGGACTCTCCGACGACATTTTATAATCAAAGGCTTTACCAAAAAAGTGTTGGGCAAACTCCGCCCGACGCTTAATAGTGTGTTTATTGAAAGTAGCGCAAATGCGACAGCCCGAGACGTCGTGGTCTGGACCTAAACAAGGTATGCAGAGGGAATGGAAATCCTTATGCGGTATTTGCTTCCCACAAGAAATACAATTGTTAACTTTGTCTGACATCGGTCTGAGGCAAGAAAATTTTCCAACGGGTACTTAGCTTTAAAGAAGACTTCGGTTTCCAATTTTTCAGAATTCAGGAGCTGGCCGACCGGCACTTGCGAACTGCTTCTGCTTTGGGCACCGCGCGGCAAAAAAGACTGAAGAAAATGGCGTCGGCTGTGTCTTATATACCCCTGTCGCACTGATGTCAGGAAAGAAAGCGACATCAACCGACGCCAGACCTAGACTTTGGAATTCGGCCAACCGAGGACCCGCCTGATGGCAGAGAACCCATCTGTGATTACTGCAGCTGTATGCACGATGAACATCGTATGCAATGTCCTATCCATTTGGAAATGGTCTGTTTTGAGATATCCTTTCCTTGTGATGCTGTAGCATAGGATACAAAAAGCTGGTCAGATTTTCTGAAAACCTTAGTTTTATCCAAGTAGTAAAGTAGCTGCCTGTGAATGTCCAAGGAATGCAGGAGTCTTTCTCCTTTGTTCTGTGGATTTAGAAAGAAGGTGGGTAAATGGATGGTTTGATTTAGAGCCACACTGGATACCACCTTAGGCATAAAGGAGGGGTTAGTTCGGAGAGAAACTCTGTCTTGATGAAAAATGAGGAAAGGCTCTACTGCCATTAGTGCCTGAAGCTCTGAGACTCTTCTGGCTGAAGTAATTGCTAGCAGCAGGGCAGTCTTCCATGATATAAACTTTAAGTCAGCTGAGAAAGCTGGCTCAAAAGGAGGTAGCGTAAGTTTTTCCAGAACAAAATTGAGGTCCCAAATTGGTGTTGGTGCTCTCCTGGGAGGCCTAATGTTTTTGGCCCCTCTGAGAAACTGCCTTAGAAGTGGATGTGAAAATAAGGGAGGATCCATGTTGTAGTGAGCTGAAATAGCTGAGGCGTGGATTTTAATAGATGAAAAAGAAAGCCCTTTGTGTAACATCTCAGTTAAATACTGTAGAATCTGAGGTATGTCCAGCTGAAGGGTATTTTGGCCTTTAGCATGGTTCCAGGCGCATTTTTCTGAGTAGGCTTTCCTGGTCTGGGCCTCCTGGCCTCCAGAATAACATCCATAACAGCTTGTGAAAGAGGAGCTGGCTGGTTACTTAGGTGATTTGCCATGCAGCCAAATTTATGGTTTTGAGCTGGCTGTGTAGAATCTGATTGTCTTGCTGTGTGAGCAGATGAGTAATTTGTGGTAAAATCCATGGTGGGCCCTGGGCCATATTCCTTAATAGTGGTACCAGTGCTGGCGTGGCCAGTCTGGGGCAATAAGTATCATTCGGGGTCTCTCCATCCTGACTTTCAGCAGCACCTTTGTGAGAAGGGGCAATGGAGGGAAGGCATATACTGTCAGCATTTTCCAACTGAATGAGAGTGCGTCCACTTTCCAAGCTTGATGGTGAAATGTCCTTGTGCAAAATGTTGTTAGCTGATAGTTTTGGGGGCTGGCAAACAGGTCTATGTCTGGGTGCCCCCATTTTTGAGTTATCATTGCAAATACTTGTGGATCCAGTTTCCACTCGTGGGGATCCATGATGTTTCTGCTTAGGTCATCTGCCAATGTGTTCTTCTGTCCTGGCAGGAATTGAGCTTGTAAAGTACAGTTTTGTACCTACCATAAATGTAGATGTTCGAGGATCCACATTGCTGCAGTCCTAACTATTGGGGTAGTCCGCTGTCCAGTCGGCCCGAATACCAAAGTATGTGCCTGACGCCGGTCAAGGCGCATTAGACTGACGTGAGTACGGCAGGGTACTAATGCGCATGACCGACGTCATATCCTCAGTCTTTTCTTGCCCCAGATGTCAGAAGACCCTAAAAAGACAAGGCCAAAACCAAACACAGCAAACATACCTGTACCAGAAACATATACAATATATACAAAGGTACCAGAATATAATCTCACCTACACAACCACCTCTAAACACAGAGGGGAAGGAGGGAGGGGACTGCAGCAATGTGGATCCTCGAACATCTACATTTATGGTAGGTACAAAACTGTACTATGTTCTTCATTCCACATTGCTGCAGTCCTAACTATTGGGTAGAATCCCAAAGCAGAGGTAAGGGAGGCTGGCAAATCATAAGGAAGCAGGAGCTGATAACATGCCTTGCAAAATAGCTGTGGCAAAACCAGCCCTAGACTTAAGAGTAGAGAGGAAGGTGATAATGCTTAGAGAAAGTATGCACTGAACTCCAAGTAGCTGCCTCCAAAATATCCTTAGTTGCCACCCCTTAGAAATGCTGTTGAAGTGGCAGTAGCCCTAGTGGAATGAGGCCTAATCCCAGCTGGAATCTCTTTGCCATGATGGGAATAACAAAATGCAATGCAAAACCCAATCCACCTAGAAATAGTTTGTTTTGACACAGGCTTGCCCTGCGAACTCAAAGCAAAAGAAACAAACAACTGCTGAGACTTTCTAAAATCCTTAGTCCTGCTTAAATAATAACGCAATTGCCTGTGTACATCTAAAGTGTGCAAAATCTTTTCCCCTTTATTTTGGGGATCTGCATAGAAAGTAGGCAAATGAATAGTTTGGTTTAAAGCCACACTAGAAACCACCTTAGGCATAAAGGAAGGATTAGTACGTAATGATACCCTATCCTTATGAAAGATCAAAAAAGGCTCAACCGCCATAAGGGCCTGTAACTCAGAAACCCTTCTTGCAGAAGTAATGGCCAACAAAAAAGCAGTCTTCCATGACAAGTATTTCAGGTCAGCAGTAGCTGCAGGCTCAAAAGGTTGTAGAGTAAGTTTCTCCAACACAAAATTGAGATCCCAAGCAGGAGTAGGAGCTCTACGTGGGGGTCTTATATTCCTTGCCCCTCTAAGAAATTGCTTGAATAAAGGATGTGAAAACAATGGTGGGTCACAATCATAGTGAGCTGAAATTGCTGCAGCATGAATCTTAATGGAAGAGAAAGACAAACCTTTGTCCAATAACTCAGTAAGATATTGAAGAGCCGCATTCAAATTAGGCTCCGAAATCTCCAAATTTTGTGCTGCAGTCCAAAATAAAAATCTCTTCCATTTTTCTGCATACACTTTCCTTGTACTAGGTCTTCTGGCTTCCATAATCACATTTAAAACCTGTTGAGGAAGTTGAGACCTGCTGTCTTTCAAAACAGAATATGCCAGGCTGTTAGATGAAGAGTTTGAAGCTTGACATTGAGCAGATGACCGTCCCTCTGAGACAATAGGTGTGGAATCAAGGGTAAAGGCCATGGAGGCTTCCTTACCAGACTCCTCAGTAATGGGTACCAGTGCTACCGAGGCCAATCTGGAGCTATTAAAATCATCCTTGGCTTGTCTTGTCTGACCTTTAGAAGCACCTTTGGGAGAAGAGGCAGAGGTGGAAAAGCATACACATGAAGATTTTTCCAGCTGAAAGAAAGAGCATCCACTTTCCAAGCTGTGTGATGAAATCCCTTCTGCAAAACTTTGGCAGCTGGTGGTTTAGTGGAGAAGAACAGATCTATGTCTGGAGTTCCCATGACACTGTCAATTTTGAAATACATGAAGATCCAGTTTCCACTGTGGGGATCCATGATTTGTCTGCTTAACACATCTGCTAAGGAGTTCTGTGCTCCGGCAGAAACCTTGCCTGAAGAGTTAGTTGCAAGCTGAGCGCAGTCTCCCATAAAATCATTGCTTGCCTGCACAATGGGTAAGAATGTGTTCCCCCTTGTTTGTTGATGTACCACATGACAGTTGTGTTGTCTGTTAGAATCAACACCTGCCCTGGAAGAAGTAACTCCTTGAAAGCCATTAATGCAAACTGGACTGCTAACATCTCTTTCATGTTGATATGTAGATGCTGTAGTCTGGCAGGCCACTTGTCTTGTATCCACTTTCCATCTAGATGAGCTCCCCAAGCAATGTCTGAGGCATCTGTCGTTAGAATCTGACTTGCCTCTGGCCGGGTCACAGAGAGTCCCTTGTTTAGGTGACATTCCTGAGCCCACCACAAAAATTCCTTTTGAATGCAAGGTATTATTTGAATGACAGTGTCCAAATCCTGGCAGTGCTGTGTCCATAGATTTTGAGATACCATTGTAGCTTCCTCATATGCAGTTTGGCATTGGGAAGCACCAGAATACAAGTTGCCATGAACCCTAAGGCTTGAAGGACTGTCCTTGCAGTCAGTCCCGACTGAAGAGATAATTGATGGAAGTAACTGGAAAGATTCTTTTGTTTGTCCGGGTTAGAAAGGCCATCTGGCTGCTGTATTCAGTCTCACACCCAGAAAGCACATGTCTTGAGAGGGTACTAGACTGGACTTTATTTCGCTCACAGAATACCCTAGGCATCTTAGCACTGCTATGACATATTCCAAATGCTGTAGAAGGTCTTCCTTTTCTTGAGCCAGAATCAGGCAGTCGCCCAAGTAAGGATAGATTTGAATTCCTTTTAGCCTGAAGTAAGCTATCACTGGAGCCAGAACCTTTGTGAATACTCTGGGCAGTAGATAAGCCAAAGGGCAATGCAGAGAACTGATAATGAGAATTTCCAGCTGAAAATGCAGATACTTTCTGCAACTTAGTCTTATAGGCACATGAAGGTAAGCTTCCTTGAGATCTAAAGTTACCATCCAGTGATCTTTGCCCAGTAGAGGTAAAAGCTGTTGTAACGCCAACATTTTGAACTTTGGAATGTCCAGATAAGTGTTGAGGATAGATAAATCCAAAATTGGTCTCCACGTGTTCCCCTTCTTTGGTACTAGGAACAGGCGAGAATAAAATCCTAGGCCCCTTTCTGGCACAGGAACTGACTGAATGGCTCCTATTTGGAGTAACAGAGAAATTTGTCTGCAGCCTCTGTTCTTTGTAAAGGAGGAATGTCTGGCATGCCTTTGAAAGGAGGCAAGGTATGGAAATAAAACCTGTAACCGTGGTGAATGATATCCAGAACCCATTTGTCTTGGGTAATTAAATCCCAATTTTCTTTGAAAAGAGACAGTCTTCCTCCTAGAGGTGCCCAGGCAGAATGTACTGGCAGCTGAAAAGGCAGGTCATTGGGTCTGCTTACGAAAGGACTGACCCCTGCCCTCACCAGAAGTCTGAGCAGGTGAACTCCCTGTCCTAGGCCTAAAAGAACCTTGAGCTCTGCCCCTACCACGCCTAGACCTACCTCTAGACTGGGAATCATAAGCAGGATAAGTCCACCCCTTAGTAGGCCAATTTCTACTAAACTTCGGAGGCTGCACCTGCAAAAATCCTTAACAGTTTGCATAGACTTAGCCTTGTCCTCCATTTTCTTTAAAACTGCTTCCACAGGCGAACCAAACAACACATCAGACTGTAAAGGAGCATCCAAAATCCTTGTCTTAACATGCTCAGCTAAGTTCTGATCTCTCAACCAGGCGTGCCACGAAGAACAGAACCAGTGGCAGCCACCCTGGAGGAGGCCTGCACAGCATCAAAACCACATTGCAAGGAATGTTTACCCACTTGTTCAGACACATGAACTAAATCCTGCAACTCTTTACACTCAATACCTTCCACCAGAGCATCCACCTTAGATTTCAACTGTGAAAGAAGATAATTCTGATATTTTAACATGTGAAACTGACAATTCAACGCCTCATGGCTAAAGTGGAAGAAGTATACACTTTCTTTCCCCATCTATCCAAAGCCCTTGCCTCTTTATCAGGAGGGACAGGATTTTTAACAACTGAGGCCTTCACACCTTTAGGCCCCTGAGAGACAGTTTCGGGTCTGCCCTAGGACTCTTAAAAGATACTTATGAGCGCAGGCACCCTATAATACCTATCCGTTTAACTGGGGCAGGAGGCAAAGAATCAGGATTCAGGGAAGCCTCTGCAAAACATCTTCCACCACATTCAAAACAGGAGGTATAGCTAAAGGCCTATGCTGGGGTAAAACAAGAATTCCCTAAGCCTTTTCCTGGAATCAGAGAAATCTTGCCTTCCCATTTAAAATGCTCCTCATGGAATGCAGAGTCTCTGAAAATGAAAAATCCTCAGGAGGAGAAGCTGAAGGAGTAGAATCATCCACATCAGAATCAGAATAAGGTGGGTACTCCTGCAAGTCTTCAGTCAAGACTCAGAAGCCTCCGAGCATTGCTCAAAACTCTCAAACTCAGGCTCCACCCTAGGCCTCTTATCAGGAGGGGGCATAGAACCCCTTATCATAGTAATCAAATCCTCTGCCATTTTAAGCATATGTTTCTTAGGCAAAGACCCTGAGGCACTAGGAGAAACCCCCACTGAAGCAAAACTTGGCCTGCCCTCAAAGAAGCCTTGGAAAAAGAAGGGGAGGCTCTAACCACCTTCGGAAGAGAAGGAAGAAGAGCCACCTGAGAAGCCCCTCAGCCTGGCCTACTTCCTGAGAGGATACATCCTGTAACAGTAAAGTCTCTCCTGAGACTCCAAAGAAACACCTGGCAAAACCTCCGCTCCACTGAGTTCTAAAGAACCGACGCCTGGGACTGTCGGTTCTTCCACTAGGCTTTGCTGCTTTGTCCTTGCGCTTTTTAGTCAAGCCGCATCGGAGCATCCGACGGCATTTTATAATTACAACGCTTCCCAAACACTAACCTGGCACAGTCTAACCTTCTCTTAATAGTGCGCTTGTTAAATCTAGCACAAGAGCGCATCCAACAACGCCGCTCAGGCCCTAAACAAGGTATACACAAAGTATGGTAATCCCTATGAGGTATCTGTTTCACAAGAAATACAGTTATTCACTTTTTCTGACATCCGTTAAATACTGAGGCAAGAAAAACAAAATATTCCAACGGGTACTTAGCCAACTTTGATTCGGTCTGAAACTCTGACTTCAGAAACTTTCAGAACGCCAACCTGCACTCGCAAAATTGCTTCTGCATCGGACCATGTGGCAAAAAAGACCGACGATATGACGTCGGTCATGCGCATTAGTACCCTGACGTACTGACGTCAGTCTAATGCGCCGTGACCGACGTCAGCCATATACTTTGGTATTCGGGCCGACTGGACAGCGGACTACCCCAATAGTTAGGACTGCAGCAATGTGGAATGAAGAACATCTGAACTTGGTAAGCCAGAGCTGTGTTCCATAAGGTCATTGCTTGCCTGCACAGAGGGTAGGAGTGAGTACCCCCTTGTTTGTTTATGTACCATATTACTGTGGTGTTGTCCATCTTTATTGTCAGTTGTCCTGGATGTAATAGATCCTTGAAGGCTGTCAGAGCTTTCTGTATAGCTAGCATCTCTTTTTGATTGATGTGCAGATTCCTTTGATCTGCAGTCCACACGCCTTGAACGCACTGTCCTGCCATGTGAGCCCCCCAGGCATAATCTGATGCATCTGTTGTGATAGTTTGCCTGGCTGGGGGCAAGGTGAAAGGCTGACCCTTGTTGAGGTGACATGCCTGTGACCACCATAGAAACTCCTGTTGTAGGCAGGGAATGAGAGATATCATTGTGTCCAAGCTGTGGCTGTGTTGAGACCATACGCTTTTTAGGTACCACTGTAATTTCCTCATATGCAGCTTTGCAAATGGTATTAGTGGTATGCAAGATGCCATGAAGCCCAAGGCCTGCAGAATTTTTCTTGCAGTTAATTGGGCCTTTGTTACCATTGTTTTGAAATATTAAGTCAGTTGTAGTTGTTTGTCTGGTGTCAGATAAGCCTTCTGGGCCATTGTATTCAAGCTGGCACCCAGGAATGTCATATTTTGTGAGGGTACTAGTTTTGACTTCTTTTCGTTTACTGTGTACCCCAGACAATTTAGTAGATGTTTCACAAAAGCCAGATGATGTAATAGAATGTCCTTGCTTTCTACTTGGATGAGGCAGTCGTCCAGGTATGGGTATATTTGAATTCCTCTTTGTCTGCAGTATGCAATTACTGGTGCCAGGCATTTTGTGAAGACTCTGGGCGCAGTAGATAAGCCAAAGGGCAGTGCAGAGAATTGGTAATGGGTTGAACTTGCAATGAAACTGAGGTATTTTCTGCAACTTTGTCTGATAGGGACATGCAGGTATGCCTCCTTGAGGTCCAACGTTACTAGACATGCTTCCTTGCCCAACATGGGAAGAAGCTGCTGTAGTGTTAGCATCTTGAATTTGGGTACTTGTAAGTAAGTGTTTAGAATTGAAAGGTCCAGAATTGGTCTCCAGGCATTGTCCTTTCTGGGCACTAGAAAGAGTCTTGAGTAAAATCCTTGACCTTGCTCTCGAGTAGGTACCAGTTGAATGGCTCTCATGTCCATGAGAGCTGTAATTTGCTTTTGTGCCTCTGCCCATTGATTTTGTGGCAGGTTTGGCATTCCTCTTTTCATTGGTAAGGTGTGAAAATGGAATCTGTATCCTCGTAAAATTATGTCTAGGATCCATTTGTCCTTTGTGACAATGTGCCAGTTGTCTGAAAAAAGTGCGAGTTTTCCTCCCAAGGGGGCTGCCAAGAGAGTGTTGCTTGGCCAGATGAGGTGCAAGTCATTGAGTTTGCCTTCTGGTAGATTGGGACCTGTCTTCTCCTCCCTTCTGTGTTGTAGTGCCCCATTGGTGAGGTTTGTACTGGGCTTGTGGTTGTCCTCTGCCCCTTGGGCATCTGTATTTGCCCCTCTGTGGTCTGTCTGTAACTGGAAAGGACCAATTTTTTGTTGGCCAGTTTCTGCTGAAGCGAGGGGGCTGTACCTGTAGGAAATCTTTAACTGTCTGTATAGATTTTGCCTTATCCTCCATTTTCTTTAAGACTTCTTCTGCTTTAACTCCAAACAGAACATCCTGCTGTAAGGGAGCATCTAGAAGATTTGCTTTAACATGATCAGGTAGAGTTTGTTCCTTTAACCAAGCATGCCTACGTATAACAGACCCAGTGACAGCTGCTCTGCAGCAGGCCTCCAAAGAATCAAACCCACACTGTAAGGTATGTTTGCCCACCTGTTCAGTGGCATGCAACAGATCCTGCATTTCTTTCAATTCAGATTGTTGAGGGAGAGTGGTCATTTTTTGCTTTAACTGAGAGATTAGAAATTGCTGATACTTAAGCATGTGAAATTGGCAATTTAGTGCCCTCATAGCTAGAGTGGCTGAGGTGTAAACCTTTTTCCCCCACCTGTCTAGTGCTCTGGAATCCCTCTCAGAAGGTACAGGATTTTTAGCCATAGAAGTCTTAGCCCCCTTGGGTCCCTGGGAGATTGTCTCTGGGTCAGCAACAGGTCTTTTGTAAAGAAATTTGTGGGAATCAGGCACTCTATAATATCTGTCAGGCTTAGCCGGAGCAGGAGGTAGAGAATCAGGGTTAAAACTGGATTCTAAGTAAACATAATCCACAATGTCTAAAACTGGTGGGATGGCAATTGGTCTGTGTTGGAGGAGTAAAAGAAACTCTCTGAGCCTTTTCTTCGAGTCAGAGTAGTCCTGACCCTCCCAGTGAAAATGTTCCCTCATAGTGTGTAAAGTTTCCCCAAAGGAGTAGTCTTCAGGAGGAGAAGCTGAGGGAATGGAATCCTCAGCATCAGAATCTTCATAAGGGGAGAAGGAGTAATCTTGGTCCTCAGAGGAGTCTGAAGAAATGGACACATGTTCAGAGGATGCACAATCTTCCTCTTGTCTAGGCCTTTTGTCAGGAGGGGGCTGGGAACCCCTGATTAAAGTGATCAAATCTTCAGCCATTTTGAGCATCTGTTTCTTAGGTATGGGGCCTTGAACAGGGGACTGAAGTGCAGTCTTTTTAGATTTAATAGGAGTCTTCGTTTTAGAGTATGATTTAATGGTGAGCGTCGTCGGTCTGAAAACGCCTTCAGAAACCGATGGCGTTTCTGCAGCACCGACATCTTTTTCAGCAATGTCGTCGGTAGGGCCTGAACTAAATGGCTGCGTCAGCCTGGTACATTCCGTCAAAAAATCTGAAGCGGTCTCGGGTTCCAGATCTGCGGTAGTCAGGGGCTGCGTTGGAGCCTCACTGAGACCGGAGTATCGGAGACTGGACCAGCCGAGGCCTCGGAATCTGGCTTAGGCCTGGGCTGTCTGTCCTTATTCTTGCGTTTTTTGTGCACGCCGGTAGTCGGTTGCTCCAACGGCATGGTGTAGTTAAATTTCCTACCGAAGTAGTGTCGTGCGAAATCAAAGCGTCTTTTAATAGTACATTTATTAAACCTAGCACAAAAACGACAACTAGTGACGTCGTGGTCTGGGCCTAGGCAAGGTATACAAAAAGAATGAAAATACTTATGAGGTATTTGCTTCCCACAAGAAATACAATTGTTAACTTTTTCTGACATCGGTCTGAGGCAAGAAAAGTTTCCCCAACGGGGTACTTAGCTTTATAGAAGACTTCGGTCTGAAATTCGAATTCAAAAATCTCAGTAGTCGGCCGACCGGCACTTGCGAACTGCTTCTGCTTTGGGCACCGTGCGGCAAGAAAGACTGAAGAAAATGGCGTCGGTTGCATTATATATACCCCTGGCGCACTGACGTCAGGGAAGAAGTGACAGCAACCAACGCCGGACCAAGACTTTGGAATTCCAGCCGACTGCGGGACCGCCTGACGACAGGATAACCCAAGTGTGATGACTGCAGCAGGGTAACACGATGAACATCTCCATGTTGCTGCTTCCAAAATATCCTTGGTAGGTACTCCTCTGAGGTAGGCAGTTGAAGTGGCTGTTGCCCTGGTGGAGTGAGATCTAACGCTGCTAGGTGCAGGTTTCCCATGATGTGTATAGCAGAAACGTATACAATGTCCTATCCATTTTGAAGTAGTCTGTTTTGAAATGGCTTTTCCCTGTGCTCCTGCAGCATATGCTACCAATAATTGCTCAGATTTTCTGAAAGCTTTGGTTTTGTCCAAGTAGAAGTGTAACTGCCTGTGAATGTCCAAAGAATGCAGTAGTCTCTCCCCTTTACTCTGTGGTTTTGGATAAAAAGTTGGCAAGTGAATAGTTTGGTTTAGAGCCAGACTTGATACCACCTTTGGCATAAACGTAGGGTTAGTTCTTAAAGACACCCTGTCCTGGTGGAAAATGAGGAAAGGTTCCACTGCCATTAGTGCCTGTAATTCTGAAACTCTTCGTGCTGATGTTATTGCCAGTAGCAGAGCAGTTTTCCAAGATATATATTTTAATTCTGCTGTGTTAGCTGGCTCAAATGGAGGTAAAGTTAATTTTTCCAAAACAAAGTTGAGGTCCCAAGTTGGAGTAGGTGCTCTACGGGGCGGTCTTATGTTTTTAACCCCTCTGAGGTACTGTTTTAGCAAAGGATTAGAGAAAATTGGTGGATCCATGTTGTAATGAGAAAAAATGGCAGAGGCGTAGATCTTGATGAATGAAAAGGAGAGGGCCTTGTCCAGCATCTCAGTTAAATATTGTAGTATCTGAGGAATGTTTGGGACAAGAGGGTCAAGACTGTGAGCCTGGTTCCAGGCACAGAATCTCTTCCATTTATCCGAATAGGCTTTCCTGGTACTATGCCTTCTGGCCTCCAGAATGACATCCATAACAGCTTTGGAGAGAGTCATTGCTTGCTTGACTAAGGAATTTTCCATGCAGCTAGGTTTAAGGTCTTTAGCTGGCTGTGAAGTATCTGATTGTTGTGCTGAGTCAGCAGATGTGGGATTTGAGGCAAAATCCAGGGTGGTTCTTGTGCTAAGTTCTTTAAGATTGGGTACCAGTGCTGGCATGGCCAGTCTGGTGCAATCAGGATCATCTTTGGCTCTTTTTGCCTTGCTTTTATGAGTACCTTTGGAAGGAGAGGTAGAGAAGGGAAAGCGTATACTTGTAGGTTTTTCCAGCTGAATGAGAGGGCATCCACTTTCCATGCTTGTGGATAGTAACTCCTTGTGCAGAATTTCTGTAGCTGGCAATTCATTGGGGATGCAAACAGATCTATGTCCGGGCTCCACCATTTCTGTGTTATCATTCTGAATATTTGTGGATTCAATTCCCATTCGTGGGGATCCATGATGCTTCTGCTTAAGTAGTCTGCCAGCATGTTTTTCTCTCCTGGCAGGAATTGTGCTTGCAGATGAACTTGGTAGTCTAGAGCTGTGTTCCACAAGGTCATGGCTTGTCTGCAGAGGGGGTAAGAGTGTGTGCCCCCTTGCTTGTTTATGTACCACATAACTGTGGTGTTGTCTGTCTTTAGTAATAGTTGTCCTGGATGCAGCAGGTCCTTGAAGGCTATAAGGGCATTTTGCACAGCTAGCATCTCTTTTTGATTGATGTGAAGATGCCTTTGTTCTGCGGGCCACTCGCCCTGAATACATTTTCCTGCCTTGTGTGCTCCCCAGGTGTAATCCGATGCATCTGTTGTCAGTGTTTGCCTGGCTGTGGGTTGAGTGAAAGGCAGTCCCTTGCTGAGGTGACAAGCTTGAGCCCACCATTGAAACTCCTGTTGAAGGCAAGGAATTAGTGGTATAACTGTTTCCAAACTTTGACAGTGTTGAGACCATACACTCTTTAGGTACCATTGTAGTTTCCTCATATGCAGTCTGGCATATGGAATTAGTAGTATGCAAGATGCCATGTAACCCAAGGCCTGCACAATTTTTCTTGCAGGGAGTTGGGTCTTTGTTGCCATCAACTGAAAGTACTGAGTCAGTTGTCCTTGCTTGTCTGGTGTGAGATAAGCCATCTGGGCCGTTGTGTTCAAGCTGGCACCCAGGAATATTATCTCTTGTGAGGGCACTAGTTTTCATTTATTTTCATTTACTGTGTACCCCAGGCAACCTAATAACTTTTTAATGAATGCCAGATGCTTTAGAAGAATGTCCTTGCTCTCTGCTTGAATCAGGCAGTCGTCCAGGTATGGATAAATTTGAATGCCTTTCTGTCTGCAAAATGCAATTACTGGTACTAGACACTTTGTGAAGACCCTGGGTGCAGTAGATAAGCCAAAGGGCAGTGCAGAGAATTGACAGTGCATTGAACCAGCTACGAATCTGAGGTATCTTCTGCAGTTTTGTCTGATAGGGACATGCAGGTATGCCTTCTTGAGGTCCAAGGTCACGAGCCAAGCTTTCTTGCCCAGCATGAGAAGAAGCTGCTGTAGTGTCAACATTTTGAATTTCGGAACATCCAGGTAAGTGTTTAGAGAAGAAAGATCCAGAATAGGCCTCCAGGCTTTGTCCTTTCTGAGAACCAGAAAGAGTCTTGAGTAAAATCCTTGTCCTTGCTCCTGTGGTGGTACCTTTTGAATAGCTCTCATGTCCATGAGTGCTGTAATTTGTTTTTGAGCCTCTGCCCTTTGATTTGGTGGCAGATTTGGCATTCATTTTAACCTTGGCAGAGTGTGAAAGTGGAACCTGTAACCTTGAGATACAATGTTGAGAACTCATTTTGTCTTTGGTGATCCAATGCCAATTGTGATAGAAAACTGCCAGTTTTCCTCCTAAGGGGGCTGCCAAGAGAGAGCTGTTTGGCAGCTGTAGTGGGAAGTCATTGAGGCTGCTTTTTATATGGTTGAGGCCTGTCTTCCCCTTCCTTCTGGCCTGGTGCACCCCATTGTTGAGGCCTGTAAGGACCTTGTGGTTGACCTCTACCTCTTGGACGTCTGTATCTGCCCCTTTGAGGTCTGTCTGTAACTGGAAAGGACCAATTCTTTGTTGGCCAATTTCTGCTAAATCGAGGAGGCTGAACCTGTAAGAAATCCTTCATCGTTTGCATAGATTTTGCCTTATCCTCCATCTTCTTTAATACCTCTTCTGCTTTAACTCCAAATAATACATCCCGCTGCAAACGTGCATCCAATAATTTTGCTTTAACATGATCTGGTAACGTATGTCCTTTTAACCAAGCATGCCTTCTAATGACAGAGCCTGTAACTGCTGCTCTACAGGAGGCCTCTAAAGAATCAAAACCACATTGCAAAGTATGTTTTCCCACTTGTTCAGCTGCATGCAATAAGTCCTGCATTTCTTTAAAAGTAGGAGGATCTGAATCTGGAAGCATTTTTTGTTTCAACTGAGACATCAAAAATTGCTGACATTTTAGCATGTGAAACTGGCAATTTAAGGCTCTCATTGCTAAAGTTGTAGACGTATATACTTTCTTTCCCCATCTGTCTAATGCTCTGGAATCTCTGTCAGAGGGAACTGGGTTTTTTGCTGATGAGGCCTTAATCCCTTTGGGTCCCTGAGAAATAGTTTCAGGGTCAGCAACAGGGCTTTTATATAGAAATTTGTGTGAATCAGGGACTCTGTAATATCTGTCAGGTTTAACTGGGGCTGGAGGTAAGGAGTCAGGATTTAAGCTGGATTCAGTATACACATCATCCACAATATCTAACACTGGCAGAATAGCAAGGGGTCTGTGTTGAGGTAATAAAAGGAAGTCTCTGAGCCTTTTCTTGGATTCTGAGTAATCCTGGCCTTCCCAATGGAAATGCTCCCCCATGGTATGTAAGGTTTCCCCAAAGGAGTAATCCTCAGGCGGAGAGGCTGTTGGAATTGATTCCTCAGCATCAGAATCCTCATAAGGGGGTAAAGAATATCCTAGGTCTGGGGATGAATCTGAAGAAATGGACACCTGGTTGGATGAGTCTTAGTCTGCATCCTGTCTGGGCCTTTTATCAGGAGGGGGATGGGACCCCCTGATCAGGGTGATAAGGTCTTCGGCCATTTTCAGCATTTGTTTCTTAGGCATGGAGGCCTGTCCTGGAGAATGCTGCATTTGTTTCTTTGTTTTTAAGGGAGGCTTAGACTTAGCAGAGGGTTTAATGCTTAACTGAGTAGGTCTGAAAACACCCTCTGAAGCTGTGGATTGCTCAGCTACTTCGGTTCCCTCTGAAGGGTTATTTTCAGTAGGCTAAAAAACTTGAGCATCCGAAGGCCCAGCCAGCTCCACGTGGGAGTATGGAGGCGGCCTGTGGTTCTGCAGAAGCAGTCGTCAGGGGCTGTGAAGGCGCCTCGCTGAAAACCGGAGAACCGGCGACCGGCCTAGAAGAGGCCTCGTCGTCAGTTTTGGGCCTCGGATGCCTGTCCTTGTCTTTGCGCTTTTTATGTATTCCAATCATCGGAAGTTCCAACGGCATGGTGTAATTGAATTTTCTGCCAAAATAATGTCGGGCAAAATCAAACCGACGTTTAATAGTGCGCTTGTTAAACCTAGCTCAAAACCGACAACCAGTGATGTCGTGGTCTGGGCCTAGGCATGGGATACAATAGGAATGGAAATCCTTATGAGGTATTTGCTTCCCACAAGAAATACAGTTATTAACTTTTACTGACATCGGTCTGAGGCAAGAAAAAGTTTCCCCAATGGGCTACTTAGCTTTGTAGAAGACTTCGGTTCTGGATTCGGAATGAAAATCTCAGGAGTCGGCCGACCGGCACTTGCGAACTGCTTTTGCTTTGGGCACCGCACGGCAAGAAAGACTGAGGAAAATGGCATCGGCTGCATCTTATATACCCCTGTCGCACTGACGTCAGGGAGGAGGCGACAGAAACCGACGCCGGACCAAGACTTTGGAACTCAGGTAGACTGGGGAACCGCCCGACGGCAGGATAACCCAAGTGTAATGACTGCAGCAGTGTAACACGATGAACATCAACTTGGCCAACATTCTAGTCATAGGTGACTCTATAGTCAGGCACACTGATGTACCACTCACCAGGCTAAACAAGGAGAAAGTTACTGTCAGCTGTCTGTCGGGTGCCAGGATCCGCCACATAATGCACACACTCAGGTCACTCCACAACAAGTACAAATATGACTCTGTCATTGTCCATGTTGGTGTGAATGACCTGAGATGTACCTCCCTGGACCACAAGAAAAGAGACATGGAGGAGCTCTCCGATCTTGTAGCCCAGGCAGGTATGAACCTACCCCTGAGTAGCATCCTGTCATCACTCAGAATGATACCACAGTACAAGGACAAAATGATTGACTTCAATAATTGGCAAAACTTCTGGTGTCATTCTAAGGGGATCCAGTATCTGTCTGCCTGGGATGACATGATCAACAGACCACGATGCTTTGCCAGAGATGGTCTGCACCTGTCACCCTTGGGATTCCGGATACTGGATAAAGCTCTTGTCACCCCTATAGTGCCTATTTTAGGCAAGGTTCAAATGACAAATTCACCACATTAATAGGTACAAGCAAGCAAAATATGAGGGTAATGTTACTCAATGCTAGAAGTCTAAACCTCAAAATGCATTTACTCGAGGCACTCCTTAAAATAGAGAGCATCGACATCTGTGCAGTGACAGAGACCTGGTTCAAGGCTCCACAGAGCATCCCTGCATTACCAGGCTATAATTCATACCACACCTTTTGGCCACCTAACCTGGAATGAAACACTAAAGGTGGAGGTGTGTCCATATTCATTAAGGATATCCACACCTCCAGGCTAGTTGCTCAGCATAATGCACCCGAGATTATCCAAGTGCAACTAACTCAGGGCATTAACACAATCCAAATTTTAACTTGCTACAGATCCCCCATCAAGCCCCAGGATTTCCACTCCTCATTTCTTGATACACTGGAAAATTAGGGTACAACCCAACACCCTAATAATGGGTAATTTCAACTACCCCACCATTAACTGGGAAAACTACTCGTGTACCAACTCTTTTGCTCAATGTTTTCTTGAATTCATAAATTCAAATGACTTGGATCAACTTATCCACACCCCCACCAGGGGCAGCAATATCCTAAACCTGGTCATTACCAACATGGGCGACTGGTGTTCCACAACAGAGGTAAATTCCTCGTTGGTCAGATCCGACCACAAGCTAATCACCCTAGACATCCACATTCCCCCCCCCCCCCCCATTAAGGAAACCACTGTAAAAAATTTCTCCAAAGCCAACTTCATGCTTCTTAAAACAGAAGTGGCAAACCTCATGACACCCATGCAGACGGACAGAGGTACGACTGCTGAATCCTACACAAATGCACTTTATAAGCACTTACATGAGTGTATGGATCGTGCTATCCCTAACAGAACCAAGATGCTATCCTCCAAAAAAAGGAAGCTAATCTGGTGGTCCCCTGCCATAAACAAACTCTACAACAGAAGAAAGAAACTATCGCAAAAAGAGTAAAATCCCATTATTGGAGTAACTCCCTGGTCAGCCTCAGTAAGAAACTGAGATCCCTCATAAAATCCTCCAAAGCTAGTTACGAAAACAAAATCACCACTGATTCTAAAGACAACCACAAAGCATTCTATAGCTATTTCAAAAATCTCAATGGCAACACTCAGATCTGCTCTGAGTTACAGCACAATGACACTAAACATACAGAACCAGCTGATATCGCCAACATCCTGGCAGATAGGTTCAGTGCTACCTTTAATCCCCTCTCACCCTCTAAAGGGCCCATCTCTGTACCCGAAGAATGCAAAGTTCCTGTAATCATGGCTGTACAGGTAAAAACCACACTCTCCAAAGCCAGGAACACAGCATCCATGGGACCTGACAACATCCCAGGCTGCATTCTACATGAACTGCAGAATGAACTGGCACCCCACCTAATCACCATGTTCAATCATAGCCTCACCTCAGGCTTTGTGCCCACTGAATGGTGCACAGCAACGGTTATCCCACTCCACAAAGGGGGAGCCACCACAAAGCTGGTCTGCAAGGCCATGGAACATATCATCATGGATCTTATACACAAAGACATTGGTAATCTCCAAACTCTGCACCCCACCCAGTTCGGGTTTGTAAAAGGCAGATCATGTCTCCTAAACCTGATAGACTTCTATGAAGCAGTCACCACAGCCGTAGATGAGGGTAAGGTGGTTCACACAGCCTATCTAGATCTTGCCAAGGCTTTTGACACCATCTCCCACTCTGGAATTATAGATAAGCTCACTAAACTAGGTATAAATCCCTATGTCACAAGATTGGTTGCCAAGTGGCTTACTGACAGAACCCACACTGAGGAAGTAGCACACTCCAAATCCAACTTCAGACCAGTGACAAGTGGAGTACCACAGGGTTCAGTCCTGGGTCCTCTCCTGTTTGGTATCTACTTTTCTGAAGTACAGGCTAACACAGAATGTCTTTGGCTAATGAAGTTCACAGATGACTGCAAACTAGGAGCCATAATCAAAACTAACGATGTGGACTTCCTACAAAAGGGCCTCACGGAGACAGATGCCTCGTGTCAAAGCCATGGCCTCAAGCTCAATGCCAAAAAGTGCATTGTCATCCCCTTTGGTAAAAAACTCTGTACCTATAAGCTACCACATAGGTGGTAGTCTACTTAACACCGAAGGTGTGATAAGAGACCTTGGGACACAGGTGGACAGTAGTCTCTCCTTTGATAATCACATCACCACAGTAGTCAGAAAATCCTTCTATGTGGCACACCTCATCACAAAAGGTTTCTCATCCAGGAAAAAAGAGGTAATTGTTCCCCATTACTCATCACTCATTAGACCCATTATAGAGTACAATGCCCCTTTTAGTATGTACCTCACAAGACATCTACAACAACTAGAAAGGCTGCAGAAATACCTCACAAAGAGGATTACTGGCTTCAAACAGATGCCCTATGCAGACCGTCTCAAAAAGCTCCAGGTTTACTCCATCGCATATCACCTACTCAGAGGCGATCTCTGCCTAACATGCAAAGCTATGTCAAACTCAGAGCTGCTGGACATGCTCCACTTAAAGAAATCCCAATCCCTCCGAGCTACATGCTCTAGGGACCTAAACCTTATCACCACAATAAACAGAATATGCTGGAGGGATAGATTCCTAACCCAGAGACTTCCCATACTCTGGAACAAACTACCTGTCTATATCAAACAAAGCTCCTCATTAGCACTTTTCAAGAAAAAGATGATTGGATGGGAAACAGGAAATTCACCCCGGGATCACCTCTGCGGCTCTGCTTGACAGGAGCGCAGGAAAATTATTTTCTTGGGTGGCGAAAGCCAGGGTACCTTTTTTGGTTAGGCTTATATAGGCCCTAGGGCCAATAGCCTACCTATGAACCCATGAACAGCCCTGAAAACAGGATGCAGAATGATTCCTCTAATACACTGTTCTGCAATCAAACACCAAACTACAACAAGTCTCAGGAACAACCCCCCAAAACAGGGCAACTCTTGTAAAGCACAGCCCTGCATGCAAGTGCTGAACCCATTGCCATCCTCTTTGTGCATCGTCATTCCCCTAATCCAACTACCAAAACCTCAAAAACTAGTGGGACAGCTGCAGGAACACCACCTTTGTTGTACTCAATCTTCTGCCAGCATTTTGATTTTGAATCCACAGGACACCACAGCTCTCACTGAATGACAACAAAACATCTACCTTCACATTAGCTTTTTAACAAAAAAGTAATTCCAAGCTTTTCAACAAAAAAAGTAATTCCAGGCAGTAATAATTAGAGCACATTTTGCAGATTTACCAGAAAAAATAAAAGCCCGCATCAGAGCACAATAATCTGTTAGCCATCTGCTGCCAACTTCCATGCATCACTGGGTCATGGTCATAAACTGTTTCACTTGCTATCACTTAAGTTTGGAAATCCTTATGATTCACTGCCCCTTTGGACTTAGATGTCTCTCAGCAGTTAAATTTATTTACTGAAGGAGATACTGCATCCTTGAAACAAAGGCAGTCATTATGACTGTCTTGGTTTATGGGATCCTAGATGGGTTGATAGTTATAACTAAACTATTTATGTACGGCCATGGGGAAAAAAGAGCCTTCTGTCCAACATTCTGTTTTTTAGGCTGTACCCATGGTTCCATGGTTCTAACAACATCTCAGGAGAAAAAGCAAGCACTTGCTCTCCATATGTTCAATATTAAAATGCCACAGTGGGACAAACCAGCAATTATCTGAGTTATTACAAAACATCTGTCCAGCACTTATAATGGAGACAACGTAGGTGGCTATTTTACCATTTGGATACTCAAGTTACTTGACATCTACATTCAGGTAAGTTTTGGGGTGAGAGACTATAATCATTTATGTTCTTTTGCATTTGTTCCAGGCCATTGTTGGATTACATAACTCTTTTCAGCATGTCATGGGTAGAGTCGCAAACTGTGGGCACCTCCTTATCTACTCTCCACCTATTTTTGAGGATATTCCTTCAAGGTTTCATGGACTTCTTTGTTGCAGCCTGAACTAGTTAGTTCTGAGAGGTTTAACACAGATGAGGAATCATTGCTTAATGTGAATTAATTCCTTGACATTTTGAAGAGACCCAGTTTCTCTCAGCTTATTACCTCTGTGACTCGTCATTTTGGACATACTCTGGAGTTGGTTTCCTAACATGTTTTGTCAGAGTATGAGCTCGAGTTGCAGATATTCTCTTGGTCTGACTACTATTTGGTCACTTTGCAAATGACCTGCCATGGGTGTCTCTCCTTGATCATGAACTCATGCAATGTGGAATTACAATTTAGTGACCCGTGTAAAGGAGTCAGAGAAAATGACCCTGGCAAACTTGCCTTCACCTATAACACAACTCTAACATCTCTGGATGTCATTGTCCCATGCTGTGTATGTTTGGTACACTTCATAGTTCATGTGCCTTCATTTATTTTGAGCTCTGTTTCTGTACGACTGCATGAAGACTTGAGCTTTGCTACTGTAGCACTTACTTACTGGAAGATAGGCTTAGACTATAGGAGTGTTACACTTCATACTAAACAGAAGTCTCCTGAATGAAGGCTGTTTTTTCCTCCAAGTAGAGCTCTACTGCATCATAATATGTTGTTACATTCCTCTTGATGGCTGAAAGGCTCAACAGCATAGCCAGTGTTTCCACAGAGAAAGCTTTATTTTCAGCTGAAGAATATGAGCTTCCTTCTAAGTTTTTCATGCCTAAACCTACCTCCATTAAACAATTAAATGAACCCTAAAGTTCTTTTTCACTCTGGGGCATGTAGTAGCCTGGCTAAATCTCCCATTAGATGTCGAAATGAGTTTAAGTTAAATGACTATTATGATTTTTTTTTAGTTTTATGTCAGTTGTGCACCAGACAGCCTATGTCATGTCTTGAACCTTGATCTGCTAGGCTTTTAATATCTTTTCTGGAGGTACTGTGTCTTATTTTGCTTACAATTGTCTGGTCCTCTCTTAAAGCTAGTGTTATTCTATCTCTTAAAAAGGAGAATTTCAAAATGCCAAGAATCTCGGCAGATGTGAACAGCACAGAACCAAAAAGTAATGTCTGACATGCTTCACAGGCACACAAAGGCAGGCCGTAAACAAAACGTGTCAAAAGAAAAACTATTGGTTAATACTTGATTTAGTGCATTCATCCTTAAACCACACAGGCCTTCATCAGAACCACAAACACATGAAAACAATCACCTTATAAAATTCAGTTAAAAAGTCACGTGGTCTAATGTGACCAATTATATGAATGAATACACTTATTGATGCACAATTTGAAACTACAAGTCACAACCTCATATAACATAATCATAATAAAAATGCCACAAACACTTACAAAAATGTCAACTACCTACATCGTTTACTAAAAAGAACTTAACTGTCAAACTTTATTTGCTCTTAACTTTAATGCATTTGATATGCAAACTGTTTCATATAGACCAGGTGGGAATGCTGCATTAGTTTTCAACTGCCACAATATTTCCTTGTGACCTAACAAAGACTTCCAATCTCCAGCCCAATGGAAATTTCTACTTTTTCTAATGCAAAGTGGCAACTAATTTCTTGAAGCCAGAACGTAAACTAGTATGTCTTGCCAATGAATTTTTAAAGTCAGCTTTACCAGTACTGTAAATGTGTTAGTAAATATGCTTTACCCATTTCAATGCATGTTCATAAATATCGCCAATGTCCTCCGTGTTAAAAATCTTGTATTGTTTACAGGACCCACACTGACTAGTTCCAATATGGCCACTCATAAACATATTGACTGGTCACTCTGACATATTTTTAATGTTGGGTCTTCTACTATATGTGACCCCGGGTCCTGATTCAGTGATGTCAAATGACATACCCAAATATTTGAACACCTTCCAAGGTTCTGTAAGAGTACTCCCAATAATTCTAATGTTAAATGTGTATGGAGTGACAAATGAACCATCCCTTCCCCCCTACAAACATTTAGTTACGTTCCCTTAGTATTAAATCCTGAAAGTAAAATAGAGCCAAAATCAGTTTGTCTTCTATCACAAGCATTGTTGGTCAGCTCATTGAGTAGCCATTGTGGGTAACCCTTTCCCTAAACACTGCAACTAGCTTTTATGTTTTAGAAACAAACTGCTGTCAGATGTTAATCTCAGCACACGTATTAATTGACTCAATTATGTCCCTTTTAGTGTGCATAGAATAACAACTAGAAAAAATTTATGAAAGGATTACAATATGTTGGTTTAAGAAAAATATTACAGGAAATTGTATTCCCATCTTCCTTTACAATAAGGACATCTAAAAAAAATAATAGTGTCCATTTACCACATACTTAAACTTCAAAAAGATTGGTGGTGTTTTCTCTATCAGTAACAGATTGTTCAAATTGTATAGTGCTTCCTTCCCAGAGGAAAAAAAGTCATTCAAATATCTGATATAGGCCACACAATACTTAAACAAGGGATATGGAAATACGAGCCTTTTTTTCCCAGTGACAAACCACTAGGTTGGCAACTATAGGGGCCCAAGCAGCCCCCATGGTAACTCCTTTCTTCTGGCAAAAATATTCACTGAAACAAAATTCCCATGCAGAACTGTTTCCATAAACCGCATAATCAGATTTAATTTGATGCTTTGTAAATTGTCATGTAGAAGTAAAACTTGACCAGATCATTCTATCTCCATCTTGTGAGGGATAACTGAAAAAGTACAGTTTTGTACCTACCATAAATGTAGATGTCCGAACTGGATAGCATCTGCAGTCATAACAAATGGGTTGTCCTGTCGTCAGGCAGCCCTTCGGTCGGCCGGATTCCAAAGTCTGGGTCCGGCTTCGGCTGATGTCGCACTTCACCCGACGTCATCTCTGCTGGTCTTCGGGTATAAAGGCATCAGCCAACGCCATTTTCCTCAGTGTTTCTTGCCCCAGATGCCAATTGCCCTCTTGGAAAGCTAAATTTTGGATAAATGCCAATGTTTCCAAAATAGTAGAAGGCAAATACAAAAAATAAACATGTATGTACATATATACAAACAAATACACCATAAGAGACTCTCCCCCCAGCTAGCTATAAGGAGGGTAAATACCCTAGGAGTACCGCAGAGGGGAAGGAGGGAGGGTAATCCTGACTGCAGATGCTATCCAGTTCGGACATCTACATTTATGGTAGGTACAAAACTGTACTATGTCCTTCATGGATGCATCTGCAGTCATAACAAATGGGTAGAATACCATAGCCAAACTAGGGGAGGAGGAATAATAATTATGGTGTAGTCAGGATCCCTTGCAGTACAGCAGTGGCAAACCCTGCTCGGGATCTAGAATATAGAGGTAAATTATAATGCTTGGCAAATGTATGCACGGAGGTCCAAGTAGCCACCTCAATAATGTCCTTGGTTGCCACTCCTCTTAAGAAAGCTGTGGTAGTGGCTGTAGCCCTTGTAGAATGAGGTCTTATGTTCTGTGGAATTGGTTTTCCATGGTAGGAGTAACAGAATCTTATGCAATTTCCTATCCATTTGGAGATTGTCTGTTTGGAAATTGCTTTTCCTTCCCTTCCTGTTGCATAGGCTACAAAGAGCTGGTCAGTTTTTCTGTTACCTTTGGTTCTGTCCAGGTAGTAGCGTAACTGTCTATGTACATCCAAGGTATGCATTATTCTTTCACCTCTGTTTTGTGGATTGGGAAAGAAGGTAGGTAGGTGGATTGCCTGGTTTAAAGACACTCTGGATACCACCTTAGGCATAAATGTAGGATTAGTTCTCATGGACACCCTATCTTGATGGAAGATTAGGAAGGGTTGCACTGCCATTAAGGCCTGTAGTTCGAAACCCTCCTTGCTGAAGTAATAGCCAGTAGGAAAGCAGTTTTCCATGACAGGTGTTGTAGATCTGCTGTTGCTGCTGGTTCAAACGGAGGGAGTGTCAACTTTTCTAGTACAAAATTCAAGTCCCATGCTGGTAATGGTGGTTTCCTAGGAGGTTTTACATTCTTGATCCCTCTGAGGAACTGCCTGAGTAGAGGATGTGAAAAGACAGGAGGATCAAAGCTGTATTCTGCTGAAATAGCTGATGCATGTATCTTGATGGAGGAATAGGACAGGCCTGTATGTAGAAGCTCTGCCAAGTACTCCAGGATGTTAGCAATATCTATGTTTGACACATCTTTTCCTCTTTCAGTACTCCAAATGACGAACCTTTTCCATTTTCCTGCATAGTTCCTTCTTGTTGAAGGTCTGCGGGCTTCAAGGATAATGTCTTTAACCCTTTGTGAAAGGTCTGGGTTAGTTACTGCTATGTGATGTTCCAGGCAGTCAGTTGCAAGGTTTTAGGTTTGAATGTATGATGTTGTAGTTGTTCTGAGTTAACATCAGAGGCATCAGGGGTATTGACCACATTTTCTCCCGAGACATGCTCCTCAGCAATGGGTACCAGTGTTGTCTTGGCCAGTTCGGAGCTATCAGAATTATCCTTGGACGTTCCTCTTTGATTTTCAGTAGTACCTTGTGCATCAAGGGAAGAGGTGGAAATGCATATGCTGTCAGGCCTTTCCAGCTGAAGGATAGAGAGTCCACCTTCCATGCAAGTGGGTGGAATGTCCTTGTGCAGAATTTTTTGAGCTGGTGATTTTGTGGGGAAGTGAATAGATCTATTTGTGGCATTCCCCATTTCTTTGTGATGGCCTTGAAGATGTCCAGGTGTAGCATCCATTCGTGAGCATCCGAGGTGGTTCTGCTTAACATGTCTGCTAGGGTGTTCTCTTTTCCCGGTACAAATATTGCCTGTAACTGAATGTTGTAGCTGAGAGCCAGATTCCAAAGGTCCAAAGTCATTCTGCATAGGGGGTAAGAATGAGTGCCTCCCTGTTTGTTGATGTACCACATGACTGTGGTGTTGTCTGTCCTTATCATCAAATGGCCTTCTTTGAGGAATGGTCTGAATTTTAGGATTGCCAGTTTTACTGCCAGCATTTCTTTTTGGTTTATGTGCAGGTGCAGCTGGTACTGAGTCCACAGTCCTTGTACGCATTTGTCCAGCATGTGTGCCCCCCATCCTAGGTCTGAGGCATCCGTAGTGATGGTTTGGTTTGCTCGAAAGTTGTGGAAGGGTAAGCCTGGATTTGACTGGCATGCCCGAGCCCACCATAGAAACTCCTGTTTTAAGCATGGGATTAGTGGTATTTCTGTTTCTAAGCTGTGTCTGTGTTGAGACCATAAATTCTTTAGGTACCACTGTAACTTTCTCATATGCAGTCTGGCATGTGGGACCAAGATTATGCATGATGCCATGAAGCCCAAGGCCTGCAGAACTTTTCTTGCTGTTAGTTTGTTCTGCTTTGTTAATGCCAAGAAGTAAAGAGGGAGCTTTTTGTTTTTCTGCAGTTAGGAATGCCATCTGTTTTACTGTGTCCAATTCCGCGCCCAAGAAAGTTCTTGTCTGGGATGGTATCAGCCTTGACTTTTGTAAATTGACTGTGTATCCCAGGGCTTGTAGCAAGTAAATGACCCTTTGTAAATCTGTTGTCAGCTTGCTTTTGTTGTCCGCTTGTAACAGGCAGTCGTCCAGGTATGGATAAATTTGGATTCCCTGTACTCTGCAGTGAGCGATTACTGATGCCAGGCATTTTGTGAATACTCTGGGCACAGTAGATAAGCCAAAGGGCAATGCTGAGAATTGATAATGCTCTGATCCTGCAAGAAATCTGAGGTATCTTCTGCAATTTGGTCGAATGGGGACGTGCAGGTATGCCTCCTTGAGATCTAGAGTTACCAGCCAACACTCCTTGCCCAGCATGGGAAGAAGTTGCTGTAGGGTCAGCATTTTGAATTTTGGGACAATGATGTATGTGTTTAAGATGGACAGGTCGAGAATAGGTCTCCAGTTTTTCTCTTTTCTTGGTACTAGGAAGAGTCTGGAGTAGAATCCTTTGCCCTGTTCTGTTATTGGTACCCTTTCCACAGCTCTCATCTTCATTAATTCCGCTATCTGGTGCAGGGCTTCTATTTTTTGATTTGGGGGCAGGTTTGGCATTCCTCTTTTTACTGGTAAAGTGTGGAAGTGGAACCGTAGCCTTGGTCTATGGTTTGCAAAATCCACTTGTCTTTTGTAATATAGTGCCAATTTTTCGAGAATAAGGCTAACTTTCCGCCTAATGGTGCTGCTATTTGCTCCCTGGTAGGCGGAGTCAGTGCCAAGTCACTGTGATTGTCCTGTTGCAGTGGCAGTGGTTGTGTCTGTGCCTCGGTTATTGCCTTGCCACTGTCGTCCTCTGTAGGCACCTCCTCTGGATTGATTTCTGCCCCTAGAGCGTCTGTTTCTGCCCCTTTGTGATCTTGTGGAGTCAGGAAAGGACCAATTTTTGGCAGGCCAGTTCCTGCTAAACCTTGGGGGCTGAACCTGTAGGAAATCTTTAACTGTTTGTACAGATTTTGCCTTCTCTTCCATTTACTTCATTACCTGCTGGGCAGGTTCCCCAAATAGACTGGCCTTATCCATAGGAGCATCCAATAGCTTAGCTTTAACATGATCCGGCAAAACCTGTTCTTTCAACCATGCATGCCTTCTTATCACTGTGCCAGTCATGGCTGATCTAAATGAAGCCTCCAGTGCATCATAGCCACATTTTAAAGAACGGTTACTAACCTGTTGGATGTTATTCACCATTTCTAATACATATTTCTTATCTAAAGATTCATCAGAGGACAGCTTTTTAATTAACTGATCAAGCATAAACTCTTGGTATTGGATCATGTGAAACTGACAGTTTAAAGCTCTAGCTGAGAGAGTAGCAGAGGTGTAGACTTTTTTTCCCCCATCTCTCTAAGGACCTGGATTCCCTTCCAGAGGGAATAGGGTTTTTTGCTGTGGTCGAGGCTACTGCCTTAGGCCCCTGGGATATAGTTTGGGGGTCTGCAAGTGGGGCCTTGTATAGGTGGTGATGAGTGTCTGGCACCCTGTAAAATCTATCTGGTTTGGCAGGGGCTGGAGGTAAAGAATCAGGTGCAGTGCAGACATCATTAAATGCATCGTCCACAACAGACAGGACAGGAGGTATAGCTAAGGGCCTATGTTGTGGTAAGTGCAGAAAAGTCCTAAGCCTTTTCTTGAATCTGAGAAATCTTGTCCCTGCCATTGGAATTGTTCTCTCATGGCATGTAAGGTTTCCCCAAAGGAGAATTCCTCTGGTGGAGAGGCAGCTGGAATGGATTCTTCAGCATCTGAATCTTCATAATTGGAAAAAGGAGCCTCTGGCTGGTCTGTAATGTCTGAGTCATCCGCAGAATCATCAGAGGACACAGGCTCGGGGGGCTCGGCTCTAGGTCTCTTTTCTGGGGGCTGAGAGGCCCTGTCTGGGTGAGATTGGGATCCCCTAATTAAGGATATTAAATTTTCTGCCAGAGTAAGCATTTGTGAACTAGAAGTGGGCCTGAGTGAGGGTGGTTTAACAGGCACTGATTTAGCTGATTTGGCTGCTTTAGCTCTGGCAAAGGCCTTAATAGACATGGCTGCAGGAGGCCTAGCAGCACCACGTGCTGGGGTAGAGATATCCAAAGGGATGGTGTCTGATAGATCCGTAGGAACCACAGTTGTAGGCAAAATTTCTGAGGCTGATTCAGGTAAGGTAGCAGGAGCCTCAGTAGTAGTCATGGATTCGGCTGAAGATTGACCAGTTTTCTCGGTTTTGGCCGAAACCGAGACACTCGCGGCTTGCTTAACCGTGGTTTCGGCTGAAACCGCGGACCGCGAGTGTCGGTCTTTTTCTTTGCGTTTTTTAACAATTTGGTAGTCGGAGGATCCGACGGCATAATGTACACAAAATCTGAGCCGAAAAACTGTTCAGCAAACTCCGACCGACGCCTAAGCGTTCGTCGGTTGAAGGAAGCACAGGCCGAACAGGCTGCTACGTCGTGGTCTGGGCCTAAGCAAGGCAAACAGTAAGAGTGGAAATCTTTATGAGGTATTTGTTTCCCACAAGTTAAACAGTTATTGACTTTTTCTGACATCGGCTGAGGCAAGAAAGAGTCCCCAACGGGGTACTTAGCTTTTTGAAGTCTTCGAAGTAGTATTCGGTAGTAGTAATCTCCGGATCTGACCGACCGGCACTTGCGAACAGCTTCTGCTTCGGGCGCCACGCGGCAAGAAAGACTGAGGAAAATGGCGTCGGCTGATGCCTTTATACCCGAAGACCAGCAGAGATGACGTCGGGTGAAGTGCGACATCAGCCGAAGCCGGACCCAGACTTTGGAATCCGGCCGACCGAAGGGCTGCCTGACGACAGGACAACCCATTTGTTATGACTGCAGATGCATCCATGAAGGACATCAAGTTTATTACAGCCATAGTAATGAAGAAAGAATGTTGACTTAATGTTGTGCTTCTCATGTGATGTGTAACATATTCCAAGAATTCTCAAAACATATAAAGAATCCTTCAAGCTTCCTTTTAACTTCCAGTCAATATACTTTGTAATAGTTTTGGTATTACAACCCCAGGCTGAAACTATAGGATGCAGATTTAGGTTGGCAATGTCTGAGTGAACATTTGGAATTCCAGATATTGTTGGAATAATAGGAAATTCAAAATATTCATATAAGAACAAACCAGTGTCCACGCTCCACAATAAATCCTGTAACATTGCATCTGTTTTGCAATATGCAACCATAATCTCATTGCTGGAGATCAAATCGTAGGTATTATCATCTAATACCATTTACATTTTCCCAGAATAATCTAGTGCATCCATACAAATCTCCCCCCTTATCTTGTTTCATAAATCTAACCATTTTGTTTGCTTGGATATCTTTAAGAAGTGTGGTCTCAGCAATGTTAAGATTATAAAACTTTTGAGATCTATTTGTGTGGGACAATTGTGTTCTAAAATATTTTTCTCATAGTTTTAATGAGTGATACAAAAGGGTGAAGTGGGGGATTGTCAGTGCTTTTTCTTTTACCATCAGACACAGTATTACTGCCCTGATCCAGAATTGCGAGATATGTTCAAATTCAACCCTCTAGTATACATTTTGTGCTCCATAAGGATTGAAGTTAAATCAGAACACCCTGCTGGAATGAAGTTGAAACTCTTGATAAACAAACGATGACACAGAATAAATTTCCAAGAAACTATAATTGAAAATCTTAAAATTCTGATTAACAGAAACAGTGCCTGTTCCATTGTCAATCTGTTCAATTAATAATTCTTCCTACAATCTTCTGATTCTGTTGTCACTGGAAACCTTTGTTTCCTTATGTTGATTCTTGGACCAGAGGAATTGGTCTCTGACGTTCCACTAACATGTCCTCTTGTGGGGGACATCTATTTGCAATCCTCTCCAAGTGCCTCAAAGAAGGAGTGTTTAAAGGGGCTTCGTGGTAGACATTGTAATGTCCTCCCTGCTGGTATTAAAATCACATAGCACCATATCAAATGTATCTTTCTTTGCATGTGTAGGTATACATTTCTATAAGGATAACTTTTGCCATCACACACTAACTTCTTTTCCTTCTTGTCTCAAATATAAACCATTTTTTGTCAACCGTGGAAACTAAGTTCTTGTATTTGTTACTATATGTAGAAAATAACATTTCTTTAGTAATAGACTTGTTTAACACGGAAATTTCACTACAAGGTTTCAAAAAGCATTTGTAGTTGTAAATCATTAAAATTCTCATGTACTCTAATCCAGTCTTGTCAAATAATGCCACCAGGTTTCTTTCTCTGTCCCATTTAGATACTTCCAGATAGGCAGATCCTTAGGGATATGTTGGGGGACGTGGTGGCACCCATTACTAAGGTGGGCAGTGGGGCTGTTCCTCTCTACAATATTTTAGTAATGAGTGCTAACCCTAAGCCTAATGCTGATATTCTCTCAACCTTAACCCTACACCTTACCTTAATTAAAACCTTCCATAACACTGCCACTACACAAGACACAATGACACACAAACAAAACACTACATTTATCCCCTTACCTGACCCTTACCCTAACTCTAATATACACACACACTTGACTCGCATATAAACACAATACTTATCCCCTACCCTAATCCTAACTAACACATCCACAAATGCTTTAACCCCCTCCAAACCCACTCACCTGTCTCAGCAATACACACTGTCAACATTTGGACCATTCAGCTATGCATACCATTGACATTAAACACCACTCCCTGCTTTTGTCAACCAAATGGATGTTTGACAAAACAGACAGACACACACACACACACACACACACACACACACACACACACACACACACACACACACACACACACACACACACAACAGAAGCATCAGGCAATTAACTCTGCATAAAGTTTGATTAAAAAAAACAAAAACAAGAATGGGCGAGTCTAAGTCCTTACAGAATGTAATCATGGTTATGTAAATGTTTTACCACATCCATAACTCTATCAATAAAATATCTTTATTACACTACCATAGTTTCACTAAGCTGTCAAAACTGTTGTCCAACCATAACAGTTCAAAGTAAAAAAGAATGATTAGAGTGAAGTTTTACTATTGGCAAGCAACAAACTTTTGTTATGTGTGCTATAATCTGCAGTACAAAATTCCAAAGCTTCACTAGAAACTACAAGAGTTGCAGCTCCAGTTAGATAACTGTAGTTGGGGTATAACCCTATCACAGAGCATCCCTTGCCAGCACATACATATTTCATCTCATAAACTGCAAAGCAAAATATTTCAGCTCCAGGCTAGATAGAAAAAGTACTCCAATGCCAAATATTGCTTTTAAGAATTATCTTATGATATTGTAATTTATTTGTGCATTGCTATAAAGTGTAATGCAAATGCCAGAGCTACACTCAGAACTCTAACCTCCTCAGTACGTCTCCACCTTCAGTTGGGTAAGTATAGTCTAGGTATTTCTGAATGATTACTATCACATAACACTGCTGTGTTGTTAAATAATACATGCATAACAACGTACCCAACACTCTAGTCACTTAGTCAGGCACACTGATGTTCCACTCACTAGACTAAACAAGGAGAAAGTTACTGTCAGCTGCCTGTCAGGTGCCAGGATCCGCCACATAACGCATGCACTCAGGTCACTCCACAATAAGTACAAATATGACACTGTCATTGTCCATGTTGGTGTGAATGACCTGAGACGTACCTCCCTGGACTACATGAAAAGAGACATGGAGGAGCTCTCCGATCTTGTACCCCAAGCAGGTATGACCCTAACCCTGAGTAGCATCCTGCCATCACCCAGAATGATATCACAGTACAAGGACAAAATGATTGACTTCAACAATTGGCTAAGCTTCTGGTGTTATTCTAAAGGGATCCAGTATTTGTCTGCCTGGGATGACATGATTTACAGTCCACGATGCTTTGCCAGAGATGGCCTGCACCTGTCGCCCTTAGGATTCCGGATACTGGCTAAGACTCTTGCAACCCCTATAGTGCCTTTTTTAGGCAAGGTTCAAATGACAAATTCACCACCGTAACAGGTACAAGCAAGCAAAATCAGAGGGTAATGCTACTCAATGCTAGAAGTCTAAACCTCAAAATGCACTCACTCGAGGCACTCCTTAAAATGGAGAACATTGACATCTGTGCAGTGACAGAGACCTGGTTCAAAGCTCCAGAGAGCACCCTTGCATTGCCAGGCTTCAATTCATACCACACCTTTCGGCCACCTAACCCAGAAAGAAGCACTAAAGGCGAGGCGTGTCCATATTCATTAAGGATATCCACACCTCCAGGCTAGTTGCACAGCATAATGCATCCGAGATTATCCAAGTGCAACTAACTCTGGGCAGGACCGCAATCCAAATTGTAGCTTGCTACAGACCCCCCACCATGCCCCAGGATTCACACTCCTCATTTCTTGATACACTGGAAAGTATTAGGGTACAACCCAACACCCTAATAATGGGTGATTTCAACTACCCCACCATTAACTGGGAAAACTACTCATGTACCAACTCTTTTGCTCAACGTTTTCTAGAATTCATAAATTCCAACGCCTTAGATCAACTTATTCACACCCCCACCAGGGGCAGCAATATCTTAGACCTGGTCATTACCAACATGGGAAACCGGTGTTCCACACCAGAGGTCAATTCCTCGTTGGTCAGATCCGACCACAAGCTAATCAGCCTAGACATCCACAACCCACCCCCAGCCTCAATTAGGGAAACCATCGTAAAAAACTTCTCAAAAGCCAACTTCACACTTCTTAAGACAGAAGTGGCAAACTTCATGTCACCCATGCAGACGGACAGTAGAGGTATGACTGCTGAATCCTACACAAATGCACTTTATAAGCACTTACACGAGTGTATGGATCATGCTATCCCTAATAGAACCAAGATGTTATCCTCTAAAAAAAGGAAGTCAATCTGGTGGACCTCTGCCATAAACAAACTCTACAACAGAAGAAAGAAACTGTTGCAAAAAAGAGTAAAATCCCATGACTGGAGGAACTCCCTGGTCAACCTCAGTAAGAAGCTGAGATCCCTCATAAAATACTCCAAAGCTAGTTACGAAAACAAAATTGCCACTGACTCTAAAGACAACCACAAAGCATTCTATAGCTATGTCAAGAATCTAAATGGGAACACTCAGATCTGCTCTGAGTTACAGCATAATGGCACTAAATATACAGAACCAACTGATATTGCCATCATCCTAGCAGATAGGTTCAGTGCTAACTTTACCCCCCTCTCACCCCCTAGAGGGCCCATCTCTATACCTGAAGAATGCAAAGTTCATATAATCATGGCTGCACAGGTAAAAAACACACTCTCCAAAGACAAGAACACAGCATCCATGGGACCTGACAATATCCCAGGCTGCATTCTACACGAACTACAGAATGAACTGGCACCCTACCTAAGTACCATGTTCAATCATAGCCTCACCACAGGCTTTGTACCCACTGAATGGCGCACCGCGACAGTTATCCCACTCCACAAAGGGGGAGCCACGACGGACCCCGGGAACTACCGCCCCATTAGCCTGATGAGCCTGGTCTGCAGGCCATGGAACGTATCATCATGGAACTCATAAACAAAAACATTGGTAATCTCCAAACTCTGGACCCTACACAGTTTGGATTTGTAAAAGGCAGATCATATCTCCTAAACCTGATTGACTTCTTTGAAGCAATCACCAAAGCCATAGATCACGGTAAAATGGTTCACACAGCTTATCTAGATCTCGCCAAGGCTTTCAACACCATCCCCCACTCTGGAATTATAGATAAACTCACTAAACTAGGTATAAATCCCTATGTCACAAGATGGGTTACCAACTGGCTCACGGACAGAACCCACACTGTGAAAGTAGCGGATTCCAAATCCGACATCAGACCAGTGACAAGTGGAGTACCACAGGGTTCAGTCCTGGGTCCTCTCCTGTTTGGTATCTACTTCTCTGAAGTGCAGGCCAACACAGAAGGTCTTTGGCTAACAAAGTCTGCAGATGACTGCAAACTAGGAGCCATAATCGAAACTCCTAACGATGTGGACAAACTACAAAAGGGCCTCAATGAGACAGACACCTGGTGTCAAAGCCATGCCCTGAAGCTCAATGCCAAAAAGTATACTGTCATCCCCTTTGGTAAAAACTCTGTACCCATGAACTACCACATAGCTGGTAGTCTACTTAATGCTGAAAATGTGATAAGAGACCTTGGGACACAGGTGGACAATAGTCTATCCTTTGATAATCACATCGCCACAGGGGTCAGGAAATCCTTCTACGTGGCTCATCTCATCACAAAAGGATTCTCATCCAGAAAAAAAGAGGTCATTGTTCCTCTCTACTCATCACTCATTGGACCCATTATAGAGTACAATGCCCCTTTTGGTATGTACCTCACAAGACATCTACAACAACTGGAAAGACCACAGAAATACCTCACAAAGAGGATTACTGGCCTCAGACATATGCCCTATGCAGACCGTCTCAAAAAACTACAGCTTTACTCCATCGCATATCGCCTACTCAGGGGCGATCTCTGCCTAACATACAAAGCTATGTCAAACCCAGAGCTGTTGGACATGCTCCACTTAAAGAAATCCCAATCCCTCTGAGCTACATGCTCTAGGGACCTTAACCTTGTCACCACAATAAACAGAACATGCTGAAGGGATAGATTTCTGTCCCCGAGACTTCCCATACTCTGGAACAGACTACCTATCTATGTCAAACAGAGTTCCTCATTAGCACTCTTCAAGAAAAATCTTGATGATTGGATGGGAAATGGGAAATTCACCCCGGGGATCACTTCTGTGGCTCTGCTCGACAGGGGCACAGGAAAATAATTTTCTTGGGTGGCGAAAGCCAGGGTACATTTTTTGGCTAGGCTTGTATGGGCCCTAGGGCCGATAGCCTAGTACCTACCTATGAACCTATGCCATCTGATAAAATGCAAAGGAGAATGTCACAGTTACACAAGTACTGCATTACCAAATGCTGCTTTTTGGAATTAGTTTAAATCTCAACCCACCCACCCACAAATACTACATTACTAAATGCTGCTTTCTTGAATTAGTTTAAATCCCAACATCCCCCCCTCCACATATATGCACAAGAATATCCTTCTGATCTGTACCTTCCTGCTAGGGCAGAAACATCCCCCTGTGAAGAATGTGAAATCTTATTAACCACTTGCTTGTGCTCTTTTGTGGTTGTACTTGGATATGTGTTGGAAATGTAATTAATCCTGTCTGAGGAAGAGTCTGCTGAAGACAAGGCCAATATTCACCTCCCGCTGACTTGATGGATAAGACAGTGCAGCTGTCCATCCTCTAGCTTACATTATGTGCAACATTACAATACCAGCATCCAGCTTCTGCTGCTTGTCCTTTAAGTTTGGACATGACTCCATGGCATAGGGTGCCGGATCCTTCCCCATCCAATCACTGCCCTTATAACCTGCATCTGTTTACAAACTCTGTTCACTGAAGGAACAGACTGGCTGTCTCTCCACATTAACAGACTAGACATAGTTATCAGCATTTTCATTTTTGCTCAGCTGTTTTGACTGCTGCTGCTGAATTGCAAGCTTCATACTACATGGTCTGTGCATGATTATCTGAAGTACTTCCCTAGCACATATATATATATATATATATATATATATATATATATATATATATATAATCATCTGTTTTTAGGCAATAAGTATTTTCCATAGAAGCAGTGCTGTATCCTGAATGATAAAATTTAGTACCTGCTATCTTTATGTTCATATTGCTGTCCAGTAATAGATTTTCTGCCTTGAGGTCACGATGTACAATTTTACGACTGTGACAGTACTCCACAGCTGACAGAATCTGCCAGAACTTACGCCTGGCTTCAGGTTCACTCAAACGGCCATGGTTTGCTAGGTAGTCTGCAAAGACAAGATTAAAAGCAGATCAGCAACCAGGTGATATATAAATGTTGTTGGTAAAGCAGAACAGCTGAGTCTTTTTTATAAGGGCCAAATAAGCCAGGCAAATATAAAACACAGAAGTATTTAAAAAGGAAGCACTTTTTGCTTTTATTTTTTTCAAAAATGACATTGGACAGGAGGCTTTATATCACATAAATGCACTGTTTTAAACTTTGAAAAAAATGGCTTTTTGATGTTATTTTTTTTTTTCTTGTTGTAAACAAGGTATGTTTTGAAAAATCTCATATACATGCTGCATATGATTACAGCATGCAGTGCAACCATCCATTTACTGAAATCCAGCCATGGCCAGGTGAAGAACAATGCGTTACACATTAGGTAGGAGTATATGTAATACAGTGCTCTGAGATTTAACCTTAGTGATAAATAACTACCTTTTCTTCTCTCTTTATCTTGAATTTATTTTTTGCCTCCCACCATACAAGCCACCTTTCTAAGTGTAACCAGCAACTTCATCTCTCTCTCTCTCTCTCTCTCTCTGCAATTGGTTGTGAACCATCTTCCTTTTATTTCTGCATTGTAGTGGGTATGTTATATTGCTGATGTCAATAACAGTGCAATAAGAAAGCATGTTGTGATAATGATGAACCCTAGAGATACAAAAGGAGAAAATAAGGATGACTTCATTCACAGAGCCAGTGCTGCCCGTCTTCTACAAGACGCTACTGTTGCACATTTGGCGAGTGGTGGCTGTGCTCACAGATCCATGCCTCTAAACAATTTTGCACAAAAATTCTGTAAAATACCAAAAATAATGTCAGTACAAAGACCCAAACTCAGGGACAATTTTAAAAAGACTCTAATTCATTTTAAAAAGTTAATAGAACAGCATGTTTTGTATGAAAATCCATTTTCTGAACAATAAGAAATATGAAACTCCAGCCTCTGGCATTATTGATCAACTGTAACCCTCAGAGATTTAGCACAAAATCAAAAATTTTATGAGGGACCGGGCAATAATATGTGGCAAATCAGGCATGTTCTTCAAAATCAGGGACATTTGAGAGCTGATATATGTAAAGTTCCTCTCATACCCCCCAAACTTTGAGAAATTGCCATACTGACATCTAAAGACTATTAACAGAAAAAAACACAAGAATATAGCCAATGACGTAATTTCAGAGGACATGGGAACGAACGTTTATTTTCTTGTTCCTAGTGTTAGATCATGTGTTGCCTCTTCATTTGATCTGCAGGAATGGATTCAGCAGCTGGCCTGCTTCCCTTTAATATTCATCTCTCTGCCAGTTTCTGTAGGTTACACTAGCAATAGCAGCACATAATATACAGTACTCTTATGCTGGTATTGCTGTTTTATACCTGATTCATATGATATGGTTTATGTCCTTGCTCTGGTACTAGCAAGCATTACAGAAAAGCCTGCCTCATACACCTCCTTCTCTGTCCTTTTTCCTCCTTTCTTGTTAACTTCATGGCTTGCCTGATTTCTTCTTATTTCAAACAGTTAAGG